>NC_090809.1:8469166-8825000 GCF_036512215.1 Solanum lycopersicum
TAACCAAATAGTATCAAATACAACCTTACTACTCACAAGCCATCATTACAATTAAAAAATGTGTTTAACCAACAATCTTTATTATATTGATGAATCTCAATCACAATCCATCGTAAACTCTTATTACCATCATATTAAGTTTGTCCTTGCCATCATTTCAAACTCTAACTTATCATGGACCTGACACTTTAAACCCAATCATACAAACCAAATTCAAAGAACTAACCCAATTTTATACACATTTTTTGTTACTAAAATCCACAATTGCCTTCACACAAATATACTCGTTGGGACTTTCTTTATCCATAAAATTGTCATTTGAAAATCGATCCACACCTTAAAGCTTATGACTAAATCAACACTCCTTATTTAGAATCCTCGTGATACACTTATAACCTAAACACATTAATATCATTCCAAATATGAACCATTAAAAGTTTCCTTATAAAAAAAAACTTAACTCATCCATCCGTTGTAACAAGCTAGTAGGTTTTTTTTAAATATGAATGCAATATTGAATCTCATTATATGAGCACATGATAAAACTGATAACTCCTTAAGTAGTTAGTTTTCACGCTTACAGTCGGTGTATCTTTTTACATATGCCACTAGTACTACATCATTAAAAGTCTATTAGATCTACCACTATAACCATCATACCTATAGAGAAGATATACCCAAATATCCCACACATTTCTACCCATTGAATAGTTATAGAACATTAAAAAATCTATTTGGTCTCTATCCCAAAGCATTATGCATTCTTTCATAGATCAGGTCAATAGTCGAATGAACACTCTATAATTCTAACCAAGTAAGCATATGTACCCTTGTAGTAGTCATTATATCACCCTCTTTGATATACAATAAATTTATTAAGCTTAAGTAGAGATTCTTGCCTCGATTGGCATAAAAATTCTCATCATTTGCCAAGTAACCCATATATGTTGTGATAAATTTACTAAATATAGTTTCCAAAGTCACAATATGCATTATCTAGCCATACCTTTAATAATTCCTCTTCCATTTGTCGAACCACTCCAGATATCATATATACCACACAAATACTCTTCCAGTTGTTAGATAAAACCCCCCAAAAACATGTTCATGAAGTCCCTCAAACCATTGTTCAACCTTATCATTCAAATATCCTCATAATTCTTTACCGAACACTTAGCTAACTCAACCCCTTAGAGTCACTGAATATTCTTGATTTGACAACAAACTTTTCCATAAGTCTCTCACTATCAAACATAATCTAGCTTCAAAACCATACACGACAACAACTGCTCAAATGAGAAACTATGCATGAGGCATCACATAAATGAGAAAGAATGGAATAAAGTGATAAAAATCCAAATAAACAACGAATGCAAGATAAAAATTCAAGAAGTAAAGATTTTTCTTATGTCACCATAGCCCCTCGAAGATAAGAAAATGACGTCTCTGCGTCGATCCTCCAGACTCTAATAGACTTGGCTTATAAACACGTGATACCTATGAACATGGGGCTCTAATACCATTTTGTCACGACTCAAAATGGATGTGATAGAACTCGTCGTATCCCACCAAGAGAAGTCAACCTAAAACTCAACCATTATGATAAAGTAGGAAAAATAAAAGTTAAAGAAATAATTACTAATAAGGATAACAAATAAACTTAACTAAATTTCCAAAACATGATTGTCACGTGTACAAGCCTATAATGTATTGCAATAGATTTAGAAGAAATATAAAAGTCCCAAAGGATGTTGTCACTAAAATTGGACAAGATAATTAATAGGAGTAAGGTCCACTAAGATAAAAAAAATAGATACATCATGAACCTCTACAAGAAGCCTTAAAAAAGAAGAGAATAGATAGCAACAGGTGAGTACGAAATCACATGGTTATCAAAAATTAAACTTCTAAACATAAGCTAATGGAATAGAATATGGGTACTCCATATACCCCAACCAAATCTCCACAACTACAACCTGCATAAAAATCAGTCTAACCTAATAGTTCATAATTAACATTAACACATAGATCAATAACAACTCTCTAACGATTTTGGATCAATAATACACATGATCAAGTTAATCAATCACAAATTTCACAGAAATGCACTCATAAGTTCACAAATATTATAGATAATCAATGTACTAAAATGTAACGGCAAGTATAGTGATACATGTCTAAGCCAGTGATGATACGCACCAAGTTCCATTATTCCCCAACACATACAACAAGGAAATACATGATTTTATACACTTAACAAGGGTTGAAAAATCCACTTGCCTCAAATAATTGGGAAATTAATCCGTGACATGAGCCGTCCCCTTTCATTCGATTTCTAAATCAGTATAATTTATTCAAATAAATAATCACAACAATATTTTAATGCACTCAACACCCATATTACCATGTTCATAGTGTATATAAAAAAACTCACCCCAATCTATAATCAAGTTCCTAAATTTGATGTCAATTAACATGTCAATTCCCATATTTTCCAGTTTCATGCCTAGGGTTATGTTTTAATCCCTCCAAATAATATAAGTCAAATGGTATCACATAATAAAATATAATTAATATTTAATTACCTATCTCAATATATCAAAACTTAATTTATAATATGATAACCAAAAGAAATTTTTTAACCCAATTTGGATTAAGCATCAGTAACCTAAGGACTAAAAAAACTGCCAAACTTGACACATATTACACCAAAATCAAAACTTTCTAATGTTTTTATACTTTGCCAATCAATACTCTCATATCAAATAATTTCCATCATTACTTTATTGAAGAATAAATTATGTTTACCATTAATTTGACCAAAATAATGCCAAACAATATTAACATGTCTACTGATGGTCTGCACTATTTGGATTAAACCGAAAAACCAAATAAAATCAAACCAAATTTTGATTTGGATTGATTTTTTTGGATTTTTGGTTTAGTTTTAGATTTATATTTTACTGTGTTAGTTTTTTTTTGTTTCTAATTTAGAAAAAATGAAAACCGAAAAATCTAAAAAACCGAATCATATATATATAAATATAACTTTGTTATGTTTCTAATTATTGACTTTACAGATTGGGTTACACTTCTTCAAAACCAAAAATCAAAAACTTAAACCGAATAGTACAAAATCAAATCGAAAAACCGAATTCACACCTCTAATGTCAACATTAATGTGACACCTTGATTTTTCTTTTGAACTAAGACTTGTACCATCCTTCATAGTGAGTAAGTTTTTACCAAAGACTTTAAAATTTATCAAGTATTAAGGTCACTAGATGTGAATCTTGAGTTTTAAAAATAACTAAAGAGAGTTCATTCAAGTCGTTCTTAAGTTCTTCTAAATATTGAGTCAACTTCAAATAATCATAAATTTAAGTACATGATGATTTAGGTGGCCCATAAGAAATCAGATAAAATGTCTTTGAATTATCATTCCAACTTCACCGGGTATTTTCAGTTCAAGTTTGAATGAGTGAGATATTCCCTTTTTAAGGCCATTTAATGAAAGTTACCAGAAAATATGAGGGGTATTTTGGTCTATTCCTTACTCAAATCAGATTTAATTAATTTTTAGTAAGGTTTTAGCAGTCTAAATGATTAGGTTAATTTTATAATCCTAATATGCACTCAAGGCTTTAGTTGAGAGTTAAAGAAGAGAAAAAAAATGAAAGAGGAGAAAGAGAAAATGATAAAAGCGTTCATCCAGATTCATAAGTTTTATTGCAGATTTTTCATGGGTTTAACCCTTAGAGGTATTTAAGTTTCATAGTGTTGAGTTCCTTCACTCACACACCAATCATGAGTTTCTTTTACGAATTTAATCCATAAGTTTGAGTATGTTGAGTTCTTATAAGTGTTCTTTATATTTCTGTAACGACCTGTTAGTCGTTTTGAGCAGTACAGTTTATTTCTTGTAATAACTGTCTGGATCGACGGATCCCACGACGGACCGTCATGGGCACGACGGACCGTCGAGGGGGTCTCGTTCCAAAACACATAGAATCTAAAAATTTGGGTACTGAGAACAACTCTCTGAACTTCGCGACGACATGGCAGGAAGGACCGTCGTGGGCACGACGGACCGTCCCAGGCACTTTAGTGAAAAGTTAGTCTCTGAACTTTGTGACGGAAGCAGCAGGACGGACCGTCGCAAGGCACGACGGGCCGTCACAGGCTGCGTAACCCTGACTGGGTTGGATTTCTGTTAAAAGTTTAAGGGGCGTTTTGGACTATTCCTGCTTATAATTATAAAGTTAGTGGTTTAATGTTAATAATTCAAATACTTGGGAGTTAAAGGAGACAACCTTGGAAAAAATAGTGGGTTACTTTTACTATCTTTTATACTTAATTATATGGTAATTAGGGTAAAAGAAAAAGAGTTTGAAAAAGGAAAAATCAGAAAAAGAGAAGAGGGAGAACGAGCGAGGAAGAAACGAAGAAGAAAGAAAATCATTGGAAAAGTAGATTTCTTGACTTCAATTTTACGGTGGAGGTAGGTTATGGTTTTTATGCTATTTCATAGTAAACTCTTAATAGCGAATGATATGTGTTGGGTAGTATTGTAAAGTCTTCTATATGCTTAATTGTGTGCTTGCATGATGTGATTATATGATTGTGATAAAATAAGCATGATGAGACTGTTGAATCTAACCTTAAAAACCTCTTTGTTAATGATGATGCCTTGGTATAAAAGAAGGCTTGATGAACTAAAAGAATGAGGTTAGGGGATCGGGTGTCACGTTACGGCACCAGGATAGTATTAATGGATCGGGTGTCACATTCTGGCACCACGATAGTATTAATGGATCGGGTGTCACGTTCCGGTACAAGGATAGTAATAATGGATCGGGTGTCACGTTCCGTCACCAGGATAGTATTAATGTATCGGGTGTCACGTTCAGGCACCTGGATAGTATTAATTGATCGGGTGTCACGTTCCGGCAGAGGGATAGTATTAATGGATTGGGTATCACGTTCCGACACCAGGATAGTATAAGGAGGATCGGATTGTAACGTTTCGACACCACGATAGTAAAAAGAATTAATCTTGAATCATGTTAATATACTCAATTTAATAAACCTTATAGGTATCTACTGCGGTCAGATTTGCAGATTTCAACCTTATAAGTATCTACTGCGGCAAAATCCTTTCAGGAAGTGGTAGACTTTGTGATAGAGGTGGAGCGAGTGAAGCCAGATGACTTCACCATGGCATCAACAACTAAGAAGTTTCGTAAGGGAGGTGAGTTTAATGTTTCTTACTCTAGAGGACAAGGTGCAGGAGGTTACCCAGCCCGACCTATTAAGTCCTCACTACAGACTATTGCTTGGGGTCCACCGCAGACCGGTCAACATTTTACTGAGTTTGGAGGTTATCCGCGGACTCCGTCGTTCTCGCAGAGACCTATTCTTGAACCCAGAGAGTGTTATGGATGTGGGGAAATTGGACATATTAAGAGATATTGTCCAAAATAGAGTTACAGACCCCCAATAGTCAGAGGTAGAGGTGGTCATGGAAGAGGCCACTATTCTGGAGAACGTGGTGGCCGAGGTAATGGTTGTCACCAAAACGGCCGGGGTGACGGGTAAACTGGAACTTCTGCAGCGCATCATGGTAGGGGCAATGAACATACAGGTGATAGGGCCCATTGCTATGCTTTCCCTCGGAGATCTGAAGCGGAGACATTTGATGTTGTCATCACAAGTAATCTTTTGGTTTGTGATTGCATGGCTTATGTATTGTTTGATCTTTGATCCATATTTTCATATGTATCTTCCTCATTTGCAACTGGTCTTAATTTACATTGTGAATTGCTTGACATGCCTATTCTTGTCTCTAGTCCGGTGGGTGAGTCTGTGATAGTTGAAAAGGTGTATAGGTCTTGTCTTGTGACTTTTATGGGGAGCAATACTCATGTAGACTTGGTTATCTTAGAAATGGTTGATTTCAATGTAATTCTGGGTATGACTTGGCTTTCTCCAAACTTTGCAATCTTAGATTGTAATGCCAAAACTGTAACATTGGCCAAGCCTGGGACAGATCCGTTAGTGTGGGAGGGTGACTACACTTCCACTCCATTTCGTATTATCTCCTTTCTTCGTGCAAAGATAATGGTTAGTAAGGGTCTTTTAGCTTTATTGGCACACCTCAGGGATGATACTACCCAAGTACCTTCAATTGAGTCGGTTTTGATAGTCCGTGAGTTTCTGGATGTGTTTCCTGCAGACCTTCCTGGTATGCCACCGGATAGAGATATTTATTTCTGTATTGATCTGGAGCCTGGTACTCGCCCCATTTCTATACCCCCTTATAGGATGGCCCCCGCTGAGTTAAGAGAGTTAAAGGCCCAACTTCAAGAACTGTTAAGCAAAGGCTTTATTAGACCAAGTGCATCCCCTTGGGGTGCTCCTGTTTTGTTTGTGAAGAAGGGGGATTGAAGTTTTTGGATGTGCATAGATTACAGACAACTGAATAAGGTAACCATTAAGAACAAGTATCCTATTCCTCGCATCGATGATTTGTTCGATCAGTTACAAGGTGCTTGTACCTTCTCAAAAATCGATTTGAGATCAAGTTATCATCGATTAAAAATACGGGCAACGGATGTGCCAAAAACTACTTTTTGAACCAGGTATGGACATTATGAGTTCTTAGTAATGTCTTTTGGGCTTACGAATGCCCCTGTTGCTTTCATGAGTTTGATGAACGGGATTTTTAATCCATATCTGGATCTCTTTGTCATCGTATTCATTGATGATATACTGGTATACTCAAAGAGCAAGAAAGAACATGAGGAGCACTTGAAAATTGTATTGGAAATGTTGAGGGAGAAAAAGCCTTATGACAAATTCTCTAAGTGTGAGTTTTGGATAGATGCAGTGTCCTTTTTGGGGCATGTGGTTTCTAAGGATGGAGTGATGGTGGATCCTTCCAAGATCGAAGCAGTGAAAAGTTAGGAAATACCTACTAATGTTAAAGAGGTAAAGGTCTTCGTTGGTTTAGCTAGCTACTACTGTCGACTTGTCATGAGATTTTCTTCTGTTGCTTCCCAATTGACAAACTTAACTAAGCAGAGTGTTCCATTTGTATGGTCGGACGAGTCTGAAGAATGCTTTCTGAAACTCAAGACCTTGTTGACTACTGCACCAATTCTTACCCTTTCAGTGGAAGGAAAGAACTTCATTGTTTATTGTGATGCATCCTATTCTTGTTTGGGTGCAGTGCTAATGCAAGAGAAGAATGAAATTGCTTATGCGTAGAGGCAATTAAAGGTGCTTGAACGTAATTATCCGACCCACGAATTGGAGTTGGCTGCGGTAGTGTTTGCATTAATGCAATGGAGAAATTATCTATATGGGGTTAAGTGTGAAGTCTATACAGATCATCGCAGTTTAAAATATGTCTTTACTCAGAAAGATTTGATTTTGAGACATATGAGATGGATGGAATTACTGAAGGAATATGATATCACTATCTTGTATCATCTGGGAAAAGCTAATGTTGTGGCAGATGCTCTAAGTAGAAAGGCAGGAAGCATGAGAGGTCTAGCCCACTTGCAGGTTTCTAGACGCCCATTGGCTAGAAAGGTTCAGACTCTGGCTAATGACCTTGTGAGGCTAGAAGTAAATGAGAAGGGAGGGTTTTTTGGCCTGTGTGGAGGCAAGATCTTCCTTTCTTTATAAGATTAAAGGAAAGCAGTTTACCGATGAGAAACTGATCTGGATCCGAGATAAGATGTTGCGAGGAGAGGCTAAAGAAGAAAAAATTGATGAGGAAGGTGTTTTGAGAATTAAGGGAAGGGTATGTGTACCCCGCATCGATGATTTGATTCACACTATTCTTACAGAGGCTCATAGTTCAAGGTATTCTATACATCCTGGTGCAACCAAGATGTATCGTGATATAAAGCAACATTATTGGTGGAGTAGGATGAATCGTGACATTGTTGATTTTGTTGCTCAATGCGCGAATTGTCAGCAAGTAAAGTATGAACACCAGAGGCGTGGAGGGACACTTCAGAGAATGCCCATTCGTGAATGGAAGTGGGAGAGAATTGCAATGGACTTCGTGGTTGGTCTTCAAAAGACAATGGGTAAGTATGACTCCATTTGGGTAATTGTTGACAGGTTAACTAAGTCTGCTTACTTCATTCCGGTTAAGGTGACTTACAATGCAGAGAAGTTAGCCAAACTTTACATCTCAGAAATTGTTCGATTGCATGGTGTTCCACTCTTCATCATATCAGATAGAGGTACACAGTTTACTTCTATGTTTTGGAAAACATTGCATGCTGAATGAGGAACTAGGTTGGATCGTAGTGCTGCATTTCACCCTTAGACTGATGGTCAGTCTTAGCGAACGATTAAGGTTTTGGAGGATATGCTTCGTGCATGTGTGATAGAATTTGGTGGTCATTGGGATAACTTCTTACCCTTAGCAGAGTTCTCATACAACAATAGCTATCACTCAAGTATTGATACGGCCCCATTTGAGGCACTGTATGGGAGAAGATGTAGGTCTCCCATTGGGTTGTTTGATACATTTGAGGTTAGACGTTGGGGTACTGACTTTCTGAGGGAATCGTTAGATAAAGTGAAAAGCATTCACAAAAAGCTTCTAGCGGCTCAAAGTAGGCAAAAAGAATATGCAGATCGAAAGGTTAGAGACTTGGAGTTTATGGAGGGCGAGCAATTTTTGCTGAAGGTTTCACCCATGAAAGGGGTGATGTGGTTTGGTAAGCGAGGTAATCTTAGTCCGAGGTATATTAGTCCATTTGATGTTTTGAAGCGCGTGGGGGAGGTAGCTTATAAATTAGCTTTACCCCCAAGACTGTCAGGAGTGCATCCAGTATTTCATGTGTCTATGTTGAAAAAATACTATGGGGATGGAAACTACATCATTCGTTGGGATTCAGTTCTTCTTGATGAGAATTTGTCTTATGAGGAGGAGCCTGTTGCTATCTTAGATAGAGAAGTTCGCAAGTTGAGGTCAAGAGAGATTGCATTCATCAAGGTTCAATGGAAGAATCGACCAATTGAAGAGTCCACTTGGGAGAAGGAGGCTGATATGCAAGAAAAATACCCACACCTGTTTACAGATTCAGGTACTCCTTTACGCCCTTGTTTTTTTCTTGTGATCGTTCGAGGACGAAGGATGGATAAATTGGTATGTATTGTAACGACCTGTTAGTTGTTTTGAGTAGTAGAGTATATTTCAGGTAATAACTGTCTGGGTCGACGGATCCCACGACGGACCATCATGGGCACGACGGACCGTGGAGGGGGTCTCATTCCAAAACACTTAGAATCTAAAAATTTTGGTATAGAGAACAAATCTCAGAACTTCGCGATGACATAGCAGGACGGACCGTCGTGGTTACGACGGACAATCACAGGCCCTTTAGTGAAAAGTTAGTCTCTGAACTTTGTGACGGAAGCAGCAGGACGGACCGTCGCAGGCACGACGGGCCGTCACAAGCTGCGTAACCCTGACTTGGTCGGATTTCTGTTAAAAGTTTTAAGGGGCATTTTGGACTATTCCTGCTTATAATTATAAAGTTAGTGGTTTAATGTTAATAATTCAAATACTTGGGGGTTAAAGGAGACAACCTTGGAATAAATATTGGGTTACTTTTACCATCTTTTATACTTAATTATATGGTAATTAGGGTAAAAGAAAAAGAGTTTGAATAAGGAAAAATTAGAAAAAGAGAAGAGGGAGAACGAACGAACGAGAGAGGGAGAAACGAAGAAGAAAGCAAATCATTGGAAAAGTAGATTTCTTGACTTCAATTCTTCGGTGGAGGTAGGTTATGGTTTTTATGCTATTTCATAGTAAACTCTTAAAAATGAATGATATGTGTTGGGTAGTATTGTAAAGTCTTGTATATGCTTAATTGTGTGCTTGCATGATGTGATTATATGATTGTGATAAAATAAGCATGATGAGGCTGTTGAATCTAACCTTAAAAACCTCTTTGTTAATGATGATGCCTTGGTATAAAAAAAGGTTTGATGAACTAAAAGAATAAGGTTAGGGGATCGGGTGTCACATTCCGACACCAGGATAGTATTAATGGATCGGGTGTCCCGTTCCGGCACCATGATAGTATTAATGGATCGGGTGTCACGTTCCGGCAGCAGGATAGTATTAATGGATCGGGTGTCACGTTCCGGCACTAGGATAGTATTAATGGATCGGGTGTCACGTTCCGACACCAGGATAGTATGAGGAGGATCGGAGTGTCACGTTCCGACGCCAGGATAGTAAGAAGAATGAATCTTGAATCATGTTGATATACTCAATTTAATAAACCTATTTCCCAAATGAGTATGGTATGAAGGCTTGAGTCCTCATGGGTGTACTTGGCGTTATTATCAATGATTCTTGTACTTGTTGCTGCTACCTGTTGAGTATTGTAGTTGATTTTATGATATTATCTAATATATATTGCTTTCTATTTTGAGTTGGCCGATGATATCTAATCAGTACTTGTGTTTTGTACTGACCCGTACTTGTATGTTTTTCTCTTTGTTATTTGTGGAGTTCAGCAAACGTACCGTCGTCTTCAACTCAACCGCAACTCTAGCAAGTCTTCATCTAGTCAGATTCAGGGTGAGCTATTGTTCCTAGCTCGGACTGGATTATCTCTCATTAATGTCTTGATGTCTTTGAAGTTCGGACATGGACTATAACTTTTATTTGTTTTAGCTTCCTAGACATTCTTAGATTTAGTAATTTGAGGATAGATTGTTCTTGTGGTGATGAGTTCCAAATTTAGGGGATAATGATAAGATTTGAGTTTTAAAAGTTATTTATTGGTTATATTATTGAGTTTTAAGTCATCCGCATTATATTCTGTTTATTATGGTTGAAATGTTGGGGTTTAGATTGATTTGATCGCTCACATAGGAGGGTAAGTGTGGGTGCCACTCGTGACTCATTTTGGGTCGTGACAGTTTCATTCTAAATCTTGTTTTGTTGGGTTTTTTAAGAACTCGTGAGATAAATCCTTGGAATTTGAGGGGTTTTTAGTGATTTGTGTGTACTTTGCGTATCTAAATCTAAGTGAATTGGGAAGAAACATTCAAATCTAGACAAACTAGGGTGAGAACAACGAGCAAAGAAATTTGTCAGGTTTCCTGGGAATGGGTTGTCATGCTGCCCCACTATTGTTCTATAAGATTGTGTATATAGGAAGAGGGTTGATGCCCTGCCCCACCCAGTGCGCAACGGTAACCTAACCCCACCCCTTCTTGGTTGTTTTGCCGTTTAAGTCCTTTAAAAAGGTAACTTCAAGCCCTATCAATGCTAACCACTCTAAACATATTATAAACATCTAGAAATCATTCATAACATAAATAATAACCTTGATTTTATCATTAAAATTCAAAGTACGTCTAAGAGTTAAGTTTTGAGAGTTCTTTCGAACATTTTGAGGAAGTCCTTTTGAGCCTTTTTAAGGAAGCTTCTACAACTTCTAATAATTTATTTCAAGACTCGATCAAATGAATATGAGAATGAAGATAATGTGTATATTCATGATTCTACATTTATCTTCACGAGATCATTCATATCATGAACTATAACTCTTGAATTCAAATTCAAGAGAGAGTTAATAGTAGAGTCCAAGAAACTCTTTGACTTCAATTGTGAACCTTTGATATCAACTATCGATTTGAGATATATTTGAGAAAGTAAGTATGACACTCAGAAGAGTCTATCCATGAGTTCCATATTGTAATTTAGACCATCGATCCAAGTCCTTCATGCCCATAATTCTGCATAAACATCATAATTTGAGCATCTTTGAGGGGTGTAGTATATTCAAGTTCTAAGTCATGAGTACTGAGTTCCTAATCCATTTTGAATTATATTCCTAATCATGGGAGTATTACATATTATCCATGAAGTCTTTGAGTTGAGTTTTTCATGCCCATAAATTCTGTATGAGCCCTATGAGTTGAACATTCTTGAGATAAGTAGTATCACGAAGTCCATGAGTTGATTAGTTCATGACTATAATTTTTCATGAAACCTCTGAGTTGAGTATTCTTAAATTGAGTAGTATTAAATTGGGTAGTATATTGAGGTTCTTGAGTTTTGAGTTTTAGAGTTTTGAGTATTTAGTTCTATGTATGGTATTAAGACCTTCTATTGAGTCATTCATATCCATAATTTGGCATGAACCTTATTTTGAAAAGTCATTTACAAAATTTTCTAAACTTGTTTTAAGAATTGAACATTTGAGTTCGACAAAGAGTAAAGTTGCATTCATTTTATTTATAATAATATACAGGAACTAAATATTCCCAAGAATTATTATTGTCACATTTAAGCAAGAAAGGAAGCACCAATTTCAAAAAGAGTTCATGAGAAGCTTTAAGTACCATTTCTTTTAAGAGAAACATTTTTGACTAATAATCTCAAACAACCGAAGAGAAAATATTTTATTTAAAACATAATAGGCTAAGTATATTTTGGGTGTAAAACCCCGTAGCTAAAATAGACCAAATATTAAATTTTTAGAAAAATCGGCAGTGCTACCAACGGTGGCATCGATGGACCATAGCCTGAACCACGGTCCGTCCTGCACAACCGTAGATGGGATCAGAAACTCCCAAAACTTTCAGCCTAGAAAAATTAGTTAAGTTTTGGACGATGGACAGACTTACCCACAGAAATATAATTGAATTATCTTTTCATAGACACCGACCTTTCTAAAATCAGACCTCTGAGTAAAACTTTATGCCCATTTTAGTAAAGGCCTGTCGAACAGGCCCTCACGACGGACCCAACGACGGGGCATCGGGCGCACGACGGATTGTCAGTCCTTGACGTCGTGAGGCCAGAAAGAGTTGAATCTTTGCCAGAGGAGATTGATTGAGTTTCTTAAAGGATTATAATATGAGTGTGAATTATCATCTTGGAAAGGCGAATGTAGTGGCCGATGCTCTTAGTAGATTATCTATGGGTAGTGTAGCCCGTGTCGAGGACAGTGGTGTAATAGGTCAAAATGGGGCAGAATCGTCTTTGGTAGTGGAGGTTAAGGAAAAGCAAGAGAGTGATCCGATCTTGCTTGAACTAAAGGGTGCAGTAACCAATCAGAGAGTGAAGGTTTTATCTCAAGGTGGATATATTGTACTTCGCTACAAAAGTAGATTGTGTGTTCCTGATGTGGGAGAGTTGAGGCAGCATATTCTTGCAGAAGCTCATAACTCCAGGTATTCTATTTATACATGTGCCACTAAGATGTACCTCGATCTTCGAAAATTTCTATTGGTTGAATGGCATGAAGAGGGATATAGCAGACTTTGTGAGTAAGTGCCTCAATCGCCAGCAAGTCAAGGTAGAACATAGGAAACCAGGATGTATGACTCAAGAGATTGATATTCCTACTTGGAAGTGGGATGTGATAAATATGAATTTCATCACAGGGTTACCTCGTACTCGCAGACAGCATGACATAATTTGGGTGATAGTTGATAGGATTACTAAGTCTTCTCGCATTTTGGAAGTCAAGACTACATATTTGGCAGAGGACTATGCCAAGCATTACCTTACTCAAACTCTGAGGTTGCATGGAGTTCCTTTGACTATCATCTTAGATAGAGGTCCTCAGATAGAGGTCCTCAGTTTACCCCTCATTTCTAGAAGTCATTTAAAAAAGGTCTTGGTACTCAAGTTAACCTTAGTACAACATTTTTCATCCACAGGCGAATGGGCAGACAGAGCGTACCATTAAGACCTTAGAGGATATGTTGAGAGCTTGTGTGATCTATTTCAAAGGTAGTTGGGATGATCACCTTCCTCTTATTGAGTTTTCCTCAATAATAGCTACCATTCCAGCATTTACATGGCCACTTATGAGGTTTTATATGGGCGAGATGTAGATCTCATTTTGGTTGGTTTTAAGTAGGTGAAGCAACTTTGATAGGTCCAGATGCAGTCCTTTATGCTATGGAGAAAGTGCAATTCATTAGAGATAGACTTAAGATAGCCCAAAGTCGTCGGAAATCTTTAGCAGATTAAGGAGAAGGGAACTAGAGTACCAAGTTGATGATTGGGTTTTTCTGAAAGTCTCATCTTTGAAAGGGGTGATGAGATTTGGAAACAAAGGAAAGCTAAGTCCAAGATATGTAGGTCCCTACAAGATCTTGAAAAGGATTGGCAAGGTGGTATATGAGTTAGAGTTGCCAGAAAAATTTGCAGCAGTGCATCCGGTCTTCCACATCTCACTCTTGAAGTAGTGCGTGGGTGACCTAACCTCTATAGTGCCCTTAGAGAGTATGGCGGTAAAAGATAGTATTTCTTATGAGGATGTACCAGTAGAGATTCTTGATTGTCAGGTTAGAAGGCTGAGAAACAAAGAAGTAACTTCAGTCAAGGTTTTGTGGAGGAGTCACTCCATATAGGGAGCTACTTGGGAAGCAGAAGCAGCCATTAAAGCCAAGTATCCTTACCTTTTTCCTTCCGATTCCACTCCAGCTTGAGGTACTAGTTCCTCTTCAGTTTACAGTCATTCATGCGTAATTCAGTTTTAGAATCATTCTTCCTCCGTTTGTACTTTTATTTTTACCATAATTGCATGTACTCGGAACTCAATTCAGTCAGATTTCAGTTGTTATTGTTTAGTAGTGGGGTTTGCATCTCTCTCCCTCTATTTCAGCTAGTTTAGTATTTATTCGAGGATGAATGTTTTCAAGGGGGAAATCATGTAACACCCCGTAGCCAAAAAAGACCAAAAATTAGTTTTTGAGAAAAATCTACTGGTGCTACCAACGGTGGCATCGACAGACCGTAGCCTGAACCACGGTCCGTCCTGCACAACCGTCGATGGTATCAAAAACTCCCAAAAATTTTAGACTAGAAAAATTTGTTAAGCCTTGGACGACGGACGGACTTATAGTCTGTAGGTCAAATGACGGTCCGTAGTCCGTGAACGTCCATCAAGACTCCCTTCAACCATTCTGTGACAAGAGCCATGGATGACAAACATAGTTCGTAGGTGGTCCTACGGTCCATAGGTGGAAAATTTGCAGCCAGTTAAGGGGAAATACAGTTGGGTCAACTTAAAATGATCATAACCCTTAGTAAAAGATAATTTTTGTATCCCATGACCTACCCACAGATAGATAATTGAATTTGTTTTCCGTAGCCACAAACCTTGCTAAAATCAGAACTCCGGGTAAAAATTTATGCCCATTTTAGTAAAGTCCTATCGAACAGGACCTCACGACCGACCCAACGATGAGGCGTCGGGCGCACGACGGAATGTCACTCATGGCCGTCATGACGCCCAACAACAACCTTCCCACGTGTCTTTTGGACCTTTCCCACTCCGTTTAAACCCTAGGTTACGTCGTTTTGACCTAAATCATCAGATTTAGTCAGTTTAAGCCTAGAAATATAATTGAAAATATCCATGTCACATCATTAAATTAAAACATAGAAAATTAGAAGCAAGAAAGGTGAAAAAAGATCAAGAAACCTGGTTCATGAACTCCACAAGCTCCAGAAGTTCCAGCCCCGAAACATAAGTATTTTTCCGTGGATTTCATCTCTAGGTATGTGGGATTTAACTAGTGGGTTCCTTTCACCCATTGGGTCTTTAGCTTCAGTCAGTTCTTGATTCTCTTATCATGATTAAACCTAGGGTTTCTTGAACTTTGATATAACTTCATGAATTTATTAAATATATGTTCTAAAATCAGATTATCATGTTATTACTCAGATTATCGCATGAATTTCAAAACCCTAGATTTGTATTTCTTTAGTTCTTGAGTTACACATGCTAGGTAATATATTTCAGACATTTCATATATTCATGCCTCAGTTATAAAAGCATAATTACCAAATTAATTGTTGCATTCTCAATTTGCATGTTCAGTTTTGAGCTATCCAGTATGTACTGAAATTGAGATATAATCATTTAATTTACATAATTCATTGGGAGTAGCATTATACCGAGTTGGGCTAGGGTTTAGCATACTCAATAGTCCAAGAACTACTAGTCGAGTAGGTTGTAAGTCCCCTTTGTGGACAATCAGTTTAGTGATCACGCCATCATGTCTTTATACCATTGGCAGGGTATATTGGGTCCTCTCGATGGGGCGTATACATCGAACTTCACATTTGGCTCATGTGTTTATATTATCGCTTATTAGTAGTTCCCACAGTTCAGTTAGACTCTATGCATTGACAATTTATCAGTATATTCAGTATTCAATTTCAACATGTTATAAATTGGTCATTGCATCCAGTTAGCTCAGAAACCAGCACATCACGTTTAGATTATTATACTTGTTTTTGCTTGTTCAGTTATGTTTTATTTCAGCTTTACTCTATCCTACATGGTCAATACCTTTCTGTCACGGCCCAAATCGGGTCGCGACTGGCACCCACACTTACCATCCTATGTGAGCGAACTAACCAATCTAAACCTTAACATTTCAATATAATATCAACAGAAAGTAATGCTGAAGTCTTAAACTCATTAATAAAAACCAATTCAATAACTTCTAAAAACTCAACACTATTATTATCCCCAAAATCTGGAAGTCATCATCACAAGAACATCTACTTCAATTTACTAAATCTAAGAGTATCTAAGAAGCTAAAATACGTAAACAGCTAGTCCATGCCGGAGCTTCAAGGCATCAAGACATGAAGAGGAAGATCCAGTCCAAGCTAGAAGCATTAGCTCACCCTGAAATCCGGAGTAATGAAGACTGGCTAGAGTTGCGGTTGAGTTGAAGATGACGGCACGTTTGCTTCACTCCACAAATAATCAAAAGAAAACATAGAAGTAGGGGTCAGTACAAAACACATGTACTGAGTAGATATCATCGGCCAACTCAAAATAGAAAACAATATATATCAGATAATATCATAAAATCAACTACAATACTAAACATGCGGCATTTACAATTACCATAATCCTTGGTCGCAACACCAAGCTCATCAATGAGGACTCACGCCTCCCCATCATACTCATTTGGGAATTAGGTTCATTAAATTGAGTATATTAACATATTTCAAGATTTATTCTCTTTCCTAATCCTGGTGTAGGAACGTGACACCCTATCCATACATATATACAATCCTGGTACCGGAACGTGGCACCCGATCCATATTCTATCCTGGTATCGGAATGTGACACTCCGATCCTCATATACTATCCTGGTACAAGAACGTGGCACCCGATCCATATTCTATCTTGGTGTCGAAACGTGACACTCCGATCCTCATATATTATCCTGGTACCAGAACGTGGCACCCGATCCATATTCTATCCTGGTGTCGGAACATGACACTCCTATCCTCATATACTATCCTAGTACCGTAACCTGGCACCCGATCCATATTCTATCCTAGTGTCGAAACGTGACACTCCGATCCTCATATACTATCCTGGTACCTGAACGTGGCATCTGATCCCCTAATCTCACTACTTTCGTTCATCAAGCCTTCTTTTATACTAAGGCATCATCATTAACAAAGTAGATTAGAGTTTCTTTTTCAAGATTTAAAATTCAATAGCTTCATCATGCTTATCTCATTACAATTATATAATCACAACATGCAAACACACAATTAAGCATATAGAAGGGTTTACAACACTACCCAATACATATCATTCGCTATTAAGAGTTTACTACGAATAGTGTAAAAACCATAACCTACCTCCACCGAAGATTCGTGATCAAGCAAGCAATTTCTCCAAAGCTTTGTTATTCTCTTCGTTCCTCTCTCTCTTGATCGATTCTCCCTCTCTTGTTCTTTCTATTTTTCTTATTCAAACCCTCTTTCTTTTACCCTAATTAACATACAATTAAGTAAAAAATAATGATTAATTAACTCACTAATTAACTTAAGGTTACCTATTTTAGCCCTCAAGTAAATGAGTTATTAATATTAAAACACTAACTTTATAATTATAAGCTGGAATAGTCCAAAACGCCCCTTAAAACATTTAAAGAAATCCGACCCCGCCTGGAATTACGCAGCATGTGATGGCCCATCGCGCCTGCGACGGTCCGTCCTGCTACTTCCGTCACAGAGTTTAGAGACTCGATTTTACTGAAGGGCCTGTGACGGCCCGTCGTGCTTGTGACAGTCCGTCCTGCCACTTTGTCACGAAGTTCAGAGAGTCGATTTCAGTACAAAAATTTCAGAATTCTAAGTATTTTGGAACGAGGCCCCCTCGACGGTCCATCGTGTCCATGATGGTCCGTCGTGGGTTCTGTCGTCTCAGCCTGTTTTTCCATAAATAAAATATGCTTCTCAAAACGACTAAACAGGTCGTTACAATAGATACCAATTTACCCATCGTTCTTCCCCGAACGATCACAAGAAGGAAAATAAGGGCGAAAAGGAGTACCTGAATCTGTAAACAGGTGTGAGTATCGTTCTCGCATATCAGCCTCTTTCTCCCTAGTGGCTTTTTCGACGGGTCGATTCTTCCATTGTACTTTGATGGATGCAATCTCCCTTGACCTTAGCTTGCAAACTTCTCTATCCAAAATGGCAAAAGGCTCCTCCTCATAAGACAAATTTTCATCAAGAAGAACTGAATCCAAACGAATGATTTAGATTCCATCCCCATGGTATCTTTTCAACATAGACACATGAAATACGGATGCACTCCGGACAGCCCTGGAGGCAAGGCTAACTCATAAGCCACCTCCCCTACTCTCTTAAGTACTTCAAAGGGACCAATATACCTTGGGCTTAATTTACCCCTTTTACCAAAACGCATCACCCCTTTCATGGGTGAAACCTTCAGCAAGACTTGTTCACCCTCCATGAACTCAAAGTCTCTAACCTTTCAATCTGCATATTCCTTTTGCCTACTTTGCGCCTCTAACATCTTTTCTTGAATCGATTTCACTTTATCTAACGATTCTCTCAGAAGGTCAGTACCCCAAGGTCTAACCTCAAATGCATCAAACCACCCAATGGCAGACCTACATCTTCTCCCATATAGTGCCTCTAATGGGGCCATATCAATGCTTGAGTGATAGCTATTGTTGTAGGAGAACTCTGCTGAGGGTAAGAAGCTATCCCAATGACCACCAAATTCTATCACACATGCATGAAGCATATCCTCAAACACTTGAATCGTTCACTCAGACTGACCATCGATCTGAGGATGGAACGCAGTACTAAGGTCCAACCTAGTACCCAATTCCTCATGCAATGTTTTCCAAAACTAAGAAGTAAACTGCGTACCTCTATCTGATATGATGGAGAGTGGAACCCCATGCAACCGAACAATTTCTAAGATATAGATTTTGGCTAACTTCTCTGCATTGTAAGTCACCTTGACCGGAATAAAATGAGCAGACTTAGTTAACCTATCAACAACCACCCAAATAGAGTCATACTTACCCACTGTCTTTGGGAGACCAACCACGAAATCCATTGCAATCCTTTCCCAGTTCCATTCAGGAATGGGCATTCTCTGAAGTGTTCCTCCGATCCTCTGGTGTTCATACTTTACTTGCTGACAGTTTGGACATTTGAAAATAAAATCAACAATATCACGCTTCATTCTACTCTACCAAAAGTGTTGCTTTAGGTCACGATACATATTGGTTGCGCCAGGATGTATAGAATACCTTGAACTATGAGCCTCTGTCAGAATAGTGTTGATCAAATCATCGACGCGGGTACACATACCCTTCCTTTGATTCTCAAAACACCTTCCTCATCGATTGTTGCTTCTTTAGCCTCTCCTCGCAATACTTTATCTTGGATTCTTCTTAGTTTCTCATCCTCAAACTGTTTTCCCTTAATCTTGTCAAGAAAAGAAGATCTTGCCTCCACACCAGCCAACAATCCTCCCTTCTCATTTACTTCTAACCTCATCAAGTCGTTAGCCAGAGTCTGAACCTTTCTAGCCAGTTGACGTCTAGGAACTTGCAAGTGATCTAGACTTCGCATGCTCCCTGCATTTCTACTTAAGGCGTCTGCAACAACATTAGCCTTTCTCGGATGATACAAGATAGTGATGTCGTAGTCCTTCAGTATTTCCATCCATCTCCTCTGTCTCAAGTTCAAATCTTTCTGAGTAAAGACGTACTGTAGGCTACGATGATCCGTGTAGACTTCACACCTAACCCCATATAAATAATGTCTCCATTGCTTTAATGCAAACACTACCGCAACCAGTTCCAAATCATGGGTCGGGTAATTGCGTTTATGCACCTTTAATTGCCTTGAATCATAAGCAATTACATTCTTCTCTTGCATTAGCACTGCACCCAAACAAGAATAGGATGCATCACAATAGACAATGAAATTCCTACCTTCCACGGGCAAGGTGAGAATTGGTGCAGTGGTAAACAAAGTCTTGAGCTTCTGAAAGCTTTCTTCACACTCGTCCGACCATACAAATGGAATATTCTTCTTAGTCAAGTTCGTCAATTGGGAAGCAATGGAAGAGAATCCCTTGACAAATCGACGGTAATAGCTAGCTAAACCGACAAAGCTCGTTATTTCTGACACATTAGTAGGTCTTACCCAATTCTTCACTGTCTAAATCTTAGAAGGATCCACCATCACGCCCTCTTTAGATACCACGTGCCTCAAGAAGGACACTGCATCTAGCAAAAACTCACACTTGGAGAATTTGGCATAAAGCTTCTTCTCCCTTAACATTTCTAGTACCATTCTCAAATGCTCCTTATGTTCTTTCTTGCTCTTTGAGTATATCAGTATGTTATCAATAAATACGATCACAAAGAGATCCAAATATAGCTTAAAAATCACGTTAATCAAGCTCATGAAAGTAGTAGGGGCATTCGTAAGACCAAAAGACATCACTACAAATTCGTAATGCCCATACCTGGTCCGAAAAGCAGTCTTTGGCACATCCGTTGCTCGTATTTTCAATTGATGATAACCGGATCTCAAGTCAATCTTAGAGAAGACACAAGCACCTTGTAACTGATCGAACAAGTCATAAATGCTAGGAATGGGATACTTGTTCTTAATAGTTACCTTTTTCAACTGTGTGTAGTCTATGCACATCCGAGAACTCCCATCCTTTTTCTTCACAAATAATACCGGAGCACCCCAAAGGGATGCACTTGGTCTAATAAAGCCTTTGCTTAGCAACTCTTGAAGTTGTGCCTTTAACTCTTTTAACTCCGCGGGAGCCATTCTATAAGGGGGTATAGAAATGGGGCGAGTACCCGGTTCAAGATCGATGCAGAAGTCAATATCTCTATCCGGTGGCATCCCAGGAAGGTCTGCAGGAAACACATCTAAAAATTTGCGGACTATCAAAACTGACTCAATTGAAGGTACATGAGTAGTATCATCCCTGCGATGTGCCAAGAACGCTAAACAACTCTTACTAACAATTTTTTTAGCACGAAGAAAGGAGATGATACGAACCGGATTGGAAGTGTAGTCGCCCTCCCACACTAACGGATCTGTCCCAGGCTTGGCTAACGTCACTGTTTTAGCATTACAATCCAAGATCACAAAATTCGGAGAAAGCCAAGTCATACCCAGAATTTCATCAAAATCAATCATGTCTAAGATAACCAAGTCTACATAAGTATTGTTCCCCACAAAATTCACCAAACAAGACCTATATATCCTTTCAACTATTACAGACTTACCCACCGGAGTAGAAATACGAATATGCATGTCAAGTAATTCACAAGGTTAATTAAGACCAGTAGCAAATGAAGAAGATACATAAGAAAACGTGGATCCAGGATCAAATAATACAGAAGCCATGCAATCACCAATCGAAAGATTACCTGTGATGACAACATCAAATGTCTCCGCTTCAGATCTCCCAGGGAAAGCATAACAATGGGCCCTCTCACCTGTCTGTCTGTTGCCCCTACCATGCTGTGATGTAGTGGCTCCAGTTTGCCCATCACCCCGGCCATTTTGGTGACCACCATTACCTCGACCACCGCGTCCTCCAGAATGACGGCCTCTTCCATAACCACCTCTACCTCTAACATTTAGAGGTCTGTAACTCTGTTTTGGACAATACCTCTTAATGTGTCCAGTCTCCCCACATCCATAACACTCTCTGGATTCAAGCATAGGTCTCTCAGAGAAGTGTTGACCGGTCTGAGGTGGAACCCCAACTACAATCTGTAGTGAAGACTAAATTGGTCGGACTGAGTAACCTCCTAAACCCTGTCCTCTAGAGTAAGAACCATTAAACTCACCTCCTTTTCGAAACCTTTTTGATGTAGTTGCCATGGTGAAGTCATATGGCTTCACTCCCTCTACCTCTATCGTGAAGTCTACCATTTCTTGAAAGGATTTCGCTGTAGCCGCTATGTGTAAGGCTGAAATCTGCAACTCTGATCTCAACCCCTTCACAAAACGGCGAATCCGCTCTTTTGGACTGAAACAAAGTTGGGTGGTATACCTAGATAATGCACAAAACTTAGCCTCATATGCAGTAACCGACATCCTACCTTGCTCTAGGCTCAAGAACTCATCTTTTTTCCTATCCCTCAAAGTCCGGGGGATATACTTCTCCATAAACAAACTAGAGAATGATGCCCAAGTCATAGGTCGTGCCTCTGTTGGTTGACACTCAACATGCGACCGCCACCGCATTTTGGCGTTCCCTTGAAACTGATAAGTCACAAACTCAACACCAAACCGTTCTACTATAGCCATCTTGTGTAGTAGATCATGACAGTCAACCAGAAAATCGTAAGCATCCTCAGATTCAGCACCCTTGAAGACTGGAGGTTTCAATTTCAAGAACTTATTGAAAAGTTCATGCTGATCATTTGTCATTTTAGGCCTGTAGTCAGACGAGGAAATGTGCCTATTTCCAATGAGGCATCCATGCGGGGAGCCACAGTAGCCGCATGTTGTACCTTTGGAGCCTTAGGTGCTGGTGCAGAAAACACTGGAGGTATCTTACCTTGATAAGACAACCCGCTAAGATAAGCAAGAACCTGATTGATCATCTCTAGGGTAGGTTGGGGTGGCAATTCCTCATTCTGCACTTGTTCATTCTCCCCATCCTCCCCTTCTCTTACTACTTTCTCAGTCGGTGGAGGAGTCACCGCCCTAGTATCAGATGGGCTAGGTGCTTGTCCTCTTCCTCTAGAGGACGTCCTCCCACGACCTCTTCCACGGCCTCTTGCCGCTACTCTTCCTCGAGCTACAGCACCAGTGGCTGGTTCAGATGCACCCTGTCCCGCTGGTGCTGGTGTTGGCGCGGTTGTTGCACTAGTTCTAACCATTTGCGAAATAGAGTGAAGATGGTCAGATACCAATTTGTATCACCTAGATACCAATTGGACCCAAATAATAGCATGAAAGAGAGAAAGAGTGGAATTTTCCTAAAGTCTCATAGCCTCTCAAAGAAAAGTAAAGGCGTCCCTCTACTGTTCCTAAAGACTCTACTAGACTCGTTCTTATGTGATGAGACCAACGAACCTAATGCTCTAATACCAAGTTTGTCACGACCTAAATCAGGTCGCGACTGGCACCCACACTTACCCTCCTATGTGAGCGAACAAACCAATCTAAACCTTAACATTTCAATATAATATCAATAGAAAGTAATGCGGAAGACTTAAAATCATTTATAAAAACTAATTCAATAACTTCTAAAAACTCAACACTATTATTATCCCCAAAATCTGGAAGTCATCATCACAAGAACATCTACTTCAATTTACTAAATCTAAGAGTATCTAAGAAGCTAAAATACGTAAACAGCTAGTCCATGCCAGAACTTCAAGGCATCAAGACATGAAAAGGAAGATCCAGTCCAAGCTAGAAGCATTAGCTCACCCTTAAATCCGGAGTAATGAAGACTGGCTAGAGTTGCGGTTGAGTTGAAGATGACGGCACATTTGCTGCACTCCACAAATAATCAAAAGAAAACATACAAGTAGGGGTCATTACAAAACATAGGTACTGAGTAGATATCATCAGCCAACTCAAAATAGAAAACAGTATATATCAGATAATATCATAAAATCAGCTACAATACTCAACATGCGGCATTTATAATTACCATAACCCTTGGTCGCAACATCAAGCTCATCAATGAGGACTCACGCCTCCCCATCATGCTCGTTTGGGAATTAGGTTCATTAAATAGAGTATATTAACATATTTCAAGATTCATTCTCTTTACTAATCCTGGTGTCGGAACGTGACACCCTATCCATATATATATATACTATCCTGGTACCGGAACGTGGCACACGATCTATATTCTATCCTGGTGTCGGAATGTGACACTCCGATCCTCATATATACTATCCTGGTACCGGAACGTGGCACCCGATCAATATTTTATCCTGGTGTCGGAACGTGACACTCCGACCTCATATATTATCCTTGTATTGGAACGTGGCACCCGATCCATATTCTATCCTGGTGTTGAAACGTGACATTTCGATCCTCATATACTATCCTGGTACCGAAACGTGGCACCCGATCGATATTCTATCCTGGTGTCGGAACGTGACACTCCGATCCTCATATACTATCCTTGTACCGGAACATGGCACCCGATACCCTAATCTCACTACTTTCGTTCATCAAGCCTTCTTTTATACTAAGGCATCATCATTAACAAAGTAGATTAGGGTTTCTTTTCAAGATTTAGAATTCAATAGCTTCATCATGCTTATCTCATCACAATTATATAATCACAACATGCAAACACACAATTCAGCATATAGAAGGGTTTACAACACTACCCAATACATACCATTTGCTATTAAGAGTTTACTATGAATAGTGTAAAAACCATAACCTACCTCCACCGAATATTTGTGATCAAGCAAGCAATTTCCCCAAAGCTTTGTTATTCTCTTCGTTCCTCTCTCTCTTGATCGATTCTCCCTCTCTTGTTCTTTCTATTGTTCTTATTCAAACCCTCTTTCTTTTACCCTAATTAACATACAATTAAGTATAAAAGAATGATGAATTAACCCACTAATTAACTTAAGGTTACCTCTTTTAGCCCCCAAGAAATTGAGTTATTAATATTAAACCACTAACTTTATAATTATAAGCCGGAATAGTCCAAAACGCCCCTTAAAACATTTAAAGAAATCCAACCCCGCCTGGGATTACGGAGCCTGTGACAGCCCGTTGCGCCTTCGACGGTCCGTCCTGCTGCTTCCGTCACAGAGTTCAGAGACTCGAATTTACTGAAGGGCCTGTGATGGCCCGTCGTGCCTGTGACGGTCCGTCCTGCCACTTCGTCACGAAGTTTAGAGAGTCGATTTCAGAACCCAAATTTCAGAATTCTAAGTGTTTTAGAACGAGACCCCCTCGACGGTCCGTCGTGCCCATGACGGTCGGTCGTGGGTTCCGTCGTGTCAGCCTGTTTTTCCAGAAATAAAATCTGCTGCTCAAAACGACTAAATAGGTTGTTGCACTTTCAAGTACTGACGCATGCGTGAGCTACATCTTCTCGTGATGTAGGTTCATGTTCTCAGCATCCAGATCACACATAGATCAATTTCTCGATCTCTAGTTCAGCAGATTAAGTGGTAAGTCCTCATTCTCCGAGAAAAACAGACATGAGTTTCATTTAAGTCTTTAGTCATTTAGTTTCAGTTTTTGCAAGATTTAGCTGGGGTTTATACGAGGATTTCTAGTCTAGTTTAGAGGTTATATTCAGACATAGTTAGCACTTAGTATTGAGTTAATATTTCTTTTCTATTAAACTCATTGTTTTCAAATATCTCAGTTATAAAATATGAGTATTCCCCATCTTTTCATTTTATGTATGATTTAGCTTCCTCAAGAGTTTATTATCTTTAGTCTGCTTATGATCATGCCAGAAGGGTTAGCTTGGCATCACTTGTGGTCCTAGGTTCCGTGTCCACGTCTTAGGGGTAGCTCGGGGCATGACACATGTTATGATACAAATACTGTCATTCAACTTGAAGACTAATTGTGGAATACTAGGCTTATTAAGAACTCATAATTTTCTTTCTTTTTATGAGACATCATGTGTATCGTCCAATCATATATAGATCTCAATCATGAGAGCCTTCATACAAGAAGGGATGTTCTAATATATGTGGTATTATTTTTTCATACCTCTTCTTTATAGGTATGTACCTCCATTTGAATCATCTTTCACACTGCACAGTGAATTCATTTTCATCTACGACTTTCCTTTTGAGTTTAGTAGGTTTATAATCATGCATATTGTTTTGATGTATCATTCTTGGGGGAAATATATTTTAATGATTTTGCTACATCCAACAAACTCTTAATGTAATCGACCAACCCGAGGACAAAAAATACAACTTGTATTCATTATGAAACTTCAAAGATAGATACAAAATGGAACTTTTTATCCTATACAATAATATATTTCCAAAAGTTTGATATGTGTAGCGGTAAAAAATGAAATTAAATTGAGGAGTGCAATTTACTTTATTATGCTATTATATATATTTGTGATCAGAATAAGGCTCTCATTGCTCATATTTCTAACATTTTGCCTGTTATAATTGTTACTCTAACTTTATTATTCTTATAATTATCATCATTTTATGATTGTTTTCATTATTTTTAAAATTATATTTTTCATTCTCAACATTACTATTATTACTTATTGTTGTTTTCTTTAAAAAGAATGTTGCTGCTTTATTTCAAATTTCTTACATATGAAAATTTTTATATAATATACAAGGTATTAAATTATAAGCTCAAACGAATTAATGTAAAGGAAAAATGACAAAATTCTGCAAAAAGAGTTCTAAACTATTCGGTCTATTGGCCCATGTTCTTTTTTTAAAAACGTAGCCCAAAATTTGTCCAAAGTTAGGCCCAAAACCTTGAAGCCCTTTAGAATAAGGTTATATTAGATTTCTCAAAACAAAGCATCCTAATACCTACTTCTCATTAGCCTTTACAATCCATCTCTCTCCATGGCTTATTTGAGAATATCTTCACCCCTATCTCAGTATTTGCAGGGCTATGCATTGTTTTTTTATGCAAAAATGTGTTGCTATGTTCCTCTATATTTCCTTTTGAACTTGCCAATCATGAAAAGATGACAATTATTTTTTTTAAAATTATGTTTCTCTAATATGAAGAATATATTTTCAGATATACGAACAACTTTTATTCAAAATTTAAATAGTTACTTTAGATTCCCGGTCAAGGAACTCTAACTCTAAGATTGTCCATTGAATACTTGAATTTGGATTTCATTTTGGACATGTTCTAATACGCATAAGTAGTATCATTAAAGTCTTAAATTTTGATATCTTATCACATCATCATTAAACTACTACTTTAAGCTTATATTTCTTTATAAGTCTTCATTTTTATTTTTTTTTGTTTTCTGTCCATAATAGAGACATTTAAATTTATTATAGTTCAAAATCTGTTCTTGAAGAGATAGATCCGAAGCTGGTACTGCCTAGTTCACTGCCAAGAAAAAAATCCATCTGAATTTAGGAACTAAGGGATCTGTTAGAATTTAGGAGTTATTGGATCTGTTAGCTAATGCTACGTTATAAACTCTTATGTTATATGTATATATCTGTTCTACTTTTATTATAAACACATAAATTTTATTGAGACATATGATTAAATAAGATAATAGACTTTTTTATGTTATGCCTTTTTTAATTGTCGTTGGAGTTCCCTAATGAATACAAATTATATTTTTGTCCTCGTGTTGATTTATTAGAAAAAGAGTTTGATGAATGGAGTTTTCACCCCTAGAAAGATATATCAAAATAATATGCATGATATTGAACCTACAAACCTACAAAAACAAGTACTAGATTAAGAGGAATTAATTGTGTTGTGTGTTATATTTTTCAAATGAGTATACGTAACTTCCAAGGTTTTATATGAAAAGATATGATCCACATGCTGGAACATCCCTTCTATTGTGAAGAAACTCATGAGTGGCGTGCTAATATATCATGTGATGATACACATGATGTCATTCAACTTGAAAGCTAATTGTGGAACACTAGGCTTATCAAAAGTCCACAATTTTCTTTCTTTTTGAGTGATATCATGTGTATCGTCCAATCATATATAGATGTCTCTCATGAGAGACTTCATATAAGAAGGGATGTTCCAATATATGTGTTGTTAATTTTTAATACCTCTCCTTTGTTTGTATGTACCTCCATTTGAATCCTCTATGACACACCACAACAAATTCCTTTTCATCTACCATCTTCGTTTTGAAATTAGTAGGTTCATAACCATGTGTATTGCTTGATGTATCTTTCTAGGGGGCAAACATTTTATTGATTTTTCTCTATTCAACCAACTCCTAATGTAATTGACAAACCTAAGGACATTAAATACAACTTGTATTCATTATGAAACTTCAACTATGGTTACAGAATTAAACTCTTTATCCTATTCAATCATATATTTCAAATAGTTTGATAGGTTTTGATGGTAAAAAATAAAAATTAATTGAGGAATGCAATTTCATTATTATGCTATTATATATGTTTGTGATCTGAATAAGGCTTACATTAGGCATATTCTAACATTTTCCCTATTATAATTGTTACTCTAACAGTATAATTCTTATAATTTATCTTCATTTTATCATTATTTTCATTTATTTTTAAAATTATATTTTTCATTCTCAACATTACTATTATAACTTATTGTTGTTGCTTTATTTCAAATTTCTTACATATGAAACTTTTTACATAATATACAAGGTATTAAATTAGAAGCTCAAACGAATTAATGTAAAGGAAAACCATGACAAAATTCGGCCAAAAGAGTTCTAAACTATTCGGTCAATTGGCCCATCTTCTTTTTTCCAAAACGCTGCTTAAAATTTGTCGAAAGTTAGGCCAAAACATAGAAGCCCTTTAGAATTCGGTTATATTAGATTTCTCAAAACAAAACCTCCTAAAACCTACTTCTCATCAGTCGCTACACTCCATATCTCTCTCTGTGTCTTCTTTGAAAATGTATCCACCCCTATCTCAGTATTGGCAGGACTATGCATGATTATTTTTGTGCAAAAATGTATTGATATAATCCTCTCTCTGTCATTTTGAACTAGCCAATCAAACAAATATGACAATGATTTATTTTTGTTGAGATTTTGTTTCTCTAATCTGGCAAAATTGATTTTCAGATATTCGAACAATTTTTATTCAAAATTCAAAAAGATACTTCCAATTCCCGCTCAATGAAATCTAACCCTAAGTTTGTCCTTAAAATACTTAAGTTTGGATTACATTTTTGTCATGCGCTGATGAGTTCATGTAGTATCATAAAAGTCTTAAATTTTTATTTCTTATCACATCATCATTCAACTACTACTTTAAGCTTTTATTTCTTTATAAGTCTTCATTTTGTTTTTGTTGGATTGTGTCTATAACCTAGACATTTAAATTTATTATGGTTCAAACTATGTTCTTGATGATATAGATCCGAAGCTTTGCTGGTACTGCCTAGTTCACTGCCAAGAAAAAAGGTTAGATTTATTATGAATTCTTAAATTTTTATAGAAATATATCTGAATTTAGAAGCTACGAGTTCTGTGAGAATTTAGGAGCTATGGGATCTGTTAGCTAATTCTACGTTATAAACTCTTATATTATATGTATATATATGTTCTACATTAATTATTAACACATTTAAATTTTATTGAGACATATGATTAAATAAGATAATAGACTTTTTTATGTTGTCCCTTTTTTAATTGTCAGTGGAGTTCCCTAATGAATACAAATTATATTTTTTGTCCTCGTGTTGATTAATTAGAATAAGAGTTTGATGAATGGAGTTTTCACCCCTAGAAAGATAGTTCCAAATTATATGCATGATATTGAACCTGCAAACCTACAAAAAAAAGTGATAGATTAGGAGGAATTCACTGTGTTGTGTGGTAGATGTTTCAAATGAGTATACGTACATGCAAAGGCGATATATGAAAACATAAGGATACACACACTGGAACATCCCTTCTATTCTGAAGAAACTCACGAATGGCGTGCTAGTATATCATCTGATGATACACATGATGTCATTCAACCTTAAAGCTAATTGTGGAATACTAGGCTTATCAAAAGCCCACAATTTTCTTTCTTTTTGAGTGATATCATGTGTATAGTCCAATCATATATAGATGTCTCTCATGAGAGCCTTCATATAAGAAGGGATGTTCCAATATATTTGCAGTTGTTTTTTCATAACTCTCCTTTGTAGGTATGTACCTTCATTCGAATCATCTATGACACTGCACAATAAATTCCTTTTCAACTACCATATTCCTTTTGAGATTAGTAGGTTCATAACCATGCATATAGTTTTGACATATCTTTCTAGGGTGGAAACATTTTAATGAATTTGCTCCATTCAACCAACTCTTAATGTAACTGACCAACCCGAGGACATAAAATACAACTTTTATTCATTATGAAACATCAATGATAGTTACAAAAATAAACTCTTTATCCTAATCAATCATATATTTCAAAAAGTTTGATATGTGTAATGGTAAAAAATGAAAACTAATTGAGGAGTGCAATTTACATTATTATGCTATTATATATGTTTGTGATCTATATAAAGCTTACATTGCGCATATTCTAACATTTTCCCTGTTATAAATGTTACTCTAACTTTATAATTCTTATAATTATCATTTTATCATTATTTTCATTAATTTTTAAAATTATATTTTTCATTATCAACATTACTATGATTTCTTATTGTTGTTTTCTTCAAAAAATATTGTTGTTGTTTTATTTCAAGTTTCTTACATATGAAACTTTTTAGATAATATACAAGGTATTCGGTCAAAAGAGTTCTAAACTATTCGGCCAATTAATGCATCTTCTTTTTTCCAAATCGCTACTCAAAATTTGTCCAAAGTTAGTCCCAAAACATTGAAGCCTTTTAGTATTAAGTTATATTAGATTTCTCAAAACAAAACCTGCTAAAACCTACTTTTCATCAGCCGCTACACTCCGTATCTTTTCCTGTCTTCTTTGAGAATATGTCCACCCCTATCTCAATATTGGCAGGGCTATGCATGATTATTTTTTTGAAAAAATGTGTTGCTATGATTCTCTATCTTTCGTTTTTGAAGTGGCCAATCAAGACAAGATCACAATGCGTTTTTTTTTGGACATTTTATTTCTCTAATCTGAAGAATTTATTTTTAGATATTCAAACAACTTTTATTCAAAATTCAAGTAGATAGTTTCGTTCCCCACTCAAGGAACTCTAACCCTAAGTTTTTCCTTCAAATACTTGAGTTTGGATTTCATTTTGGACATGTTCTGATATTCTCAAGTAATATCATGAAATTCTTAAATTTCGATATGTTATTACATCATCATTAAACTTCTACGTTAAGCTTTTATTTCTTTATAAGTCTTCTATTTGTGTTTGTTGGTTTGTGTCCATAACAGAGACATTTAAATTTATTATGGTTTGAAATCTATTCTTGAGGAGATAGATCCAAAGCTTTTTTTGTATTGCCTAGTTCTTTTTCAAGAAAAAATGTTAGATTTATCATAAATTTTTAAATTTTTGTTTATATCTGCCTCAATGAGGAGCTACGGGATAGGTTAGAATTTAGAATCTGTGGGATTTATTAGCTAATTCTACGTTTTAAGCTCTTATAATATATGCACATATCGGTTCTACTATTGTTATAAACACATATAAATTTTATTGAGATATAGGATTAGATAGGAAAATAGAATTTTTTATCTTATGCCTTTTTTAATTGTCGATAATGTTTCCTAGTGAATGCAAATTATATTTTTTGTCCTCGGGTTGATATATGAATGGAGTTTTTACTACTAGAAAGATAGATCAAAATAATATGCATGATATTGAACCTGCAAACCTACAAAAGCAAGTGGTAGATTAAAAGGAATTCATTGTGTTGTGTTGTATACGTTTCAAATGAATATACGTACCTACACAGGTGATATATGAAAAGATAAGCATACACATGCTGGAACATCCCTTCTATTGTAAAGAAACTCATGAGTGGTGTGCTAATATATGATCTGATGATACACACGATGTCAATCAACTTAAAAGCTAATTGTGGAATACTAGGCTTATCAAAAGCCCACAATTTTCATTCTTTTTGAGTGACATCATGTGTATCGTCCAATCATATATAGATGTCTCTCATTAGAGTCTTCATATAAGAAGGGATGTTTCAATATATGTGTTGTTATTTTTCCTACTTCTCCTTTGTAGGCATGAACCTCCATTTAAATCATCTATGACACTGCACAACAAATGTCTTTTCATCTACCATCTTCCTTTTGAGATTAGTAAGTTCATAACCATGGATATAGTTTTGATGTGTCTTTCTAGGGCGGGGAAATATTTTAATGATTTTTCTCTATCAATCCAACTCTTAATGTAACTGACCAACCCGAGGACATAAAATACAAATTGTATGCATTATGAAACTTTAACGAAGTTACAAATTTAAACTTTTTATCCTATTAAATCATATATTTCAAAAAGTTTGATATGTGCTGTAGTAAATAATGAAAATTAGTTGAGGAGTTCAATTTACATTATTGTACTATTATATATGTTTGTGATCTGTATAAGGCTTACATTGCGCATATTCTAACATTTTCCCTATTATAATTGTTACTCTAACTTTATAATTTTTATAATTATCATCATTTTATCATTATGTTCATTAACTAGGAAAATTACCCATGCTTTGCACGGGATTGAACATTTTATTAAACTTACATATGATTATTCGGTAATATGACCTATAGTAATTGATTAAGTTTCATGGAAAATGAGGAATGAAAAAGGTTCGTTACAAGTTTAATTAATGTATTTCAATTTTATTCCTCTATAGCAAAAAATAAAAACTACAATAGTGGAAGAAATAAAAGTTTTGTTTACTAAAAAACCAAATGTAATAAATTCAACCATTTCAACAACGTTATGAGTTGTGGAATTAAAAGGTGCAAGAGAAGTAACATTACATTGCAATCGAAATCAATTTTCTTTTTTTATACGAAGAAACCTGTAGAAAGGGACAAAAGAGAACTTCATTGTTTATTGTGATTCATCCTATTCGGGTTTGGGTGCATTACTAATGCAAGAGAAGAGTGTGATTTCTTATGCTTCGAGGCAATTAAAAGTGCATGAACGTAACTACCCAACTCATGATTTGGAATTGGCTGCGGTAGTGTTTGCATTAAAGCAATGGAGACACTATTTATATGGGGTTAAGTGTGAGGTCTACACGGATCATCGTAGCCTTCAGTATGTCTTTACTCAGAAAGATTTGAACTTAAGACAGAGGAGATGGATGGAGTTACTAAAGGACTACGATATCACTATCTTGTATCATCTGGGGAAGGCGAATGTTGTAGCGGATGCTTTAAGTAGGAAGGCGGGAAGCATGGGAAGTCTAGCTCACTTGCTAGTTTCTAGACGCCCATTGGCTAGAGAGGTTCAAACTCTAGCCAATGACTTGATGAGATTAGAAGTAAATGAGAAGGGAGGATTGTTGGCTTCGGTGGAGGCAAGATCTTCCTTTCTTGACAAAATTAAGGGAAGACAGTTCGATGATGAGAAACTGCGCAGAATCCAAGATAAGGTATTGCGAGGAGAGGCTAAGGAAGCACAGATCGATGAGGAAGGTGTTTTGAGAATCAAGGGAAGGGTATGCGTACCCCGCGTCAATGATTTGATCAACACTATTCTGACAGTGGCTCATAGTTCAAGGTATTCTATACATCCGGGCGCAACCAAGATGTATCGTGACCTAAAGCAACACTTTTGGTGGAGTAGAATGAAGCGTGACATTGTGGATTTTATTGCCAAATGTCCAAACTGTCAACAAGTAAAGTATGAACACCAAAGGCCCGGAGGAACACTTCAGAGAATGCCCATTCCAGAATGGAAGTGGGAAAGAATTGCAATGGATTTTGTGGTTGGTCTTCCGAAGACAATGGGTAAGTATGACTCTATTTGGGTGATTGTTGATAGGTTAACTAAATCTGCTCATTTCATTCCGGTCAAGGTGACTTACAATGAAGAAAAGTTAGCCAAACTTTACATCTCGGAAGTGGTGCGATTGCATGGGGTTCCACTATCCATCATATCAGATAGAGGTACGCAGTTTACTTCTAAGTTTTGGAAAACATTCCATGCGGAATTGGGTACTAGGTTGGACCTTAGTACTGCGTTCCATCCTCAGACCGATGGCCAGTCTGAAAGGACGATTCAAGTGTTGGAGGATATGCTTCGTGCGTGTGTGATAGAGTTTGGTGGTCACTGGGATAGCTTCCTACCCTTAGCGGAGTTTTCATACAACAATAGCTATCACTCAAGTATTGATATGGCCCCATTTGAAGCATTGTATGGGAGGAGATGTAGGTCTCCCATTGGTTGGTTTGATTCATTCGAGGTTAGACCTTGGGGTACTGACCTTTTGAGGGATTCGATGGAAAAAGTGAAGTCTATTCAAGAAAAGCTTCTAGCGGCGCAAAGTAGGCAAAAAGAATATGCAGATCAAAAGGTTAGAGACTTAGAGTTCATGGAAGGTGAACAAGTCTTGTTGAAAGTTTCGCCTATGAAAGGGGTGATGCGGTTTGGAAAAAGGGGTAAACTAAGTCCAAGGTACATTGGACCATTTGAAGTACTCAAGCGAGTAGGGGAAGTGGCTTATGAGTTAGCCTTGCCCCCAGGGCTGTTCGGAGTACATCCGGTATTCCATGTATCGATGTTGAAAAGATATCATGGGGATGGAAATTACATTATCCGTTGGGATTAAGTTTTACTTGATGAGAACTTGTCTTATGAGGAGGAGCCTGTTGCTATTTTAGATAGAGAAGTTCGCAAGTTGAGGTCAAGAGAGATTGCGTCCATCAAGGTGCAATGGAAGAATCGACTGGTTGAAGAAGCCACTTGGGAGAAGGAGGTGGATATGCGAGAAAAATACCCACACCTGTTTACAGATTCAGGTACTCCTTTTCGCCCTTGTTTTCCTTCTTTTGATCGTTCGGGGACGAACGATGGGTAAATTGGTATCTAATGTAACGACCCGTTTAGTCTTATTGAGCAACAGACTTCAATTCTGGAAAAACTGGCAGAAGCGACGGACCCCACGACGGAACGTCATGGGCACGACGGAGCGTCGAGGGGGTCTCGTCCCAAAATACTTAGAAAATCTGAAATTGGGTACTGAAAATTAACTCTCTGAACTTTGTGACGGAATGGCTGGACGGACCGTCACAGGTGTGACGGACCCTCACAGACCCTTGGTGGAAATTTGGGTCTCTGAACTCTGCGACGACCTGCAGGACGGACCCTCGCAGACACGACGGCCCGTCACAGGTTGCGCAAATCCCAGGCAGAGTCGGATTTCTGGTGAAGTTTTAAGGGACGTTTTTGGACTATTCTTTCCTTAATTATAGACTTCGTGGGTTTATATTAATAACTCAAATTCTTGAGGGTTAAAAGAGGTAACCCTAAGTTAATTAGCGGGGTATTATTGCCACCTTTTATTCTTAATTATATACTAATTAGGGTAAAAGAAAGAGGGTTGAATAAGAAAAAGAAGAAAAGAACAGAAAGAGAGGGAGAAACGAACGGAAAAGAGGAGAAACGAGAAGAAGAACAAAGCTTTGGGAACTTGCTTGCTTGATTTCTAATCTTCGGTGGAGGTAGGTTGTGGTTTTCATGCTTTCATAGTAAACTCTTAATAGAGAATGATATGTATTGGTAGCATTGTAAACCCTACTATATGCTTAATTGTATGTTTGCATGAATATGATTATGTGATTGTGATAAGATAAGCATGATAAAAAATATTGAATCCCAAATCTTGAAATGAAACTTTAATATATATTATTAATGATGATGCCTTGGTATAGAAGAAGGCTTGATGAATTAAAGTAATGTGATTGAGGATGCCTTGGTATAGGGAAGGCTTGATGATTTACAGAATGATATTAGTGGATCGGAGTGTCACGTTCCGACACATAGATTTAGTGGATCGGAGTGTCACGTTCCGACACATAGATTTAGTGGATCGGAGTGTCACGTTCCGACACATGTAGGGGATCGGAGTGTCACGTTCCGACACATGTAGGGGATCGGAGTGTCACGTTCCGACACATGTAGGGGATCGGAGTGTCACGTTCCGACACATAGAATTAGGGGATCGGAGTGTCACGAACCGACACAAGAGGAGGAAAGATAATGAATCTTGAAAGATGTTAATATACTCAATCTAACGAACATGATTCCCAAATGAGTATGGTATTGGGGCTTGAGTCCTCATGTGTGAATTTGATGGTACTTATTGATGATTATAGTACTTCTTGTTGTTACATGTTGAGTTTTATAGTTGATTTATGATAATACTTGATATATACTGTTCCCTATTTTGAGTTAGCCGATGATATCTACTCAGTACCCGTGTTTGTACTGACCCCTACTTTTATTGTTTTCTTCTTGTTTAATTGTGGAATGCAGCAAACGTGCCGTCATCTTCGACTCAACAGTAATTCAAGCCAGTCTTCGTCACACCGGATCTTCAGGGTGAGCTAACACTTCTAGCTTGGACTGGATCTCCTCCGTCACGTCTGGATGCCTTGAACCTCCGGCACAGACTAGCTTCTTATGTATTTTTAGCTTTTAGAATACTCTTAGTTTAGTCATTTGATTGTAGATGTTCTTGTGGTGATGACTTCCAGATTCTGGGGATAATGATAAGTTTTTGAGTTATAGAAGTTGATTATTGATTTTATTAATGAGTTTAAGTCTTCCGCATTACTTTTGTTGTTATTACATTGAAATGTTAAGGTTAGATTGGTTGGTTCGCTCACATAGGAGGGTAAGTGTGGGTGTCAGTCGCGGCCCGGATTTGGGTCGTGACAACACTCTTCAAATAACCACCATATTCATAACTTTGACTTCTAAACATAATCATGCTACAACAATCATAATTCACACACTATGATGCTTCACATTCATATTATACCTCATTTAGACAACGCATCTTCAAGACACTCATTGACAACTTCACAATACAACTTGTTGACACCAAACTCCCCCCCCCCCAGCCCACTTTTAATTCCAAAAAGACCCAGCCCAACCCCATTCTAGTAAACACAATACGAACTATATGCACAACAATCCCAAATGCGTACAACCGACCAGACTATAGAAAATCGGGAATTGGAACAAGTTTGAATTTTTTGAATTTGTCCAGATTTTCCTCCAGTTTCCAAAAAAAATATACTCTATTTAAGCCCTCGTCTGACTTTTTTTTTTTAATAAAATTTTAGGGGAAAAAGGGGCAAAATATTTTGGGAGAATAGAGAAAAAAGGTTGGAATAAAATTTTTGGTAATACTAAGGAAAAAGCTTGAAAAAAAGATAAAATATACATTTAAAGAATGGTAACAGGGAATCAGTCCTAGTCTAGTTCGATTCCTCTATTTTCATTAAGCATAAGCTCGCTTTGAGCTCTAGGTGGTTGTTCGAATTCGACTCGTGTGGTGGTAGAAGCTCAGCTCATGTTTCTCCCATTCGCTGCCCCAACAAAGGTAAATGTCTCTTCTTAGCTTTGTTTTTTGTTGGATTCGTAATTGTCCTATACTTTCCGTTTAGTTGTTCTTAGCGATATTTTAGTTATTCTATATTATGGTCGATTAAGTATCCACTTCGTCTTGCCTAAAATTTTATCTGTTCTTAGTGATATTTTAGTTCATGTTTAGTTTTGGTGCTAGCTGATTAGTTTTAGCTATGTCGATCACATTCTAGCGTGTCTTTCTCGACTTTGACTATTCGACTATAACTTTTCTTGGGCCTTTTTTTTGGGAAGAGACCGATTTTCCTTGGCCTATCCAATTTATTTATTAAAATTTATTTTCAATAATTAGCATAGTGTTTTAGTCTTTTAAGCTGGTTTGAACTCTAATATTTTGACTTGTTAGTTTGCATTATGTTCTCTTGCTTACTTTGTTATTCAATTACTAGTCCCGAAGATTTGTTGCTGTAAAGAATTTTTTTTTTGTGTTATTAATGTATCTAAAACGTTTTCAAGATAAGTAAGATATTTTCGTGATTGTTTAAATTGGTAACTATGTCCTCTTTTTGTTCTTTCATTCAAGGGAGGTGTTAATGTGTTGGGATAGATTTTTACTAGTTTTATAGTTGGTGCAAGTCCTATGGGTTGATTAAACATACTGATGTTTTAGTCCAAAAAGATCTAGAAATTAGCTATTTATATGTTTTTCCCGAGTTACCGTTTGGTAGGCTTCTTGAGTATTGTATTTAAATATGAGAATTTATAGTTGTTGTGATTTGAGTTCATGTCAATATCAGCCAAATTTCTTTAACAGTGAATCCATTTCTATTTGAATTAGTTCTTTCCCCTACTTTATATGTGCGGGATATGAGGTCTAACTAATATATGGGAAGTCTCTTTCTTTGTTTTGTCTAATTAATATATAAATTATAGTTAAATATTTTTTATAATTTGAGAAGCTTGTATCATGTAACTTAGAGTTTTGAGTTACTTTATTTTCTTAGTAAGATCTCTCGTGGGTTTATCGATTATCTTGTGTTTAAGTTAACTATCATCCTAGTACTATTGTTAATCTTTTTTTTTCCTATACATGAGTGCTCTCTTCTCTCAAGCCTGTCATAATTGTCCAGTTTTTTGAGATTCTTGTTCAAAGTCCAAGGTCATTCATGTGCATGCGTTAGCGACTTAAGTATGAGTTTATTGCTGAAAAATTGCCCTTTATTCAAGTTCTCTCTAAGTGCTAAATTTGTTAGTGTTTAATAGTATAATTTTTATTTTATCTTTTGAAAAAGCAGTAGTATGTGATACTTGCCTATCATGTTTATTTTTTTTAGCATGTTACTTTTCCTCCCCAGCTTATGCATATGCTAGTAATGTCTGTAGGTTTCTTGTTGGCTCACCTTTAACTTAATTCCCATAAAAAATAGTGTTCATTGTAATATTTTATGTAGTTAAGTGAAGTTTGATTTCGATCACTTTAGCGCATATAGGTAACTACCATGTCAATTAATTTAGTTGGAACGATCAACATGTTCTTTAGTCATTTTATTTAGCTTTCTGTTTGGCCTTATATGATTTCCTTTAATTATGTTATAAGTAAATATGTCTCATTTCTTGCCTTCGCATAATTTAGTATGTTCTGTTTTACTGTCTGTTTTGGTTAGGTTGTATACTAATGTTCCTTCCCTTTTTATGCATGTAAAAACTGTCTGAGTTCGCCATGAACTATTTCCTCCCCTCTTGCATTTCGAGAGAGCCGTAAATGCTAAAATTCTCCATCGAATCTCCCAACCCTAAAATTGACGAACAGATTCCCCAAAATTAGAGGATATAAAGTCAATTGAAGAGTTGAAATGGTGCGGCCAAAAGCAAATTTTTTTTAAATTTTAATGTTGTATTTTGTTAAAATTGTGCCTAACCACTTTTCATCTTTGTTTTATTTTTCAAGAACTTAGGATAGGTATAAAATTGAAATGGGTCAAAAACCCAAAGCGAAATTGTCCAAATATCGGTCCAGGCGAATAGAAATCGTATTTGGACCTAACTCTCTCTCTCTCTCTCTCTCCCCCTCTGTCTCTCTCTCTCTCTCTCTCTCTCTCTCTACCTTATCATTTACTTGCTGATTGATACTTATTATTAGTTTCAAGGTTAGAAAAATTCAAATATCCCATAAGACCTCACTTTGTTATAACAACTCGATTAAATCAAATAAGTAAATATGCTTCAATTAAATTTTATAAACTAAAATTTACTTAGATAGTAAAATTAATACTTCCTTTTTTCAAAAAACTTCAAATAATTTTATCTAAAAAATTATGTTAGAATACTTTTAGAAAAATAAGTTAGTTTTCGGATAATCGCGATTTAGCGAATACTTTAGGTGCCGTAAAAATCTTCCTAAAATATAAATAAAAATCTCCAAGCCCCCTTTTAAATTTTCAAAATGATTTTCTGTTTAAGTCTTTTGAAAATAAAAATTTTGTTGATTTTCCTTTTAAAATTATGTGGCGACTCTAAAAAAGTCGAAAACCTACAAAAAACTTATTTTTCAAAAACGAATTAAAACACAACTCATGATTGCATATTATAACATCTCAATGTCATCAAGCACATAATGACAATGCACACACAAAAGATCAATTCAATAAGAACTAAGCAAGATAGATCAACTTATCCTTCATTCAAGCTTTTGCCACCTTTTCTAAATTCTCCATAAAATCATCATAATAAAGCACAAAGGTAGTAGGTAATTCACAATACGACATAAGAAACACTTCTCTAGCATTATCTAATCATATACATTAAACCCACATCATAAGTTAAAAATTGAGGATTTGCATATTCAGGGTTTCATTGAGTTTTTGACCGTAAAATCATTAACTAACATGTAAAAATATCATATTTCATTAATTAAAAGATTTTTATGCAAGAATTCATACTTAGAATTCAAAATAGAAGAATTTAGGAACTTGAAACCCTTTTCGAAAAGTCTTTGAATTGGCTTCTTGAATGAGAGAAGAGTCAAGGATGAACTATCATACTACCTTCTATGAAGAAACACACGAGATTTGGTGAAGAAATCACCCAAAACCTTCAATTCAAGATCTACCTTGAGTTCAAGCTTCAGTGGGGTTTTCAGAGAGTTTTTCTTGGGTGGGATGTTTTGGTTTTGAAAAGTGAAGACTAACTTAGTTTCTAGGAGTATAAAAATAATTTAAAATACCTAAAAACACCTAAAACAACCGTCAATAACTTTTAAAAGACATGGGATGAATTTACCAAAACATCCAAAGCATGGCCAAATTGCAAACAACTTTTGCAGGCTTCCAAACGATGGACTCATCTACTGGGCGTCGTTTGAATGAAGACCCATCCTGCTAGGCGTCGTTTGTTGCAGAGAGTCATTTCATGGGGTATTATATCCCATAGCTAAGTGTGGATCTATGCCCCCAAACGACGGGGTGTCATTCAATTTGCCCGTCCACTAGGGTCGTCATTTGAGTAGTGCTTGACAGCTTTCTTGCCAAGTCTTGGGTCATCCTTAAGGACCCTAAGGGTGTCCCTTGGGGAGTAGTACCTAGAAGTCAAACCCTAAACATTCTCATCTAGGTATTAGGATCCTCTCCTATCAAACAGAACCCCAAAAGATACATAAAACATGTACAGACACACAAAAACACACACAGGCACAAAGACGTCTAGTTGTCGAACATCTTGGTCGTCCCTTGATGTTTGACTTCCAAACTTATCAAACTGATCTCATTACCTCTAATGCCAAAATTTAATATTTGATTACATTTTTAACTCATAAAACACATGTGAAGGTCTAGTTTAACCTATTTAACTTTGAGGGTCAATATAAATTTTTATGCGATTTTATAATTTTTTGTTTATTTGATAAGATTGAATAAATAATTGTGGTTATTTTAATAGTTTTACAACTTATGGGATTTTTCTGTTAATGAGAATAAATATAAAACCAAAATTTCATATCGCATGTCAAAACTGATGGTGTAATGTACCACAAATACAATAAATGACAGATGAAATAAAATGAAAAAAAAATGTATAAACAAATCTTTAGGTTGAGACACAGATATCTTGCTCTCTTTATGGAGATTCAATCCCACTGCGACATAATCTACACTAGTCCAGGAGTATAACTCTTGATTTTTCCCCTCCAAGATACAAAAATCCAAACAAAAATGTATAACTCAAACAACTCTAGATTAGTTAAAGAGTCCAAAGCTCCATAAAAGAACACATTCCTTCAATATGTATACTCTCTTTTGTATAGTAAATATAGTTGAACACTTAGAACATTTTATATGTCTCAACTCTCTTTTTGACTACACAAACCTATATATAATACTACTCATCTTTTTCACCCTATATTTTCTTGTACTTCTTTTGTTTCTTCTTGTATCTCAACACAAATGAAGAATACAAAATTTATAGGTGATGAATTTTTCCTTGCAATAAATAGGAGATAGTGGATAGTAAATTTGCCAAATGAATTGATCAAATTTTATATAAGTTACTAGACATAAATATAAAATAATGGATGAAATTAAGAGTTGGTGGTTACATAAGATACTAGAAACTAAAGATCATTCTCTTCCACAATTGATGAGAGTAAAGAGGCACAAATGTAATGTCCATCAATAGACATAACATGATATATAATGTGACATATAATATATATTTTTATTAATATTAAAATGTCACACAAACACAAACAAAACTTCAATATAGTCTCATGATTCCATATCATGATACCATTTAAAAATTCCATATCGTGCTACCATATCGCATGGCCAAACGGAAAGTAAGTTCTGATGTATAATCAAAACATTCTTATATTTCTACTTATGTCGCTTCAATTATTTTTATGAGTGTGAATAAGTTTTCTTTTTCGTTTCTCCTTTTGTCATTGTTTTCTCTTTATTTCTAACACGTCAAGCCAAAGAAATATATACAATGTAATTTTTCAGCGAAGGGGTGTAGATTAACACTCTTGCGCCTAGGGTAGCTTCGCCCATGGAGGTCCACTATAATTGAATCATATCTTGAGGAGGTCTCCAAAATATTCTCTAAATTTAGTAAAGAGAAACTGAAAAATATATATATACTCATGAACATTAAGAAGATAATATCTCACATGATCCCTCAACTAAGAGTTTGTTCTTAGAAAGTCACTCAACTCTTTTTCATAACCTCAAAGTCACCCAATTATAAAAAAATTACCTACACAATTATCAAACCTAATTAATTGATTTTTCATAACCTCAAAGTCACCCAATTATAAAAAAATTACCTACACAATTATCAAACCTAATTAATTGATTTTTCATTTAAATTTTCTGACATGAAGCTTTTTTCAAATCGAAATTGTAAGAGATAAAAAGGATATCCGTTTACATTATTTAATAATTTACCCTGCAAAAAATATAATATTGGTCATTTTATTTTTACTCATTTCTCTCCTAAAATATACTTCTGCGGCCCACTTTTAATTGTCATTTTATTTTTTCAAAAGTAAATTTTAGTAATTCTTAAAATAATATTAGAGTAAATTAATTCGTTATTTTTAATAAAAAATGTCAAAGCTATATGAAAATAATATATATATTCTAATTTCTTGCATAATATGATGAAAAATTACATCATAAAATCTTATTCAAAGTTATTACTCCCTCTCTCTATTTTTATTTGTCATGTTGCTCTTTTCGAAAGTCAGTTCGACTAATTTCAAAGATAAATTAGATCACATTAATTTAATATTAAAAGACTATAAGAAAAGTACTATAAACTACAATTTTTTTGCATACAATATGATGAAAAAATACACTTAAAATGTAATCAAAATTTCTAAAGTTTGACTCTAAAAAGATAAATCATGACATTTAAAAGTGAACGGATATAGTAGAAGAAAGGCATCATACATATATTGGACCCTAAACTTAGATTTAAATTTTAACATTGACCTTCAACTTTCATAATGCACAAACAGACACTTTAACTATCCAACTTTTAAATAAATAAACACATGAGTCCTACATGGAACAATATAAGTAGGACACCAAGTAGGATAAAAAATGACATGTAGGACATGTGTGTCAATTTGTTCAACTTTATACAAGTTTAAGTGTTGCTTTGTGCACATTCAATGTTGAAGGGCATAAATGTGATTTCAAGCAAAGTTAAAGGGCACATTTATGTATTATGCCTAAAAGAAAACTAAGACAATTAAAAAATTAATGAAAATAGTAATATAAAAAGAAGGAATAATACATATATTTTACCCTACACTTGGCTTCAAATTTTAACCTTAACCTCCAACCTTATTAATGCACAGAGAAACACTTCAACTATCTAACTTTTAAATAAATATACACATGAGCACTACATGGCACAATAAATGTAGGACACCACGTAGGACAAAAAAAAATTTAGGACAGATGTGTCTATTTTTTCAACTTTATATAAGTTTAAGTGTCTATTTGTGCACATCCAAAGTTGAAGAGCATAAATGTGATTTAAAGTCAAGTGAAAGGGCACATTTTTGTATTATGCCTAAAAAGAACAATGACTAGTCTTTTAATGCCCCCCCCCCAATAATTGGAAGCTTAAGTGGAGGGATGTAACAACCTGAAAATGCCTATGGTAAGTAATGCTTAAACGTACCTAGAATGCATGGATTAGACCGGGTTCACACGACTTATTGCGCGTAGAACTAGAACTTAGAACCTATACACTAGCCAATACAACAAACATGGTGAGTTAGTTGCGCTAGTCAAGGTGAGAACCAATCATGTAGTGCACCGAATTGAAGAGATTCACCCGGATGAGTTTTACCGGACTTAAAAGGGGTAATCTTAGGTTTGGAGGGTCTAGGTGTAAAATGATCTTGTCCAAGATAGGGGTAGTATTGTAATTAACCTAATTATTTAATTTATTAAATAATTAATTTAAAGAGGAGGGGCAATTCTGGTAGGGTTGGACGAAATTGATACTTTTTCGCAAGTTAGGCTTCACCCAGGTTCGAGCCTTGGTGGAAGAGACATTAAGTGCATTAAATTGATGATTATAATCTGATTTTGTAGGGTCTTAGTGGTCATTTTGCTTAACCTTTGGAAAAATAAGATTTTTAAACAATTAAGAGAAATTCTAATTTGGCTAAGTCTCCACCTAATCTCTTAATCCTAAGCTAATTCATTCTCACGTCTCTCTCTACTCTTACCTTATTTACACACTCAAATTTCAGTAAAACAAAAGAATAGAACAAAAATATAACAAAGTTCATCAACATTCAAGAACTTAATCACTCAAAATCAAAAGTAACATAAGTTTATAAACAAAACGTAAAAATTAAGTTCTGGACAGATTGTGCTTGTGATTTCAGTAGTGAGACGTTGGCTAATTTTGGATTTTTGAAGCACATAACAACATCTTTGAATGACTTCAGGTATGGATTTTATTCCATCTTGGTCCCTTTCCCAAGAGACCCCTAAGATTCATACTATTTACAATCAAAAACTAAGGTTGTTCCCGTTGCATGTCCCTGTCATTAGATCCTTTGAAAGATTCAAGTAAGCGTGTTTATGAATTTTGGTAGATTATTTTACGGCTGGTTGTGATTATCTGTTTGAATGTGTATGCAGAATTATTTAGAAATGAAAGAAGTTTTTTCGAAAATGTGTTATATGTTGACTTATGGTTGCACGTGTGTACTGAGATTTTCGTCTCGACTTGAAGCATGAAATTTGACATGTTATATTGTTGTATTTTACATGTATGAAGCTGTTAAAAATGTGATGTTCATATGAGTTCAAAGATTCTAAATTGAATGATAGTTTTTGACTGAAAGTAACCTTGAAAATGCTGCTAAAGATCTCCCAAAAAACTAATCGAAATGTCTTGATGTTTAACGTGAAAGAGTGTGAGAAAATGGACTGCAAAAAGGTGATCAAATTACCGAGAGTAACCATGAAAACTCACCTCAATCTGTACTAGATGCTACAAGAAAATTTTCCTAAATCTAACATTTAAAGATTGAGAAAATGGACTGCAAAAAGGATGAACAAATTTCAAGCATTCAGGACATTTGTTTGAGCATATTACTGTTAAAAATTTTAGTTTTAATTTTTTTTAAAAGGCATGAGGTCAGTGGGGATTGAACCCAATACCTCACCATATAAAAGTAATAAAAAATTATATAATAAAAAGAGATGAGAGGGATTCAAAAAGGGGTAAATCTCAAGTGAAAAATTAGGAGAAAAATGAAAGAAAATTAAGTGAGGCATTTGGGGTTCGAACCCACAACTTCTTGGATGCGTAAAGAAGAGAGGAGAAAAATGAAATAAAGAAATAATAAAATGAGGTATGTGGCAATCGAACCCACAAACTCTCTGCTGAATGAAGAGAATTAAGGTAAAAACTAAAATGGGGCAGTGGGGGTTCGATCCCACACCCTCTTAGTTTAAACGAAGGAATCAAGTAACGAGAATAAAAGAAAAGGATGTGGGCATGGAGATTCGATCTTGGGTTCCCCAGGCCGAAATTTTTAAGACAAGCTGGATCTACAAGTAAAAATTAGTTCATAAATGAAATTTCAAAGAGAGTATATTTATACTAAACGATGAATAAGAAAAGAAAGAGTGGCTACATGAAGATCGACTAGTACAAGTTAGACAAGTTGTATCTACGCCTAGAATAAATGTCCCTCAATGTAAACTCCAAGAAAGAAAATGTATGTTATAGGATGAACAAATAATGAAAGGTGAGTGAAGATGAAACAAAAACATTTTAAGAAAGAACAGAGTGACAGCATAATATGAGGCTAGTGCATGTGCGACAAGCTCTACCTACGCTTATATAAGGTCACCAAAAGTACTCACCTAAGGGAGTGTTGAATATTAAGATACAAAACTCAATCACACTCTACAAGTAAGTTTAAGGATAATTCACACATTATATGAAATGGTGAGATGAGAAATCATCTAATGAGCTATGATACCCTCATTGTAGAAGCCAAGTTGTATGATGTAGGAGATGAATGTAATAGAACTTTATACTGAGCACCGATAGGCTAGATATGAGTTGCAATTCCTTCTTTCGGGAAGGCAGAGGTTCGTGTAATTCTCATGAGATGAGACTCTCCTTTCAGATGGGTATGGGTCTCCGTAAATCTCCTAGTCTTTGAACTATGCGGATAACATAGGAATTAACCAATAGTTTCAACCTAAGCAAGCTACGTATGTTCTTGGTTTCAGCTTGGACATTGATTACACCTCCTTTGGGTGTGGGGAAGACATCGAATTTCATAATGCTCACATGATCTATGTCGGTTAAAATTAAAGTTCCTCAAAGTATGAAAGATAATGAAATGAATGATACCCAAGGTGTTTGGATAGGATAATCAAAAGGTGAACTAGACTCAAGTAATTATACTAGGTCATTCTTGGTCATTGCACAGTGAACTCGATGAGAGTCTTAGACAACATCCTAGATATAGCTGGTGTTCATACCGGCCTACGAACGTATGAATAAATGAAGTAGATTCTGTGTTTGCTAAAGAAGGCTTCCTAGTTGAGGTCCCATATGTTGAGCCCTCATTTTTCGGAAGTCCGAATTTTAAGTTAATGAGTCCAAGGTCTCATGACATATGAATGGATCGAATGAAATATGATATGTGCTATATGAAATATTTTGTAGGGGCTTGGTGGTAATTTCACTTACCCTTTGAAAAAAAATAGATTTTTAATCAATTAAGAGAAGTCCTAATTTGACTAAGTCTCCACCTAATCTCCTATTCCTAAACTAACTCATTCTCACGTCTCTCTCTGCTCTCAACTTTTTGTAAAACAAAAGAACATAACAAAAATATAACAATTTTGATCCACATTCATGAACTTGATCGCTCAAACTCAAAAGCAAAATAAGTATACAAACGAAAAGTAAAAATTAAGTTCTCGACGGATTGTGCTTGTGATTTCGGTGGTGAGACATTGTCTAAGTGGGGATTCTGGCAGCACATAAAAACATCTTTGAACGACTTCAGGTATGAGTTTTCTTCCCTCTTGGTCCCTTTCCCATGAGACCCCTAAGGTTCAGACTATTCAGAATCAAAAACTTAGATTGTCCCCGTTGCATTTCCGTGTCATTAGATCCTCTCAAAGATTCAAGTATGCATTGGTATGACTTCTGGTAGATAATTTTAGGACTGGTTGTGATTATGAGTTTGAATGTGTATTCAGAATTATGTAGAAACAAAAGAAGTGTTTCCGAAAATGTGTTATATGTTAACTTGTAGGTTCACGTGCGTATTTAGATTTTGATCTTGGCTTGAAGCATGAAATCTGACATGTTAAATTGTTGCATTTTATGTGTATGAATATGTTAAAAATGTGATGTTCATATGAGTTCAAATTTGCTGAATTTAATGATAACTCTTTACTGAAAGTAACCTTGAAAATGAACCTAAATATCTCCCTAAAAACTACTCGAAATGTATTGATGTTTAATGTGAAAAAGTGTGAGAAAATGGACTGCAAAAAGGTGATCAAATTTCCGAATGTAACCATAAAAAATTACCTAAAGATGTATTAGACGCTACACAAAAAATGTCCTAAAAATAGCATTTAAAAGTTGAAAAAATGGACAGCAAAAAGGGTGATCAAATTTCTAGCATTCTTGTAATTTATTTCGGCATCTTACTGTTAAAAAATTTAATTTTAATTTTTTTATAAAAATGCATGAGGTCAGTGGGGACCCAAGACCTCATATACATGTAATAAAAAATTAAATAATAAAAAGTGATGAGGGGGATTCGAAATGGGGTAAAGTTCAAGTTAAAAGTTAGGATAAAAATGAAAGATAATGAAATGATGGGTGTGGGGTTCGAACCCACAACCTCTTGGACGGGTGAAGGAGAAAGGAGAAAAATGCAGTAAAGAAATAATAATATGAGGTATGTGGGAATCGAACTCACAACCTGTCGGGTGAATGAAGAGAATTAAAGGGAAAAAAATGGGGCTGTGGGGGTTCGATCCCACACCCTCCAAGTCTAAACGAAGGAATCAAGTAAAGAGAGAAAAAGAAAAGAATGTGGGCGTGGCGATTCGCTCTTGGGTCCCCCTGGCCGAAATGTTTAAGACAAGTTGCATCTATGCCTAAAAATCAATGTCACTAAATGAAATTTCTACTAGAGTATATTTATATTAAAAAAGGAATAGGCAAAGAAACAATGGCTACATAAGGATAGGCTAGTATAAGTGAGACAAGTTGTATCTCCGCGTAGAATCAATGTCCCTCAATGTAAACTCCAAGAAAGCATATGTATGTTATAAGATGAACAAATAATGAATGGTGAGTAAACATCAAACGAAAAGATGTTAAGAAAGAACAGGGTGGCACCATAATATGAGGCTAGTGCAAGTGAGACAAGCTATACCAACGCCTACATAAGGTCACCAAGAGTCTCACCTAAGAGAGTGTTGAATATTAAGAGACAAGTCTCAATCACACTCTACATGTCAGTGTAAGGACAATTCACACTTCATACGAAATGCTAAGATGAGAAATCATCTAATGAGATATGATGCCCTCATTCTGAAAGCCAATTTTTATTATGTATGAGATGAATGTAATGGAAATTTATACTGAGCACTGACAGGCTAGCTATGGGTTGCGATTCCTTCTTTCGGGAAGGCAAAGATTCGTGTAATTCTCATAAGATAAGATTGTCCGTCAAGACGGGTATTGGTCTCCTTAAATCTCTTAGTCTTTGAACAATGCTACATACATAAGAACTAGACAGTGGTTTCCACCTAAGCGAGCTAGGTATGTTCTTGGTTTCACCTTGGCAAGTGACTCCACCTCATTTCGGTGTGGGGAAGACACCGAATTTCATGATGCTCACATGATCTATGTTGGTTAAAGTTGAAGTTCCTCAAATTATGAAAGATATTGAAATGAATGATAAAAAAGGTGTTTGGAAAGGATAATCAAGAGGTGAACTAGACTAAAATAATGACACTAGGGCATTCTTGGTCATTGTACAGTGAACCCGATGAGAGTATTAGACAACATCCTAGATATAGCTGGTGTTGACACCGGCCTTCAAACGTATGAATAAATGAAGTAGGCTCTGTGTTTGCTAAAGAAGGCTCCCTAGTTGAGGTCACAAATGTTGAGCCCTCATTTTCGGAAGTCCAAATGTTAAGTCCATGATTCCAAGGTCTCATGGCATATGAATGAATGAAATGAAATATGATATGGTCTATATGCAATATGTTATGTGTTACGTGCAATATGATACATATGATGATGCATGTTACTCTCATGGCATGACTTTTGTAATCCGATTTTGGCAAGTCCATTGACTTGAATTTCCATAACTCATATCGCTAGGAGAGAGCAATTCCAAATCATTCATTTCTTTGGTGTGTGCTTGCATATAACCATACTTAGTACAACTGTGTACTCATTCCATGCATTTATTTACTTTTAAGTGCAGGTGCAGCTGGACGTTAGAGCTTACGAGTAGACACAGAAGTTACACGGACGCAGTAGAGTAGGGATGAGCTAGTTGAGTATGTTCCACTAGCGTTTCTTTTGTATTTACATTCAGACGTTGTATTGGTGCCATTTTGTTAACTCTATGTGTATGACTATATCTTTCATTTGATTATCTTGAGTTAGATGGTTGTTGTGAATGCTTAGTGTACACAAATATTTTTCACACTATACTCCTCTCGCTTCTTAATTAATTTTTTAAATAATTGTTTAACCCTATTTATTTATTTTAATATTTTTGTGCCAAAGAGTATTGGATATTTAAATAAAGTATGCACTTAGCCATTAGCTACTAACTAAAATTAATTATTTTAAAAGATCCGTTAATTAAACAATCCTAATTAACAAATAGCTCAAAAATTTCCAACCCAACTTCACAAATTGATCAAAAGTGACTCGGCACAACTGCCGAGATGGGTAAAACGGTGATTTTGTAAAAATTTCCAAACATGACCTTCCGATTCATTAAACATATAAATAATACTAAATCAACATCTGTCTCTCCCTTTTGAGTTTAAACTTCTAAGCAAAAGATTGAGACAAACGTAAATCTCTATAGACAATTTTTGCTTTAGGTGATGTGTAGAAAAAAAATGACATCTTTATGAAAAATTATAATCTTGTGTGAAGAAGTTCTCGATCAAGAAATTGTCGATTTATTAGCATTCTCTCCAACACCGGGGAGTTTGATAACAAAAGCTTGATATACTCCATCTTCGACATTCTTCAAATAAAATTTTCTTCATTAATTTACTCGAGGTGATCAAATGTCATGTCCTATAAACACTCTAGTTCAAGTGATTCTTTAGTGTCACTATATACCATCTTCATGAAAACCTAAAAAAATATGACACAAAGTCAACTCTCAGATCATTGAGAGAAAAAAAAAGAATGAAAAATAACCCCTATAAGAAAAAACAATAGAATTTAAAGCACTACAAATATTCATATCAAAATATTTAAAATTTTGGAAGCTTCTTATAAAGGAAAAAACAAGAGAACACTCATCTGATTTTACTAACAAAACGTTAGGTAGGTAAAATCATTTGATATTATCAGAATTGATTGGAAGCTTTGTTGGTACTTCATATTCTTCTTCAACTTTGAAGAAGAATATGAAGCACCAACAAGGTTTCCCTTTAATCCTAACAATGTCCAACGATTTTATCTTTCCGATATTTTGTTGGTGGAATCATACAAGCTTTCTTATCTACGCAAATCAGTAACATTGTATATGTGCGGAAATAAGGTAAGAAGGGATAAATTGTGTAGATTTGCTTACTGGGAGGTCGTTTTCCTCTTGTCAGTGCCGCACAAATATTTTTATCACTATGATCCTCTCGCTTCTTATGTAATTTTATACATAATTGTTTAACTCTATTTATTTATTTTAGTATAATTGTGCAAAATAGTATTGAATTTTTAAATAAAGTATGCACTTAGCCATTATCTACTAACTAAAATTAATTATTTTAAAACACCCGTTTATTAAACAATCGTAACTAACAAATAGCTCAAAAATTTAAAATCAAACTTAACAAATTCATCAACAGTGACTTTGGGAAACTATCGAGATGTATAAAACGGTAATTTTATAAAAATTTCCAAAAATAAACTTTTGGGTCATTACATTATCCACACCCAAAAATCCATGTTCGTCCTCGAACAGAAGGCAGAAGAAGGAAGATAAATAACGATATCAGAGCTCACTTATGACCTACCAGTCTGTTTTCGTATTTACAGGTGTGCTCCTCCTTAAGACCATTTTATCAATATTAGCTTCTAAGAACTAAATTTCAAATAAAACTTTTATCAACCCACAGAATAACCTCTTAATTCAATCTAAACTGAAATACTCTAGACTATAACATAATCACCATGATGATTTTTTTAAATATTTTTTCACATAACCACAAACAAATTCTTAATCAATACCACCTACGACAAGAAGTGAAATTTAACTATCCACCACATACTCATAACGCACAAATCATGATAGATTTTATTACGATTCCCTTTTACAATAATATCTTTTCACGAGTTTAAGTTATAAAAATTAGATATTTAGATATTGACTACTCATTAAGGGAGAATTAGACTTATCTAACCCGTAGAAGGTAATGATCAACTAAACACCCGACAAGTGATACACTTAAAATATAGAACCTCTAACAGCAATCTTAGACAATGATAACTATTCATAGCTCTTATATAAGTTCTCATAAGCAAGGTCGTGCATGTAGAATCACTGGTATACTTTAACTATCCCAAACAACACCAAATCTTCCATAACTGAAATGAACAAGTCTAACCAAGGATGCCACCCGACGAGAAAAATTACAGGATCGGTACACCCGTTCCACCATTAGGAATTCACCCATAAAAGAGAAAATACACACAAACGTAGAAAGTGAATCATACTATAAACCATGTCAAGAATGAAGTAGTTTGTCACATAAGAATATACAAAATTAATGTCGAATAACAAAAGATACTCCTTCCATAGGGCCCATATAAATAAAATTTCATTCACCTGACTCCATTTCTAAATTTTTAGCCACCCACAATCAACCAGTCTGATCCCCATTAATAAATTACAAGCACTCGATTCATCACACCACACATACTCCTCCTAGTACTCTAGTGAATCTAACACTCTTAATACCAACAAACATCATAACTACACCAACCATTTACCTTACTGTCAAACATTCACTAATATAACATTCTCCTTAGAAAACACATTGTAGCCTTAAGATGAATATGGCTCTCTCTTTCCATTTAAGCATTCATTAACATATATGAGTCATACCTTATATTGATAGCACTACTTCCTAAATCTAAGTACTTTACCATCGAGATAAAATAAGAAATCATACTCAATATAAACTCCATTTAAGTTTTCAGATACCAAATTTAAAGTAATATTCAAAACCATCATATACTTCATACCAACACTTAATGAATTCTTGGTCACTCCAATAATTTTGTTATACTATAAGCTGATAATATCTACTCACTATCAAAAGCCTTTGTAATACATCATAACAATCTGGTTTAATTCTTTCGAAATCCTCATTAATCATGTAAAATTATAGGTCCACACCGTCAATCATCAATAAGTTACCTATCATAATTTAACCAATCTAGCATGACATAACGACATAGAGTCTTCCACACATCTTTCCTTGTCACCCAAACCAAAACTCAATCTTTAAAAAAGTCGATAAATAGCTAGTAAATTTGTACCGAACTGGTTCACATTCCACAGTCATGTCTAAACTCATAGGAAAATATTTAAAATTCTTTTCATAATACAATTGTAAATACCTTAAACTCTTCGATATACTAAACTCTTGTTTCTTTCATTGACTCACTAAACAATCTTATCATTTGATGGATTAAAGCGGAAAGAATCAAGAAACAACTATTTTTATAAGTTACCCTATGAAGGCCGATATAACTTATTATAAAAAAGGCACCAATCTTAACAAATAGTCCATAAAGGGCCGAGTTAACCACTAGGTCATTAAAGTCATCGCTTGGGGCGTCATATTTTTGGGGCCCCTCATTATAAAATAAAATATTTACACATATTACTTAAAAGTATAAGTTTAACTTCTTTTAAAAAAAACATGTAACAAGTATAAAAAACAATAGCCGTTAGTTTTTTTCATTCTAAGGAAATGAAATATTTTATGAAAATAATTTTCTCAAGTGAGAAATTGTGTTTTCTTATTCACCTCCAAAAAATTTGACCTTATATAATTATTTACCTTATACGCACCATTTTTTTATCCTCTATTATATTATTTTTATTTTATATGTTGAACTCTCTCCTAAAAAAATGATTTATTGTTGCTTACAAGTCAATAAAGAACAAAATCTGCTTTTGAGTGTCTTCTTCAACATCTTAAGAAGTGCAACAAGCAATCATTATATTGAAAGAACGCAAGACTATTTCAATATTATAATATCAACTTATCATATTCGTGTGTAAGGTTTTATTATTATAACGTAATTTTATAATTTTTCTTGAACTTTTATTATTATTGATATTCTTAATTTGCAAGTATATATATATTCTCCTTTTAGTAATTATAAAGAGAAATAATACAAGTACAAACATAATTATTTGATGAAAATACTCAATAGAATAAAAATACTTAATTTTTTCATAATGCTTATATTGCTTATAGAATAATGTTAACAATTCCTCTAACTATTGCCTCGGCTGAAAGAAGTTTTTCGTAACTAAAATAGATAAAATCTTATTTAATATCAACAATGAGATATTGAATGTATTAGATATATCATCAATTTGAAAGATATTACTAAAACAATTATTAGAAACCAGTAATTAGTGACTTCGCATCTAAAAAGACAAGAAAATAGATTTTAATGAAGGCCAAACTCATCAACAAATCCCTACTTGTTGGTTTTTTCCCTTCAGGTACCTCAACTACGCAAAATTTCATTTTATTTTATAATGCGTTAAAATATCTTGAAGTAAAATAAAATTATTCTCGAACAGTTTCAATATAAGTTGGACTAATGAGTTTTGGAACAATATGTGTATCTCCAACCAATACCCCTCACAAAATCTGATTCGACTATTAGCCAACATTGTTTAAAAGGAACAAATTATGGATTGTGTAATGATTCAATAGGGAAATAGCATAGTTGATGTACCTGAGGGAAAAAATCCAACAAGTTTAGCAATCGGTTTATGTGTTTGACCTTTAATATATATAGATAGCACATTATTATTATTTTTTTGAAAATAAAATAAAAGAATAATTGACCCCTATTTAGGTTTGACTTTTAGGCCCCCAATTTTTTTGAATCGGCCTTGAGTCCATATAGTACACCAACAATCGTCATATCTACGTCTACGATGTGATAAAACTTAACATATCATTATCTCTCCCTTGACCGTATGTTAGCAAGAGAAAGCGTCACAACATGCATTGGTTAATATTAAATAAATAAATGTTTAAGTACTTCTTTTGTTAGTGCGTTTTTCATGATTTGCATCATGTTAAGTTCTTATAATTATTTTTTCTGTTCTTATGAATCTTTATATTAATTAATTTGTATTTTTACTCCTCTCAAACTCGACAAAACCTTTCTCTTCTCATTGTCAACTTCCCAAAGTGGCTAAAGGCTTAATTCAATTGGATAAATGGCAATTTCCGTCAAAAAATTGCCATTTATATTAGTTACGAATTAATATGATTTTTTAAAAAAAATTTACATTTTGCATAATAATATTCCATTATTCATCAATTGGACTATTATTGACATTATGCTTTCTTTTTTTAATTACTATGTTTCTTTTTCATTTTATTTTGAATTGTTTTATTTAAGTTGAAGATTTAATAGGAATAATCTCTCTCGCTTATAAGATAAGAGAAAATTTACCTATACATTATCCTTTTCAAATCTAGCTTATGAGATTATATTAGATATGCAATTATTGTTGAATCATCTTCATATATAAATGTGAGATATCAAAGGAAAGGTATGATAATCTCGACCTGTCATTATTTTCTAATATTATAATCTTTGCATTATTCTTCAAATGTAATGATATATTACTAGTTTATATAATTGATATGATATTAAATACTTGGATACATAATATAACGATGTTGAACACGATAGTCTTACATAGAGATCGTTAGGAGTACATACCTGATGAGGAATACATCATCACAGAGAATAGCGGAAGCCTTAGTCGTAATGTGATTTCTAACTCCTTGCCCTGACTTTATGTTATCACAACCGTCAACAATTGAATTATTGTAGAGAATATGTGATAACCCTAATGGGTGGACGGGGAACAAATTTATAGAGGTTATAACTTAATTTGGTACGTCCATCAAATAAGCAATGTACGGATGAAATATATTCCTTATTAAATACTATTTATGGTATTACCTGGGTTGCAAGTAAATTCGGGCTATATGTAAGAAATATTTAATAATAATTAAATAATAATTCTTACATTTGATTCATAAATCACACGAGTCATTATTTTATTTTTGTAAAATGGCACAAGTAATAAAATTATATAATTATTGCATTAAATGTTCATAAAGAAGAAGAGTTTACTAGCATTTAAGATTGTAATCTAGTGATCAATCAAATGCATTAAATGATGAAGGTTTAATAAAATAAAATAAAAATCTACTTCACCTCATCTAACTCTCTGGTCATAATTTATTTTTTATTTTTTTATATTTTTCTTATTTTGTTTTAAATATGTAAATATATACTTTTAGAATTTTCCTACTTACGTATAGATCATATAAAATAAATAACAATCTTATTAATAAAGTTTTGCTGCAATTAAAAAATACTTCTTCTAAAAATGCACCACATGTATACACTATTTCTTGTTTTTCTACAAATAACCTGTCCTCAACTAAATTACTTATCATCGACTACTTTTTTTCTTTCTAGTATCTTCTAGGTGTTTCATGTGTACACTATTTATAGTTTTCGACGAATCACATGTCCTCGACTAAATTACCTATCCTTGACTACTTTTTTCTTTCTACTCTCCTCTAGGTCTTTCCATTTCTCTATTCTCATTCTTCCATGGCCCAATAATCTTCACTCTGTTGGAAATCTGACCCCAAGTATTCCTAAGGAACAAGTATAATCAATATGTTTCTTTGTAGATTACATCAGTTATGTTTGTAAAGTAGATAAAATAATGACATAATATTTTATCACAGAAAACCCCAACTCATAATGGGTAAAAACCATGACCTATAACTCTATAGGATTTAACCTCCACTTCATTAAACTATGATTCTAAACAAAAGATCACAAACCTATGTAACATAAGGAATTACAAACTGTAATTCTTAGCTATCCAAGACAAAAAAACCCAAGTTTAAGTCTTCTACCATCTGTCAAGTTTCTCAAACTTTTTAGACAAATCCTACAAACACTTGATTGTAATCAAAACTCTTAATTACAATATTACAACTTTTTCCTCACAAACTCGCAACACTCCCCAATAAATCTAAAACTCTTGATCTTGTTGTGATCTTTTCTCGATGTAAGTGCATAAAATTCTTCCATGAACTATTGCAATATTTATAGAATTTAAAACTCTCCTAAGTATTGTTCAACACAACTTAGTCTTCGTCGCTTTAAAAAGAGGTCTTTAAACAAAATTTGACTCGAACTCCTTCTCATGTTAGGACTCCTTCTTTCATTTTGCTTTGGAAGGAAAAACATTGACGCAGTTTACCTTAATAGAGTAAGAAAACTTTATAAATCACTAACTACTTCTTCTAATTGGTTTTGACTTACTTTTCTACTTTGATTTTTTAAGTTCACATGGAAAGTTTCTACTTTTCTACTTCTTTCAGGCTTTTGTCTCCTTGTTTACTTCAGGTTCCTTGTTTGTCTAGTTTTCCTATTTGATTAAGAAAACTATGTTGTCTGCGTACTCCTTTATATAAGGAAACTTACTGTTCTAATTTCTTGTCCAAAAAAATTACTTTCACAACTTTATAACATCTAATTCGGTGGTTGATTTTCTTCTTATCCCACTCGGATTCAGTCTGAAAGGTACATGTTTGAGCAACCGATCCTTTCGTCTATTCCCTTATTTGTCAATTATCAAAATCTTTGTCATTCAAATATACTCAAAATTAGAGGGGGCGGGGAAGTATTCAGAAAGTAGCAATTCTTTAGACGAGGTGTGTAAGTTTAATTATCATTATAACTTTCGGAGATTTTTCTCCAATTGTTGATGCAATATTCAGGCATATACATGTTGGTTAATTGTTTTTATTTGCATTCAATTTTTTCTTTTACCCTTTTCAGTATTTAAAACATTTGAATAAGATTTTTAATGTTTTGATCTTTGATTGGGTTTGTGAAATGCAGTGACCAAAGGGGTAAAAAGAAGATAGTTGATTTTTTTTATGTTGAAGTTGACTGATTTAAATATCTTAAATTAATTTTTTTAATTTTTTAGTTTTGTGTGTTAATATATGTAAATCAATCTGCTACAACTAAAATCAAATAACGGGGTAACACTACGTAGATGATATGGCTAAAACAATTATTTTATTACTTTATTGTCATATCAAGTTAAGACAATTCAGAATCTTGTACCGGTAGTCTTTTTGTTAGGTGGATATATGAGTTCAGTTATCATTTTCATTTCATCATTGTTGTTCTTTTTTTCATAAAATTATTGACAATCTCGATTTCTTAATGGGTTAATTAAGAATAGTAGAATGAGACTATTAGATAATTCAATTTATTTAGGTTTTTCATTGATGTAGCCTTAATATATGTTATAATGATAATGCCTGTTGAAACCCAATTTGGACCCTCCACGATTTGATTAATTATTAATCTACGTAATATTGAACAATGGGAAATAATTGTTTTTGAAAGTAAAAGATATTATCAAGATTATCTTCCATACACTTTTTGGAACTTTTTCATATGGATTATATGTCTTTTACTTAAAATATATAGATTGATATAATTTTTCAATTTGAAGGAATAGTTAGTAAATTGTTTTACAAGAAAACACAGCTTTAATTAAGTATGCAACTTATTTTATTTAAACTTACAATTTAATTAGATCTTTCGTTTTGAAATAATTATTTTGATGTTGTTACAGTTCAGAAGCTTGAGTAATTAGTTGACTTTATAATCCATCTCATTTCCCTTTGTAACTCTCTAAAGAGATTTTATTTAGTCTATATTTTGAGCATCAGATAACCTTTAACCCAAAATTTTGTCCCAAATTCTTTAAACCCATTTCACATCAAGAGACCCAAGACCCAATTAAGAATTTAAAATTTCTAGAGTCCCACATCGTTTTCCCCCTTTATTTCGACCTGAAGTTTGTCCTATATAAACCCCCCCACCCTTACTGTTGAGGGCAGGAGTTTTTGGAGCCGAGAAAAAGAACACCCTGCTATGTTTTTGGGAGTTCTTATTTTCGTCATTGAAATTTTTTTGATCTGCGACTATTTTGAGTCGGAGTGGGGTTGAAATTTGTCATGTCCAGGATTGAGTTTCAGTCGCTGCCCAGAACCTTGTAACACTGGTATTCCTTCCACTTTTGATGTGAAGTGTTGGGTTTAGTTTTTTTAGCGATTATGTATACATATTGTAGTTCACTAAATAAAGGTGTTTAGATTTAACTTCGTTGTTTAGCACTCTTTGTTAGTTTTAGATCTTGCCTCTTGTTTTGATCTCAATGATCAAGAATGGTGGTTTATTTTAGCATACCATTTGGTGAATTAGGTGGTGTTTAACTAATTACATAAAGTTGTGTTGTTTAGTCTTTTGACTCGCTATATAATTTTAAAGAGAGTTGTTGATAATCAGTGTTTAAATTTCTTTGAAATCCTTGATAGTATCTTGATTAAGTACCTTATTCAAATTGTTATCTTGACTACTAGCCTGATATTTCTCCTTGATTTTACCTTGATTTAATTATCTTGTCCTCTTGTTTTACTTGAGAGATTTCATTGTGTGTCTTCCTTTAATTCTTACAAACTGTGAAATTTGATCTGATTGATCAAATATTCACTTTCCTTTATTTACTAGATTTGCTCATGATTCACTTGATTCTTGCAATCAGGTTGATTGAGAGCCTGCAATTTGGTGATGTATCTCGTTCCTTTCCTGCATAGAGTGACTCGTCAGTATATGCATTTGTAATTATTAACACCTTCGATTATGAGGTTAACACAATGTTGTGTGCACCTCTTTACGAGATTTCGTATATGTGCTGAACATTGTCTTTTCCTCTGTTTTATGGCTTTTCTTAGTTATGACGTCTCATTTTCCACTTTGTTTTTTGGGTCTTTCTACTACTGTGTCGTTTCTGCTGACTAATTGTTTTTGCTTTTTACAGTTTTCATTGTGTTGTTTTTGCTTATTTAAATAAGTTATACTTTCATCAATATTTGTTGAATTTCTCATAATTATCATCCTAAGATTACAAGATGAAATGAAAAAAACTAGGACTCTAAAGGATATTTTTAATTTTAACAATTTGAATTACTTAGTAACCCTAATTGATATGTCATTAAGATGTTTCCTTAATAGCTTGCCGTAAAAGGTAGAAATGTTTTCTTATATTCCTAGATTTTAATGGTTTAGTGTGAACCAAGGGTAATCAATAATCACAGAAGAAATGTGTGTTTGTTCATATATAAGAAATATTGGAATGGCAGCATGGAGTGATACCTTAGCAATCATGTGCATCTGAAGAAATGAATAAACTCTAAAATAATAAGGAAGTTAATTCCTCAAAATTTCCCTCTTCTGGAGAAAAAAAGGAAAACAAAGTAAAATATCTTATTACCTTTATTTTACTTTTCGAGAAGAGGGAAATTTTCGAGGATTTGACCCCCTTATGTTGGTACCTTATTTGATACTATCAATCCGTGCCTACATGTATTTAGAAATGTTTTCCATTACAATTGTAGATTTTATTTCTCTCAATTACAAATCAATAGGAAGTTGAGAATGATGTTTTTAGAATCTAACTACAAGGGGGATATGAGAAGGTATTCCATTCCTCTAATTCTTTTTTCTCATGCTATGAAGTTCAAACACACTTGATAAACACATTTATTGTACACTAATGGGCAGGTAGCAAAAACGCTTTAACGTAACACCATTCGTCTAAAGGAACTCTCTCAATGCTTTATTTTTACATTAACTTTCCAAGCTTCTTGTCCAATTATTCTTGCAATTATCAAGTATATGTTGGTTAATTATTTTCATTTGCATTTGATTTTATTTTACCTTTTCGGGTTTGCAAAAATATATATCTTGCATAGTTATTTAAAGCTTTTTACTGAGGTTTATATATTGTGGATATTGTCAAAGTTTTCATCTTCCATTGAGTTTGCGAATGAAGTGACCAAAGGGGTCAAAGAATAAACTTGTTTTTTCCATCTCTTTGTGAAACTAGATTCTGGTTTCCATGTTAAAGTGGACTGACTTATAATTTATAATATCATTATTTTCTTTTATATTTTAATATTATATGTGAATATGCAACTCAATCTGCTAACACATTATTAAAATCAAATAAGGGTGTAGTATTAAAAAGATGATATATCTAAAATATTAATTTATTTCTTTGTTGGTGTATCCAGTTAAGGCAAATCTAAATATTTTACGGAGAGAGTCTTTTAGTTGGGTTGATATATGATTTCATTTTGTAATTTTTATTTCATTATATTTTTCTTGTTTATGATTTTGATTTGTGTTCTATTTGACTAAAAATTATTAAAGAGCTCGATTTCTTAATAGGTTACTTCAGTATACTAGTATTACAATAAAAGAATACGCATAAGAGAATTCAATTATATTTAGGACTTCTGTTGAATAAGTGTCAATATATGTCACAGTGATGATACCAATATGTGACACAAAAGAAAGACACCTACACAATTGACTGACTAAAAAGGGTCCTTCTTGTCGTTATAAGAAAACTTAAATCAAAATTCCTATTAAATGAGATTAAAAGGAACGTAATATTTTTCTCAATGTTTTTTAACAAATAGTTTTGTAGTCTTTGTCTGTTGTAATTCTTTCATGTATTCTTATATGTTTTGATATGTTTTTAATTTACACTAAAAAATGTGAGTTATTTCTAAAAGAGAAATAATCTGATATGTAAATCCATATTAAATTTAATACTATTCAATATTCATTAAACCAACTAAATGTTTCATACTAGGTAGCTTTTATCTCTCGAATTAGATAATGATGAAGCTTACGATTCATGACTCAACACTACTATTAATAACAGGAAATGTGAGGAATTTCCCGTCAATAAGATTTGACAGGGAATCCATTGGACTGAATGTTGTTGTTGTTTGCTTTGCCTACAGGAACGCTTCTCAATTCATCTTTTCATTTTTGATCTTATTAGTATTGCATTGTATTGGTTTTGGTTTTTGTTTTTACACTTCTCACTGTATTGTTTAGAAATCACTCCAAAAGAATTAACATTGTTGGAGAGGCGCCTAAAAGATGGCAGACAACTACTACTTGTCTTCTTTCTAACACACATTGTGTCAAACTCAATGGAACAATATCTCAAGTACATCACACTCTTACAGTTCCGGTTTCTTCATCAACATTTACGTCAAGTTAGGACATCAAGATATCTCTATGATTATGTTACTACCTCATTAAATTTGTTTGAAAAAAATGTTATTAATTTATTTTTGGTAAATAAAGGATTTTCATTTATCAAAGTAAAGAATCATTACAAAGACTAAACTAAAGTTAATTAAGTTTATACTCACATACTTTCCTCTTTTTGTTATTTGTATAAAAATTTTGTTGATCTTATACGACTAGAAAATGAGAATCCAATATCAAGACATAATCTACATTACGTTTTTGTTGGGACATGGGTACCTGCTTATATTTATGTTGATACAATATGTGGGTCTATTCCAGAGTAGAGGAAAAATGTAAAGCACATTCAATAATAAGTTGTTTAGATATTATTAGTTTGATTCTTGGGATGGTCTTATGCACTTATTATAACAAAAATCTTTGATATGCACATAGACTATCGATAGATTGTTAGTTCAGTATGAATCAATGTTTGATTCTACCTTGATTCAAGTTTGAAACATGATCAATATTGTTCAAAGGCATCTAATATATAAATATAGCTAATGTATGGTCTTTCTCACATATACATGAGAATGTTACATTCCTATTCATTTTGCTAAATGTAGCTAAACTAGGTAAGTTGTATTGTTACAGTGAAAAACGATATTATATTGAACAATTGCTCAATATAAATAAATTATAGTTATGATTTCCCAGGGACCGGAGATGCTAGAGTTCAACAGTTTCATTAGTGGCCAGGATTTTCAAATATCAAACCAAACAATTTGTTTCGTATTTTCAAATGTATAAACCAAACCAAACCAATAAAACTAGTGTTTTTCAACCTCAGGGGTTTTTGGGGTTTTTCGGTTTTTTGGGGTTTTCCTATAAAGTATTCATACAAACATAAAAGTAACTTGTTCGTCAAATATTTTTTCAGCGCTACCAAAATACAACTATCTAAGATATGTCTTAAAAATATAACATAAACAATGATATTAATGAAACAAAAATATTTAAAAAAATAATAATAATAATTAAATCGCGTAAAAAAATATTGTAAATTAACAGTTGTAATGAAAATGATCATAATTTAAAGTTACTAATTTATGCTAAAATAAGTATAATAAGTAATAGTTACTTGACTAAATATTATTAATAGAAATTACAATTAGATTATTATATTAATTATCTAAACCAATGTAAAATCGAAGTTTTAATATTATTGTAATTCTTAAGATTAAATTGATATTCTATTTGCATTAGTATTAATTTGATTATGATTTAAAATTTTATTAAAATTACCAACACTTGTGGATTATTACCTTTATGGAGACATTAAAAATTCTAAGTTTCAAAATTGAAATAATATATTAAAATATAGAAACTATGAAAAAGTATAAGAAATATTAAAAAAATTATATCAAATTAAATATTTTTATGTATAAAATAAAATTTTGTAATTATATAAATAAAGTTGGGTTGATTTGGTGTCAGATTGGATTTTTTTTAGTTAAAACCAACCCAACCCAAATATAGTCGGATTTCTTTTCCAACACAAAACCAAGTAAAAGAAACAACTAGTCAGGTTGTTTTTCTCGGTTTGACTCGGTGTGCGGTTTGGTTCAGTTTTTAGTTCGATTTTGTACACCCCAACCACGTAGAATAAAGACAAATAATAAAATGATATGAAAGTAAACAAAACATAAGGGTAAGTCTCTAAAGAAGAATAAACCTTTGAAAGTTGTAGAGAAGTGTTTTCACGAAGATTAGGGTTGCGGAGATCAAGTACAAATCTTTCAACAATTTATTTTTTAAGATCCTTATTAGTCGGTGCTCCGACATCAGAAGATGACGACAATGTAGCTCCTACTCCTCTGGAACTGTAAGCATAGACTGAGAGAGACTTAGGAAAGTTTTTCATTTTAAAACCTGAATAAAATGCTTTTGTCATTTTCTTTTTTATTTTCCATTTCGAAATTTAGTTTCTCTGCTCTTTCTTCTATTTCGAAAATGATTAAAGACAATTTACCATTTGATTTAAAACACACCATAATCAATGAAGATCATTAATGAAATTTAAAAGTACATGAAAGACACATTTTTTTCTCATTGATTGTGCCGAAATTTTAAATTAAATGATGATTTGCCTTCATTCAATTCAGGAATAGAATAAATAGTAGAGGAAATAAAATAAGGAAATAGAAAGGTAAGAAAATAATAAAAGCATTTGATTGAGGATTTAAAATAAAAAACTTAATTCAGTTTCTATCAAACAGTGTCACTATTTTAAGAGGAGTAGGAACTTTGTCGCAATCGTCTTTCGGTCCCAGAGCACCAACCAATTAGGACTGCAAAATATAATTTTACGATAAACTTTTACTTGATCTCCGTAACACAAATCTACGTGAAAAGTCCTTTCTTGAAATTTCCCCCCAAATCTATGTTAAAAGGCCCTTCTAGAACATTCCAAGTGTTATTTTTTCATGTTTCGATGTTTGCTTTCAATGTTTTGTTCATTATCGTATCTCTTTCTATCAATTCTTTGGGAATGATTTTGTATAATTTCAAATCTTCATTATGGTGAAGTATGTAAATATTGAGGGTTTTGATAACACTATTAAACACTTGTAACTTGAGAGAGTTGAAATGCATTTGGATAAACTGAATATTAATTAAATGGAAATTGATGTTATCACTATCGAATTTACATATTGTTGAGAAAATTAGGAGGAAAAAAAGGTTTAATTTCATGTACCCTATTCTTATTTTAATGGTTTAAGTTATCTCATGTGGGATTGAGATATTTCATTATGAATCTATACATAATTTTAAAAAATCAATATCCAAAGTATAGCAGTATAATTAGCAAGTAGAACATGTTGTGACTACTACGTAGCAAATAAACTATGGACGTCATTTTACTTCTACCATCCCAATTCTACTGAATAGTGGGACATGGACCCCTTATTTGTATTGTGGCACGCATTTGGTACTATCGTTGCATTCTACAAATATTTTGACAAACATTTTGAGAAGTGTTTCATTCTCAAATGCACCTGCATCTCTTAGGTCTTGAACCACAACACTTGCTTAATATCATATTTTCACTTAAATATAATTCTTATTTATTTATCAAATTACATTCCACAACCATAAGTCCAAATATAAGATCCAAGTAGTATCAAATTAATGCAACTCGACATTTGTTTGATAAATCTTTTGAGGAGAATTGAAAATTGATTTATATATGAACATATTATACACTTAGGTTTTCTTTTCCTCATAATTCACAAACTGTCAAGTAATAGTGATTGTTCATCCTTGACAAACAGTGCTGAACATAAAGAGAAAGAAATGAAGATTACATGTTTTTGGCCTTAAGTTCATTAAAGCGCTGACTGGTGCAGCCCAAGAATGTTGTCTTTAATAACTTTATTCATGAAAAATGATTTTTGACCTTGAAAAACTTGGAAGTTATCTTTCATAAGAAAAAAATAACCAAATGATCAATGATGTGTTCTCTTTGATAGACTTTTGTGTGATGATAATCATAATTGTGATCCATTATAGTTGTGATATTTAATTTACCTTGAGTAAATCCGTTTGATAGTTTCTACTTTCCAGAATATATTCCATTGTATTTCTATCCTTTTCTCAATACAACAAACAAGTAAACACTTCTCCAATATTTGAGGTTTACAAACCTAGGTGTCATTGATGATCCCGTGAAGGAAATATGTTTGGAAATACAGTAGACATATTATCTTCATGAGGGAACCAAAGACTCAAATATTCAAAAGGTGTTTACTTGATTGTTGTATTAAGAAAGGGAAAAATATAAAATAATTTTCACTGCAACGTAGAAGACTGTTAGAAGGATCTATTCAAGGAAAACTGACTATCACAACTATGATAGATCATATTTATAATTATCATCACATAAAATTCTATCTTGGTCTCCAGAACTCATCCTATTCATAAGTTTATATATCTTATTGTTTATTTAGAGAAGATGTTCTTACAAGTTTTTGAAGGTCAAACAATATTTTTACATCAATAATATGGACTCTGATATTTATCTACGACGACATTCTTATGTTCCATGCACCGGCTAACTCTTCAATTAACCTAAGGCAACAAGCATGTTAATCTTCATTTCTTACTCTGTATGGATATCACCGACTACCATGGAAGGATTGTCTTTATAACTTGATATTTGTGAACTATAAGGAAAAGACAACCCAAGTATTATTTTGTTTACACGTAATAGATAAGAAAGATTATAAATCCAAGTATAGAGCCTTCATATGTAAAACAAATTCCAATTCTCTTTTGATAAGAATTCAGTATGAGCCTTAATAACTTTGTACTTAATAGAGATCAATCACCACCACCTTAAACACATGCTTTATTTTATCTCCATTATGATGCACTCCACTAACACATTTCATTTTAATGTGTTGTAGGTTCTAATCCTCAATGTCAGAATTCATTTGTTGACGCTATATTTTTGTAACTACTGCCTTAGCAACTAAATAGGGTGGATCTATGTCAAATTCACTATTTCAACTTGTGATAGAATCTATCAATAGGATATAATGATAACAAAATTTGTTATTTTGTTTCTCATTTGATATTTTGTTCCCAAGTTATTAAAGAGGTCATTATTAAATTGTAAAAGGCTATGCCCTATGGTTGAATTGTTTTGTTAGTTCTCAAAACTTATGTTTTGTCTAATGTGTTATGAGGCATGAATAGTAGTTTTTTAGTGATTTGATCTTTTGAAAGAGGATTGCATGAACGGAGTGAAACACAACTTATTTCTGAGGCTAGTTCAACGACACAACTGTCATATGATGATATATATGGATAAATATGACAGAAGGTGTGAAGAAAAGTAAAATTAACAGACATGGAGTACAACCTTGCTCAACTCATTCATTGCCATTGTTGTTTGGTGCTTCAACTTCTCAATCATTGGAAGAAATTTATTTAGTATGTTTGAATATTTTCTATGATATTTAGACTTGTTTTTAACTATTTATTTCTGTTATGAATAACAAAATAATACTTATTAGACTTACTTCATGTGATTGTTGAACTTTTAAACCTAGTTATATTGAATGGAAATTTGAATAATTATTAATGTATTTGATGTTTTATTTTATTTTTTAACTCTACGAATGGATGGTATTATAATTTAGCAGGTGGTGTATCAAATAAACAATTTTTTCTATATGAAAATGCAATTTTTTAACCACAATAATCAGCAAAATGACCTGACTTCTTCAAAAAAAATTAATATTGTTCCTATTGAGGCAATCGGAGAGTACGTAACTACTTATTTAATAAATTATTTATTCTGACTAACCTACTCAGAGAAATACTTAAATGAGTAAGTTGTAGTCGACGATATATCAATTAAATATTTTATTACTTTAATACTACGACAAATGTATTTGTGATTTATTTAATTAATAAACTATTATTGTAATATTTTTCCGACTACTGTAGTCGCCCATTTAGATAGTTTAATGGTAAGGACTAGTTTTTTATTTTCCCATTAGGGTGATCGGCAAAGTTTGGCTACTGTAGTCGGTATGTACTTTATGACGTTCAATATGACGACAACCCAAAAATAGTCAGAAAGTCATAAAAAACTCCATTTTACGACTACATTCAGACTATTTTTGCGGTCGAAAAATGATAAATATCTTGTAGTTCGATAAAGCATCAAAGATATTCGAACAGAGTAGGTCTCTTGAGACATTACTAATATCTTGTCTCTATACATTGTCATGAAAATATTAGGTCACACCCTTTTCACTACATGGAGAATTATTTTGATTAGTCGAGGAAAGACATCAATTACTAGTTGAATTTTTGTGTGCATGCAGCATCACGAATTTTCAACATCTTCAAGATCGTCAGATGTATCCATTAGTTTGTGTCCGGACTACACTAATTTTTTGGCCTGAACCAACTCGCGGCGCGCATCAACCCCGACTCTTGACGTTTTCCCTTTATATTCAATAGTTTTTAGACACAATATTACTTGTAACAACATCAATTGATTGTGAGTACGATCTTTCTCAGAAGTGGCAACAACCAATTGTTGATCAACCTTCCATTTTTTTCATTCAATATTTTTCTCACATCACCATGATACTTTCAGTATTGATAGTACTTTTTAAGCAAATTCAATTGTATGTCAATTTGTTTGTTATTTTAATTGACAATTATCTTCATCATGACTTTGGTTCTTACAATAATTGTGATATAATGGTAGATTATCATATACAATCTCCTGAAAAACCTCATTCAACTTACCTAATTTTCCATCCACAAATTGCAATCTTTTACGATTTGGAAGCTTTTCCATTCGATAAAAGTATAAACTTTAACATAGTTGTGCTGGGTCTTGGCTTAATTTGAGTAGCTTTATCTATTGTTTTTTGGATTTCCAACTGTCGATGCTATCAACAACACTGACTTCTTTCAAATAAATCTTGAGAGATAAGGTTGATGAAAAAAAACTACAACTTACGTCGTTTTATCCTTAGAATTATATCCAATGGACCATGGAAAAACCCTACGTTGGTTCTCCTGTCCATGGAAAAATTCTCTACTATGCACACCTTCGAGTTTTTTGTATTGACCATCCACCTCTCTAGATATATATAACACAAACCCAAACATATCAAATTTTCTCTTTCACATTCTTTGCTAGCATTCTATAATATGCTTCTCCATATTGTGCCGTGGGATTTTGAATGACATTTCCTTCATCATCCTTCATCATAGGAATAAGATGACTATCACTGACTCTCATCCATAATTTATAGTGTCGGGCTTGGTGAAAATCCTCCATTCCCGCTTTCCACCATGTGTAGTAATGCCCATTAAGAATGTGTTGACCTTCACCGATTCAAATAGGAGGTGCATGATTCATAGTGATCTTATCTTGAGTAATTAGACTCTACAAAGATAACCAGCTCTAACACAAATTGATGGAATTTTGTCCCTCAAATTTGCCTGAGGAACAAGTATATGTTATATGTTTCTTTGCAGATTACACTAGTTATATTTTGTAAGGCAAATAAAATAATGAGACAATATTTAATCGTGGAAACCCCCAACTAATAAAGGGTAAAAAACACGAACTACACCTTTGTAGAATTTAACTCCACTTCATTTAACTCTGAGCCTCAACAAAAGATAACAAATATATTTAACCAAGGAATTATAAACTCTAATTCCTAGCCAAGAAATTATAAACACTAATTCATAGATACCCAAGACCAAAATCCCTAGGCTTATTTCTTCTACCGTCCGTGAAGATTCCCAAACATGTTATACGAATCCTATACACACACTTGATTGTAATCAAAACTCTTAGTTACATTCTTATAACTTTTTCCTCACAAACTCGCAAAACTCCCCAATAAATCTCAACACTCTTTCAAACTCTTGATCGTGTTTTGATCTTCTCTATATGTAAGTGCTCAAAATTCTTTAATGAACTATTTTTTGCCAATCTGTGTTATAAACCATAAATTACTGTTTCTAATAAAATATTCAGAAATATGAAGTAACTAAAATTTTAGAGACAGTATGAGAGATGAACAAAAAATTAATTCACAAAAACTAAAATCTGTAAAAAATATTTACCAAAATGTGAAAAACCTTTTAAATTAGAAAAAGATCGAGTCCACTGAACTTACAGTGTCCCCTTAACGAAATTATTCCCCTTTAGTATCCGAGGTTTGATTTGGACTATAACCTCCCAGGGTATAATAATCTTAATCAGCAGAGTGTAGATACCAAAAACTGTAGTGTCAGCGAACCAATCCACAACAGGAAAGTACATGAAGAAAAATGTGTGCAGAAGAAGAAGATCAGTAAATTCGTAATGAAATATTCTGAAGAATGAGTGATATTTATATGCTAGAATAATAGGTTTTGGAAGTTTGTAACCATTTTAGAATTCACATAACCATTAATGAAAGTTGGCAACATTTCAAATGGTACTGACTGTTCCTGAAAGATGAAACCTTTAAGAACAGTCTTGGCGGGAAATTTAAATAAAACAGTTTGCGCGGGGATCCTGTCGGGTCGGGTTAGTAAAATTGAAACATTTCAGCTAGGCGTGGGGTAATAATTATTCTATATTGTTGGGGTAAGTAGCCCCTTTTCCAACCCAAACTTGGTTTATCTGATGCTTGGTTAAAGCTTACTTGCAATAATTTTGAACTTCTGTTATCAACTAATTAATTGAAAATATTTTTTGGCAATTTAAATAATAAATAAAAAAATTGAATAATTAAAATAGACTTTGTCCAAAAATAATCTCTCGATCAATCATTAGCCAACGCCAAAGCCAAAGACAAAGCCGAAGCCCAAGATGACCGTGCAACGATGACGACATCGCGAGGGGGTCCCTCTCATCAACCCTTTTAACAATTAATAGGAGTGTTTCTGTATTTAAACTCTCATATTTTTCTTTCCACCACTGATGAGGGACAAATGCCTTTTCATTAAAGCATAGTAGGACTTTTCAAGTTCTCAACTTTCCAAATTCCTCTCTTTTCCTCTATTTCCCAACAATTATTTCAACATACTACATACCCAACAATCCCTAACATTTATGGGGAACGGTTATAACATAAGAATGCATAGACAATTGTGTAATTCACAGTCAAGGATTAATTGCATCTAGATAAGTAGGTTTCCCCTTGGACTTTACATAGTGAACATATGTCGGATGTACTTGGTCAATTGGTAGATGTAATATCTTTGAACTGTGGAGCTTTGGTCTATACCTAGACAATCATATGTTACACAATTAACCCTTTACTGTTTATGGTTCTTATGGTTGTGTTCGTTTCAGCCATGAACACCTCCTGCTTTCATGAGTGTATAGAGAATAGGCTTATGACATAAAATTCCCTTAGAAGCGGCTTTCACTTCACACTCACATAGGTGATATTTAACCGTGTCATCTTGTAGATACACTATTTCGTCAAATCTACCAAACTTAGCAAATCATTACAAACTTTAAGCTTTATTACATTATTAACTAGCCTTAAAGTCTTAACCTTGTTTCTTAATATTGTCTTCATCATGAGAATGGATTGAGTAAATTGACAATATTGAACCGTCAACCACAACTTTGTTTTTATCCATGAATATAGCTCTTGGGATCTCCAGTCTGCTAGATCAAGTTACCATCATGCTGACTTGTCCTATGTCATAAACCCATCCCTTAGATGATCTTTCAACTGCCTCTCTCACTAGGCCTTTCGTTAGTGGATCTGACACATTATCACTTGACTTTAGGTAGTCAATTGTAATAATTCCACTATAGAGTAGTTTTCTTATGGTGTTATGTCCCCGTCGTATATGACGAGACTTCCCATTGTACATAACGCTCCCTGCCCTACATAGTGTTGCTCGACTATCGCAATGTATGCAAATAAGTCCAACATGTTTGGGCCAGAATGGAATATCCTCTAGGAAGAGTCATTCAGCTTCTTCACCAGCCTTATCCTAAGCAATGAATTCATATTTCATTGTGTAGCGAGAAATACATGTCTGTTTGGAGGATTTCAAAGAGATTGCTCCTCAACCAAGTATGAACACATTACCACTCGTGGATTTTACATTGTATAACCCGGTGATCTAATTTGCACACTATACCATTCAATCGCAGTAAGATATTTATTATTATGCAAAGCATAATGTTGTGTATATTTTAGATAACCCAACACAAGTTTCATTGCCATCCAATGAGTTTGATTAAGATTACTAGTGAACCGACTCAGTTTAATAATAGCAAATGCTATATCTGGTTGCATACAATTCATAATATACATCAAACTTCCCAAAACTCTAGCATATTCCAATTGAGAGTCACTTTGTAAAAACCCAAAAAATGGATATGATAAGTAATGATTAATGTATCTAGAATGCCTACGATTATATCGGGTTCACAGGGAACTGATGCGCATGAAACCAGACCTTTGAACCCTTAATACATCCAAGCCAACTTACTTGCGGAGTTAGTTGAGCTAGTAAAGTTTGGGTCCATCGAGGTAGGGCTCCCGAATATGAATATTCACTCAGTTGAGTCTTTACCAGACTTAAAAAGGGGAATCTTAAGTTTGGAGGGTCTAGAGGTAAAATGGTCTTTTTCCAGGCTAAGGTAGTATCTTTATTACCCTAAATATGTAATTAATTATTTAATAAATAAGGTGGAGGGGTATTTTTGGGAGAGAGGGCCGAAATTACCATTTTAGCAAAATCTTGTTCCACCAAGGTTCAAACCTAGGTGGGAGCAATGATTTAAATCATTTTATTTAAATTGGTAAATTATTTTAATTAATTAATATTTATTATATGACTTAATAAAAAGTAAAATCAGATTTTTAAAGGTTTGAAAGAGTCCTAGTTGACTAAGTCTAAACTACTCCACCTAATCCTAAACTACCTTTAATGTTTTAACCCTCTCTTTCACGTCAATATCTCTCTTTTCTTTTCATGTTCTCCCTGTCTAAACACAAGAACTTATTACAAACCAAAATCTCTTCACACTTGAAGTTCATGTTTAAAACAGGTACAAAGCATAACCAAAAAACATTAGAAAAAGGGAGGGGTTTTTCCGTCGAGTTGGTATTGAAGTTTTCTTACTTGGACGTGATTTTCGAGAGGTTCTTTGGGCAGAAAGTTCATGGTTTGAACGTCAAAATAAGGTATCGGTTTTCTTTCTCTTAGTCCCTTTCCAAAGAGACCCTTAGGACTCAGATGAGTCTATCCCGAAAACTAGGGTTGTTTCCCGTTGCATATCCCTGTCACTAGCTTCAATCGATTTGTAGGTTGGGTATGTTTGCTGATAGAAATTAGGGATTTAATGTGTTTTCGTGATTAATACGTTCATGTATGTATTATTGGAGTTATGTGAATATTAAGCATGATGTCCGAAACTATGTGTTTATGTGTGTGCATTGTGTAGCTGTGACTTACACTCTTTGTTTGAAGTTCGAAAATGACATGTTGTGGTTGTATTCTTACGTGCACAAACTTGAATAAATCGTGATGTTCATATGAATAATAATGTGACTGATTTGAATGGAAACTATTAGCCTAAAGATGAACTAAATGATCCATGAATTACGCTAAAAACTAACGTGTAAATGTTGATGAAAAGGAGCTGAAAAACGTACATAATTTCCAGCATCTTGTTGATGAGCTTTTGCCAAGCTAAGTGGTGTATCATGCTATGTAAAATGAATTAAAAATAAGTGAGGTCACTGAGAATCGTACCCATGATCTCACCATGTTAAAAATCTTAGAAATAAAGTGATAGAAAAAGAATGTGTCATTTGGAATTCAAACCCGTGTGCCTTGACCAAAACATGAAAAAGATAATGAAAAATAAAAATGAGAGGTGTGGGGTTCGAACACACAACCTCTCGGTCATACATAAGTAAAAAGTAAATGAAAAATAAAAGTTGAGGCATGTGGGAATCGAACCCACGACCTCTCGGATGAATAAAGGAAATTAAGAAGATAAATAAAGTGGGGTTGTGGGGGTTTGATCCCACAACCCTCTCGTTCAAACAAAAATGGTTTAAGGAAAAAGAGAATAAAATAAAATGACGTTGTGGGGGTTCGATCCAACATCCTCTTGGTCCCAAATGAACGAAAAATAATTAAATTAAGGGAAAATGAAGAAAAGGCGTTGGAGCTCAATCTTGGTTCTCAAAGCCTAGTGGATCAAACTAAAATAAATAAAAATCTAAGTGTTTTCCAAGGTATTCAAAATCGGTTTTCCTTGCCCAATTTCTGTATTGACTAAAACGGGGTGAGTAATTATGAAAAACAAATGTGCTAAAGTTAATGAATGTGGTGTCAATATGATAAGAGGCTAATGTGAAAGATGAGAGCAATCTCAAATGAGCCTAAGTAAATGTTAGCAAAACGTAATCACCTATGAGAGTGTAAAGTTAATAAAGAGACCAGTCTCTATGAACACTCTAATGAAAGTATTTATATTTAATAATTATGATGAGATGAGAAATCATCTAATGATCTATGATGTCCTCATACTAGTAATCAGCTTCCATGACATATGAGTTGAATGAAATGGAACTTTATATTGAGCACCGATAGGCTAGTTATGAGCAGTGATGCCTACTTTAGGAAAAGTGGAGGTTCAGGTAACTCTCATATCATGAGAATGTCTAGAATGCCGGGTATGGGTGCCCTTATATATCCTATTCCTTTAACCTATACTTCCAATATAGGGATTTCATGATTCTTACATTATCTATGTCGGTTAAGGTTAAAGTTCCCAAAGAAAGAACGAGTCCAACCTCAAATGATGCACATAATAAAATGAACGATACCAAAGGTGTTAGGATAGGATAATCAAGGGGTGATATATACTCAATTAATGATACTTGATTATTCTTGATCATTGCATAGCAAACCCGATGAGAGTCTTAAAACTAAATCTTACGTATGACTAGTGGTTTCACTAGTATATGAATAAAAATATGCAATGAAGTACGTAAGGATGAATGAAGCAGACTCTGTATTTTCTAAAGAAGGATCCCTAGTTGAGGTCCCATATGTTGAGCCCTCATTTTGGGAAGTCTTAATATCAATTCCATGATTCCAACGTCTCATGACATATAATCGAATGATATAAATATGTTATGTTCTAAATGAAATATGTATGTTCTATATGTGATATGTTATATGATGTGTGCAATATGATACGTATGATGATGCATGTTACCTCATGGCTGACTTTCCTAAATCCAAATTGGCAAGTCCACTGACTTTCCTTATCCAAATTTGGCAAGTCCACCTACTTGACTTTCCATATATCATGTTGTTACGAAAGAGCTATTCTTACTCATGCATGTCCTTGGTGTGTGCTTGCATATATACATACTTAGTAAAAGTGTGTAATAATCCCATACAATATCTACTTTTAGATGAAGGCACAGGTGGAGGTTAAAGCTTACAGTACAACGTTTCACTTATCCGAACGTGGAGTTTTAATCCGTATTTGGTAGACCCTCATGCTTTTGAGGATGTCTACTTTTATTTTCTAGCTTAGATGTAGGCTTTAGCTGGTGGAACATGTTCCACTAGTGTTTCATTTTCCATTTTCATTTCAGACTTTGTATTGGTGCCGTTTTGGCAAAAATACGTTTAATGCAATTGTGAACTATTTCTTTCATTTGATGATCTTAATATTACATAGATGATTGTGAACGTGTATGAGTTTACGTAGAATGACTTACATAAATGTTGAGTAACAAAAAGTTTAAATTTTGCCGCTAAAATTAACCTAGATGAAGTAACAATGACGTATGTAGGCTTGTTTGCGACCTCTCAGAGGTCAATGACGCCGGTCTCATCTGCGGTTTAGATTCCGATCGTGACAGACATTGACATTCATTCTTTTTAAATGTACAACTTAACTCAATTCGAGTTTTCAACTTATCCAACACTTTTGCAATATAATGAGATTGAGATAATGCTAGTCTGTAGCTAATCTTGAAAATTGTGACCCCTAAGATCAAATCACCAACTTCTATGTCCTTCATATCGAACATGCTGGAAAGCATGCACTTAGTAGGAATTATATCCACAATGTTTTTACTCATTATTAAAATGTCATCAACATCCAAACAAAAAATTACTTTATGATTCATAATATTTCTAATGTAAACACATATATCATATTCGTTAATCTTTAATCTATTTGCACACATTGTTTGGTGAAATTTAGCATATAATTGCTTGGGTGGTTGCTTGAGTCCATAAAGTGACTTCACAAGTCTGCACACTTTCTTTTGTTTACCAGGAACTATAAACCCTTCAAGTTGTTCCATGTAAATTTCTTCCTCCAACTCTCCATTTAATAAGTCTTTCTTTACATCCATTTGGTGGATTTAAAGATCATGCACTGCCGCTAGTGCTATTAACATCCTAATTGATATTATCCTTGTTAACTGGAGAATATGTGTCAAAGTAGTCCAAATCTTCCTTTTGCCTGTACCCTTTGACTACCAATCTAGCCTTATATTTGTCAACAGTCCCATCAGGTTTCATTTTCCTTTTAAAGATCCACTTTGATCCTTAAGGTTTATTTTCTTGAGGAAGATCAACCAATTCCCAAGTGTGATTACTTAAAATTGATTTGATCTCACTATTGATTGCTTATTTCCAATAAGTTGATTCAGATGAAAACATAGCTGCTTAAAATGTTTGAGGCTCATTTTCAAGAAATAGTGCTACAAAATCTGGTCCGAAAGAAGAAGATTTTCGATGGCGAGTACTACACCAAGGTTCCTCACTAGTTAGAATGCTTCCCATTGATTCTTCTCGTGGTTGTTTAGGTCTTTCACATGTTGATTCACTTTCAGTTTTATACGGATAAATGTTTTTAAAAAACTCTGCATTATCTGATTCAATTATCGTTATAACATGAATATCAAGAATATCAAATTTGTGAACAAAAAACTGACTGGCTTTACATTTCACAGCATACCTAATAAAGACAACAATCTACTTTTTTGGGTCCAATTTTAACCCTCTTCGGTAAAGTAACCTTTATCTTGGCTAAACACCCCCACACTTTGAAATATTTAAAGTTGGGTTTCCTTCCTTTCTACGACTCATACGAAATTGATTGTATTTTTTGATAGGGTACTCTATTAAGTATTTTATTAGCTGTAGGAATGGCTTTCCCCCAAAGGTTTAGCGGTGAACCAGAATTTATCATTAAGACATTCATCATTTCCTTTAATGTTCTGTTCTTCCATTCTGCCAAACCATTTGACTGTGGTGTATAAGGTGTCGTAGTTTGATGAATAATATCATATTCCAAACATATCTCTACAAAAGAAGATTCATATTCTTCACCCCTATCACTCCGAATCATTTTTATATTTAGATATAATTGGTTTTCCACTTCATTTTTATATTGCTTAAATGCATCCATTACTTCATCCTTACTATAAAGAAAATATACATAACAAAATCGAGTGCAGTCATCACTAAAAGTTATAAAATATATTTTGCACCAACGAGATGGTGTTGACTTCATATCCAATATATCAAAGTGAATTAAGTCTTATGTTTTAGAGTTTCTTTCAGCAGACTTATAAGGATGTTTAACAAACTTACTTTCCATATAGATTTCGCATTTCGATTTATCTTATTTAAAATCGGACAATACTTCTAGATTAACCAATTTTAGAAAAGCTTTGTAATTTACATGTCCAAACGGGCATGCCATAAATAATTTAACCCCTATAAGTAAACAGAAGCAAAATTTTTATTAATACTTTCAACAACCATTGCATTCAGTTTGAAAAGACCCTCATTGAGCTAGCCCTTTCCAATAAACATTTCATTGTTACTTATTACAGCTTTATCACTAACTAGGACACACTTAAATCTGCTCTTAACGAGTAGTGCATAAGAAACTAAATTCTTCCTAATAATAGGGACATGCAGAACATTGTTCCAAGTCGATACCTTATCGGATGTTATTTTCAACATAAGGCTTATTTCGCAGAGCAAATATGTCTAGTGGCACCTGAGTCAAGAAACCACTCCTTGGGATTTCCAACTATGTTACACTCCGAGATCATTGTACTTAAGTCATATACATCTTCCATCTTCTCCACGATTTTTGCTTGACTTTTGACTTTGCCTTTGCCTTAATCCTTTCTTAGAGCACGACAATCAGAAGACCTATGACAAGCCTTGCTACAATTGTAATAGTTGCCTTTGAATTTCTTCTTGGCCTGTTTTGATTTTTTCCCATTGGACCTCTTTCTATTTTTGTATTTGGTAAGAGCTTCTTCAACAATATTAACTCCAATGATTGTTGAACTCTTACACGACATCTGTTTGGAATTTTTGTTATCTTCCTCAATCTTGAGCCGAAACACAAGGTCTTCAAGCTTCATTTCGTTACGCTTGTTCTTTAGATAATTCTTGAAATCGTTCCACGAAGGATGCAACTTATGGATTATTGAAGACACTTGAAAAGCATCATTTACTACCATATCTTGAGCTATCAGATGATGGAGAATAAGTTGAAGTTCTTGCAGTTGTGATCCAACAGTTTTGTCTATATACTTAAAGATCACAAAATTTTTCAAGCATGCATTTTCTACCTTTTATTTCTTATAAAGTGCATCCCACAACTCTTTTGAAGTTGTTATTGATCTATCGACATTATATAAGTAATCCATTAAAGCACCTAAAGTGTAGTTGCATGCTTCAATAATCATGAATATTTCTCTGTCTGGCATATCATTAGAAGGCACTGGAGTATCTTCACTTGCAAATTTCTGAAGTCCAAGAGAGGTAAGATAGAAAAATACTCGTTGCTTCAATCCTTCGAAATACACACCTGTGAATTTACCCGATTTTTCTACCTGTAGTACATGAATTCGGGTTGGTGTAGCAACAACCACTGAAACACCATTGTTTGTCGTTTCTAATAACAAAAATTGATACAGTCTTAGTAAGCAAATAAATTATATTTGGCGACTTCAAGGATTATAAAATCACAAAGATTTTTGTCTTCATCAGAAACAGAGATTGTAAAAAAAAATATAATTTCCTTAATATTGTTGTCAATCTGTGTATAAAAAAGAAATTAACGATTCTAATAAATTGTTCAGAAACACAGAGTAGCAGAAATTTATAGAACCGGTAAGAGAGATGAACAGAAATTTAATTCAGAAAAACTAAAATCTGTAAAAAACGTACCAGAATCTGAAAAAACATTTAAATCAGAAAAAGATCAAGTCCACTGAACTCACAGTGTCCCCTTAAAGAAGTTATTCCTCTCTAGTATCCGAGGTTTGATTTGGAATATAACCTCCCAAGGTAAAATGATCTTAATCAGCAAAGTGTAGTTACCAAAAAGTCTATTGTCAGTCAACCAATCCACAACAGGAAAGTACCTGAAGAAAAATGTGTGCAGAAGAAGAAGAAGAAGATCAGAAAATTCGTAAGGAAATATTCCGAAGAATGAGTCGTATTTATAGGCAAGAAGAATAGGTTCTGAAAGGTTGCAACCCTTTTAGAACTCACACAACGATTAATGAAAGTTTGCAACCTTTCAAATGGTACTGACTGTTCCTAAAAGTTGCAAACTTTTAGAACAGTCATGGCGGAAATTTAAATAAAATGGGAAAGTTAAAATAAAATGGGTCGCGCGAATCAGAGCCGGGTCGGGTTAGTCAACTAAAAAGTTGAAACATTTCGGTTAATTTTCAACTTCTGTTATCAACTAATTAATTAAAAATATTATTTGGTCATTTAATTTAAAAATTAATTAATTAATTAAAATAAACTTTGTCCAAAAAATAATCTCTCGATCAATTGCCAAAGTCAAAGCCGAAGCCGAGACGAGCAAGTGACAACGATGGCGCGAGGGGGGTCCCTCTTCCCAACCCTTTTAACAATTAATAGGAGTGTTTCTTTATTTAAACTCTCTTGTTTTTAATTCCACAACCGATGAGGAGTAATTGTCTTTTCATTAAAGCATAAGAGGATTTTTTCAAGTTCTCAACATTTAAAATTCCTCTCTTTCCCTTTATTTTCCATCAGTTCTTGCTACATACTACATACCCAACACTATTACAGTATTTATAGATTTTTAAACTCTCCTAAGTCTAGTTCAATATAACTTAGTCTTCGCCACTTTAAAATAGCGTCTTTAAACCAAACTAAACTCGAACTCCTTCTCATGTTAGGACACCTCTTTGCATTCTGCTTTAAAAGGAAAAACTTCCACTCATTTTACCTTAAGTAAAGAAGAATATTTATTAGTCACTAACTCCCTCAATTTTTCCTCTTCAACCTGATGCACATAGATGAGCAATCTAAATATGTACATGTCACGTATCAGCATCACAACCCTTCCCCCTTTGCTTGATGAACGACCCGAGACAATGACTTAGAAGCTCATTATGCTCCTCATATCCTTAATAATATCAAGATCATAGTAGGACAGCTAGGTGAACTTCAACCCATACTCGTGCACACTTAAAATTTCCTGTCTTAGTGTAAGAAACTCTCGTACCTTAGACTCTTTTCAATTCTTGGTGAAAGAAACGATCCAAGGAAGCTTCTACCAAACAAGCCCAACTTAGATGTGGCACATCTTAATCTCTACCCATCTTCTGTCGATCAAACCAAGTTCAAGCCACATTTTTAGTTCGTATGCAGCTAGGTCAACCCTTTCAGTATCAGCAACATGCATCACATCAAAAACCTTATTCAGTTCCTCAACAAAATACTCCGGATCCTTAGTAGTGATCGAACACATGAAACTTAGAGGATTCATGCTCATGAATTCAGGAATCCTCGAAGTGTCAACCTCTTCTTGTCTATCTCTTCTTTGCTGCCCAACATGATTAGGTACCATTTGTCTCAATATCCGGATGGCCTCCCGGAATTCATCATTAGTTACCTAGCCTTGACTTTGCACATTTGGTGCATTAGCCTTAACTTGGGAAGGACAGGAAGTCGAAAGAAAATTTTCGCATCGAGCAGAACCTTGTCATGGCTTAATTAACTCAACAGAAGATTTAACTCAATCAAAACACTATCATGTAATAGATGAAAAAATAAAAAGTTTGCCAAAATTACCCTTAAAAAATATCTACAATACAAAGATAAGCGACTTAAAACTGACTATCTGATTGTTTATGAAGCCTTTATTGTAATAAGATGGATGTTGGGACAGACCCCACAAAATCCTCTAAGGAAAGACTGAAATCGAATAAAAGTATCCTCCTGAATGTAAGGAGGCGCACCAGTGACTCTGAGTGCTCAACTAGATCAACAAAGCATTGTACAATGATGATCCTAGTTACATGCGTCTACATGCAAACTGTCATCCGTATATTGCATGTAGAAGTATGCGAGTTGAAATTTTAAAAACAACTTAATCTTGAAAAAGAGTATGAAGGAACACTTACCTTGACTGTGATCAACTAATGAATAACTTGACTTAATATTAAGAAATAATACACATGCAATATATAAAAACTTGTAAAACAATGAAAACACATAGTTCGTTAAATAAAATACAATTAAAAAAATCATGTTTACTTATGTATAAAGTAAATATAGTTTATCTGGGAGATTCTCTAACCGTCAACCATCACTATGAGCCTATGTGATGGTACAACGTCTTGCCTCACTTGAAATGAGGACGGTCCTATACCTTGCAATCAGTATAGAACCTGAACTACAAAGTGGATGCACTAGTCTATGCTAAAAAACACTACAACATCATCTAAAAAGTATGACCCTTCTTATGTCCATGTAAGTTAGATGGTTCATGGAGGCTTGAGTTAATATGAACTACAATTCCCATATCGGTGTTCAATACTACTCCCAAAAATACTTAGCTTATATATTTTTAAAATAACATCTTCTCTGGTTTGAGATAATTTGTTTAACTTAGCTTTAAAGGCTCTCTAGGAAATCATGTTTTCTCCTTACCAAAACTATCCAACGACTCTGTTGGAAGTCTCAGTTTCCTTTCTTAGTCAAAATATTCAAACATTTGTGACTCTTAGGGAATAATTAGTTCGCTCATAACTTTTTAGAAATGAGCTCAACTCTTTACTCTTTTCTTAACTTGGAACTTAACTCTTAGGGAACTTGTTCCCTTATAACTTTTAAGAAATGAACTGCTCAACTCTTTAATCTTTGCTTAACTTGCAAGTTGATACTTAAAACAAAGTTAAAAAGTTTGTTAAAGACTCTTGAAAACTTTAAGAACTTACTTCTTAACTTTTGAACTGGACTGTTAACTTTTATAACTTTTATCTTAACTTCCCTTGAATTGGATTATGGATTCAAAGTTCATGATCTTATGTTTATGGATGATTTCATAATGTTTATATATACCTTAGAGTGTTAGAAGTAACTAGGAAGCATAGGTACATCACTTAGAAACTAGTCCTTAAACATGGGGGAAGAATGGAGAGTACTACTATCCTAGGAGCTCTAAAAGGTGTGGATCGCAAGACTCAAAACTTCAGAGGCCACGTTGGGTAGATTTATCTGGCGCGGCACCCCAATTCCCTATCAAAATAAATTGTCCTATGGGGGCATGTGAGGTATGGCGCCCCAACCCATGTACACATGTGTTCTCAACTTTTCTCCTCCTTTATTCATCTCTATACCCTCTAAACTTCTATGGTTATTTCCCAAAACACTTAGGATCATTATTACCCTTAATACCAATATATTTAACTCGAAACCAACTCGAAAACATGAATCAAATCAAAACTAGGAATTAAATAACTCAACCAACAAGAATTCAATAATGTTCTTCAAGAACTTCAATTTTTATCATTCACCTAACTCGAATATCAATGAATTGAAATAAGTTTGGTGTATGTGTGAACTAACCCCACACTAAATGATCTCACATACCTCGATAGGAATCACCCCCTAAGAATTTCACGCGCAAGCTTGACGTTCTTGGCAAAATTCTTGAATTCTCACTACCTTCCTCCTTTTTTCTCTCTTCTCCAAGCCTTGAGCATAGTTCTAATTTTCCAAAACATAATTAACACTTGTTTTTATCCCCTAATAAACCTCTAAAATTAAATTGGAAATCAATTGGAGAAAATATTGGTTTGCCTTTTCTAAATTCGAATTGGAACTGTCCTCAATCTAATAGCCCATCTTCTGAATGACATAACTCACTTATACAATATTGAAATCGGGAAAACTTGGCGATGTTGGAAAGATTATTTAAAGATCTTTCATCCATATCAGAAGCCCCTATAACTCATCTTGATCTATAAGTTATGGCGGTTTGAAAATGTTCAAAACTCACTTTTCTTAACTAGAAAGATTTTCTAGACTTCCCCTTTTCTTTTCAACAAATGATTATTTTTATTTTCTTAGCTTATTCCTAACTTTTTCAAGTTGTGAGTTGTTACAGTGATGCACAATATAAATTTTCTTCTTGCTTAGGAACTTTGGAAAAGCTGTCATAAAGATCGAAGAATTGTGGTTTATTCTTTCTTCTCCTTTTTTATTTATATTTATTTGTGATCAATCAAATATACTTTAGCTATTGTTCTTAACTTTTTTTTTATTAACACAAGCATATTTATTTTAGTAAATTTTGATTGTGTTTTTGAGATAATGAGTAGTTAAATTTCATATAAGCAATTAATAAAGTATGAATAGTAAATACGCAATTCTTGAATAGTGTTTTCACAGGCATTGATAATTTTTTCATTTAGAAGTCTTTTTAAAGGTGACCAACGTCAGAAGTCGCCTTGTTTCTACTTGCAGGAACAAAAAGAGGTAATTAATTAGAAAATAATTATCAACATAGATCTAGTGGGATACTATCTAATAGTCTAATGTCAGTTTGTGCGAGGGTGAAAACTAAGACATACATTGATGTGATGTCTAATATAAGGTAAATGTAAGGTTTAGTAAATTATAAACACGTAGTCGGACCAAGGTATGAGATGAAATTCTCTAGATGCCGGACCAAGTATATAGAGATACCTAACTTATCACTTTGCATGTAATACGCTAGGAGAGGATTGCTATTACTACGATTACTGCGTTATGGTCTAATGGGGAACATATGTCTAGTTATTTCTAATAATCTGAATATAAATAAATATTTAGTTCAAAGCTATTTTTATTGTTTATTTTATTTTATTTCAAATTAAATTCCTCCATTGTTATATAACGACCATCTAGTTAAATATTTGCTTTTGATAGTCTTCTTCCACAATCTCTACGGGTTTGACCCCGACTCATAGTTAAGTAATTATATTGCATATGCTTGTTTAAATTTTATTCAAGAATTAAATTGAATGTTATATGTAATCCTTCATTGATCATACCGTCTAAAAATAATGGGATCAAGGACAACTTATCTTATGAGGAGATTCCATTTTATATTCTAGATTGCCAAGTTTGCAAGTTAAGAAATAAGGAAGGAGCATCAGTTAATATCCTTTAGAGGAAATTTTTTTTGAGTAAGCTACTTGAGATGCTGAAGAGGACATGAAGAATATATACCCATATCTCTTCGAATCCGAAGAATTTCCAAATGAAGGTTCTAATCCTTACTTGGTATTTTATTTATAAGTTTGAATGTTGTGTTTGATTTGCCTGCTCGCTGTTTGAACTGCATGTTTTATGAGACGCCCTTAGACTTAGTAAGAGTAATCTTCTTTGAGGATGAATGTTTCCAAGGGAGAGATATTATAACACCCCGTAAATAGAAAGAGCTAAAATTAGAAAGAGTCAAATTTTGGAAATAATAACAATCTGGAAATTTTGTCTAGTTAGGATAATTTGAGTTTTTGGTCAATGTGAAACGATCATATGTTCTAGATCAGTATGAGTTAGGTGTCTTTTCAGATATGATAGAAATATCTTGGAATAATTTTCCAACCCCGCCGAGGTTTTGTGAATCCGAGTTAGCATGAGTGTGATATGCCCATTTGCAAATGAGTTGTTCAAATAAGAAAATGTACATTATACAATTTAGAAAGACATTATGGTCTTTTCCATACATCATGACTTAATTTCATTTTTGGATAATTAATTGGGTTCTGAACTTATTGGATTTATTTTATGCTTTTACGATATTGAGTTAGGATTTTAGAGAAGAGAAAAGAAGAAGAGAAAAGAAGAACAGAAAGGAGGAGAAGGAGCGAGTATTATCAAGTTCTTCAAGAATAACTTGTGAATTTCGTCAAGGGCTGATCCCTACCAGGTATGTGAGTTCACAAAACATTGGGTTCTTTCACCTACACACCAAATTTTTAATTTAGCGTGAATTCGTCCTATAAATAGAAGTTGTAATATTGTAGCGTGTTCTTGAATTTACTTACGTTCTTGAATTTGGAATGTTATTTATGAATTCTTGAGATTTTAAAGTCAAGTTTAGAGTTGTTTTGGGTTATGTTCTTGGGTACATTTGTTGGGTATCTGAATCGAAAATGGATTTGAGAAAAAGAATCAAATTTAGGTGAATTGGGGTTAGAAAACAAAGAAGGAACAAGTTGGCAAAATATGTGGACCTATTCCTCAGGATTGAAAAGGTTCCCTTGCTTCACGGAGTGGTCACAGACGTTCTTCGTCGAAAATTATTCTCACGAACATAAATTTGAATATATTTCCCCATCGCAAACATGCTTCAAGGCAGTGATTTCTTGATCTTTTATCATGTTTAACTGTTTTAAAAAACTCTCAAACCTTATGAGATGTTTCCTGTCACAAATCACAATCCTTGATACTATAATTAAATTCAAGGATTAGTTAAGGGAGTCAAATGAATCTAAATAACAAGTCAAGAGAAGTTCATAGAGTCTTTCAAAAGTCTTTTACAATTGTTTTAACTTTGTTTTAAGACTTGAATTTCGAGTTGAGTAAAGAGTAAAGTTTGAAGTTCATTTCTTTGAAACATTATATCGGGACAACGTATTCCCAAAGAGAAAAATATTTTCACATTTAAAAAAGAATGGAAACCTTGATTTACAAAGATTCTTTGAGCGAATTTTTAGAAAACAATAATAACTTTTTAAATGAAATAACGGGGGAAATTTTGATTTCCAAGATAGACTTTGAGCTATGTTTTTTGCGCAATTATCTCAAATCGCAGAAAGAAGTATGTTTTTAAGCACAAAATCTAGTACCATATTTTTGGAGTAGTATTGAGAAGCTATATGGGGGAGACTTCACATAACTCAGAGCCCCCATAAATCATGTAGCCACCATGGGTAGAAAAGGGTCATACTTTATAGACAACTCCTCTAGTGCTTTCAAGCATAGACTAGTCGATCCACTTAGTAGTTCAAGTTCTATACCCTGGGTAAGTCATAGGACGGCTCTTGCAGCGTGAGGCAAAACAATGTATCATCATAATATCTCTTACGTTATGGTTTTTGGTTAGAGAAACACCCATAGAAGTAATTATACTCTTATATACACAACTTATTGTATTTTTACATACATTTCAGAGTTATAGTGTGTCTTTGCATACACACAGAATTGAAATCATTTTTTAAACAACTTTTCTTTATATTATACTTGTTTTAAACTACTTTATATTGAAATGAGTTGAGTTGAGACTGGTAAGTTCTTTAGTTCGTTTCAAGATTTTTTCTTGTTTTAGAACTCCCCTCGCATACTCGAACATTTAATCTAATGACGATATTTATCCTGCATCTTATAATGATGCAGACATAGGTAAATAGGATGGGCATCCACACATCACTTATCCATTGAGCATTTCATAGTCTTTAGGTGAGCCTCGTTACTTTCTATAGGATTTATTTTATTGCTATCAGTTCTTTTATTAGCTCATAAGGATTTTGTGGGGTTTGTCCTAACACCCATCTAAGTTGTTTTAGAGGCATCATATATAGTCAATAAAATGTTAGTTTATTTGCCATTATCTTCTAATTGGTTTATGTTCAAATTTTGGATGCCAATTTGCCTAAATGAAATGTTTATTTTTATAACATTATGAGTTCAGTTTGAGACAGTTGATTTATTTAGAATTTGGACCCTTTTTATTATTTTAAAGTCTTCCTCTGAGTAAGTAAGTAATACGAAGGGTTTTCTTTTGGCGAGCAATGGTTCTTGAGTAGCAACCACTTCGGGGTGTAGTCTCGAGGCATGACAAAACTAATAGAACATGATACTAAGATTGAAACTACGCATGACTGAATGAAAAACTGAAGAGAAACTATTGCCTCAAGTTGAAATGGAATCAGAAGTAAAGAGATGAGGATTCTTGGCCTTCATAGCTGGTTCTGCTTCTCAAGTCGCTCCCTCTATAAACTGACTCCTCAACTGAACCTTGACTAAAGCAACTTCATAGTTTCTCAAATTGTGAATTTTGACTCGTACTCTTCATAAGTGAGACTATCATTTATAGACACACTTTCTAAAGGTACAATATATGATGATCACCCACACACTTCATCAATATCGTAATGTGAAATGTGATAGACTGGATCCATTGTTGCTAGTTTTATTGGAAACTATAATTCATAAACCACTTTACCAACCATTCAAGATCTTGTACGACATACATATGTAGGATTAATCTCCCCTTTCTTGATAAATCTCATCACCCCATTCATAGGCGACACATTAAGGAAAACCCAATCACCAATTTCAAACTTTTGTTCCCTTGTCCTTACATCTGCATAGGATTTCTGGTTACTCTAGGTTGTCTTAAGTCTATCTCTACTAAGTTACACTTTCTCCATTGCATGATGAAATGAATCTTTCCCTATCAAGGAGACTTCATATACTTTAGACCAACAAAATGAGATCTTCACCTACACCCATAAAATGCCTTAAAAGGGGTCATATAATGTAGTAATTGTAGCTATTATCATCAAACGAACTCTCTAAGGGGAAGGTGATCATCCCAACTACCCTTGAAATTGATCACACAAGCTCTTGACGTGTCCTCTAAGGTCTAAATGGTACACTTTGGCTGCCCAACCATCTGGGACTGAAATGTTGTGCAAAGATTAACCTTAGTACCCCAGACCATTCTAAATTAATTGCCAAAATGACTGGTAAATTGAGGACCTCTATATGAGATGATAGACAAAGTAACCTCATGTAACTTGAGTACATCATTAATGTAAATCTTCATGTAGTCCTCCACTGAATCTATAGTGTTTAACGCAAAAAATCATGAAGACTTAATAATTCTATCAATAATCACAAAAATGGAGTCATGATGTCTGCGCGTACGAGGTTAACGTGTGATGAAGTAATTGTTGATAATTTCCTACTTCCAAGTAGGAATGTCGATCTTGAGTCATACCTCCTAGGTTTTTATGTTCTACCTTTACTTGTTGATGATTGGGGCACATAGCACAAAATCTGCTATATCCCTTTTCACGCCATTCTACCAAAAAACTTCCTACATATCGCGGTAGATCTTAGTGGAACCTAGTTGAATCTAATCTCTAGAATTATGGTCTTCTACAAGATTCTGTTGTCTTAGAAACGCACTTTGGGAACACATTATTGACCTTCATGGTAAGCATACCATCTCATTTTTGGAAGAACACCTCAACCCTTTACTGGTGGATTACACTCTTTAGTTCAAGCAATATCCGAAAATTGTCTTGATTTTCCTTAACCTCAATTACCAAAGAACATTCATTAACACAGCCATTTTATGTGCTCATATGACGAATTCCTAAGCGACAAAGTCTGTGAACATCTTTCGCTAGTTTCTTTCTTTATCCTTCAACATGTGCTACATTATCCATCAATAGTCTCCTAAGTGCATTTTCTACAACCTTGGCCTTACCACGTCTGGCGAAGATTCAAATCTTTCTAGGTTAACACTTATTGAAGGCTCTTATGGACTGAGAACACATGTTACATGGACACCATATACGTATCGTCTCCAAATCTTAAGTGCAAACACCACCTTCACAAGCTTGAGGTCATGAGTTTCATAGTTCTTGTCACGTACCTTAAGATGTATAGAAGCATATGTTATAACCTTACTTGGATGCATCAACACACAATGCTGACAATGGATGCATCATAGTAGATAACATAACTATCTCAACCCTCTAGTAGAGTCAAAACAAGAGTTGAAGTCAACATAGTTTTCAATTCTGCGAAGCTTTTCTCACAATCTTCTGACTAGAGAAACTTAACTCTTTTCTGAATCAACTTAGTCGATGATGAGGTAATAGATATAAATCCTTCCACAAACCTTCTGTAATAGAAAGCCAAACCTAAAAAACTTTTGATATATATAGGAGAGGGATGTTTGGGCCATTGTTTCACAAATTTTATTTTCTTAGAATCCAATCGGATCCCTTCACTAGACGTAACATGCCCAAGGAAAGCGAGAGATTACAGCCAAAACTCAAATTTGCCAAACTTAGGAAATAGTTGCCAATCTTTGAGATTCTACATAATAACCCTCAAATAATTCATATGTTCTTCCTCATTCCTATAGTAAATGAGGATATCATCAGTAAAGATGAAAATGAAAAAGTATAAATACTACTTGAACACCATGTTCATCAAATCCATAAAATTTAAAAGAGCATTACTTAGTCCAAATGACATAGTTACATATTCATAATGACCATATCAAGTTCTGAAGGTTGTCTTCAGAATGTCACTATCTCTCACTCGGAGTTGGTGATAGATGAATCTGAAGTCTATTGTTGAGAAATGACTAGCACCCTAGAGTTGTAAAACAAGTCATTAATTCTGGTGGACTACTTGTTTTTCATCCTGACCTTATTCAATTTCCAATAATCAATGCACATTCTAAGAGAACTATCTTTCTTCATCACGAACAACGTTGGTGACCCCATGGGGAAATACTAGGTATCATGAACTCATTATCTAGAAGTTCTTTCAACTTTTATTTCAATTCATTCAGCTTGGCTGGAGCAATTCTTTAAAGAGGAATAGACATAGGTTGGGTGTCTAGAAAAATATCAATTTCAAAATCAATTTCCCTTTCGAGAGAAACTCTAAAAATATCATCAAGGAACACTTTAAGAAACTCATTGAATACTGGAACTGATTTAAGAGTTGGGGTTCAAATCTTGAATCCATAACACAAACTAGATAATAGAGATACACCTTATAAATCATATTTCTGGCCTTAAGGTAAGAAATTAATTGATTAATAAGCGCAAGCGCTAACCTACTACCTTTCCATTTAAAGATTGGTTTGTCTGGAAACTAAAAGCGAACATTCCTAGTTTGAGAATCAACAGAGGCAGGAAAGTAACCAATCAATACCTCATATGATATCAAAGTCTACCATTTCTAAATCTACAAAATCTACTGAGGTGACTTTCTAGGAAACATTGACGGTACAATTTATGTATACCCATCTAGCTATAACTAGGCCATCAAATGGATTAGATACTGTGAAGGGTTCTGAGAGAGTTTCTAGGATACATCAAATTTGACTTCTATATAAGGAGTTACAAAGGAAATAGTATCCCCTTGATCTAACAATGCATATATATGAAGGTCAAAGACTCGTAATGTTCTAGTGACTAAATTAAGATAATCTTCCTAGCGAGCCTGCAGAGCATACAACTTATTTTTGCACTGACTGCCACCTGTACTAGATGAATTACACTGATGAGTCGGGCGACCTACTGGTGTGGTTGAAGTTGTGTACTGATCTATACCATTTTTACCTCACTGGCCTTGTTTGGAAGGAAATGTTTCAATCTATGACCATCCTTCCACACCTAAAACATGCTTCATTCATGGTAAGACACTCATCTGTATGGTTCTTACAAAACTTTAAAAGATGTTGGGAGGTTCTGGTTCCTGAAACACTCCCCTAAGACTTAGAGAATAATGCCCTATCTTTTCTTATCATTTCGTAACTTGTAGGATAGAACACTAACTGATGAAGGTGCTGGAGTTGAAGAATTCTACTAATCATGCAAGCGATTTGAACCACCCTATATCTATTTAGAATACTCATAATAATCCTAAAGATGTTTATGTCTCAAAGCAACACAACATTCCTACACTCTATTTTCACTGGATCGAATACCCCCTACATGAACTTGTTCATTTGATCCCTAGAATCAGAAACCATGTGAGGAGAATATTTGAAGAGTTTGGTGAACTAGAAAAATACTCTTGTACTCTCATCGAACCCTGCCTCAAATTCATTAACTCTTTATATTTTGCCTCCCTTAACTTTCTTGGGAAGAACTTTTCTAGAACGGTTTAACTAAAGCAATCCCAAGTGATAAGAGATGCATGTTGATACGCTCAAACTTACTTCTCAAATAAGAAGTAAAGAGGTCGTATCAAGTAAAGAACTCAACTAATGAGGTTGGGATCTTTCCCACGATGAAAATAGTTCAAACTTAACTTCAATCTATTATTACTACTATTTAGTCAATTATTTCCTTGGAAAGCAAAGACAATAAAAAGGGTTTTTTTTCTCTTCTAAATGAATGAAAATAACTAGCTAAATTAAAGGAGACAACTAACAGCTTCAAATGTTGGATTTTAATCAACTAATCAAAGTAACTAGGGTTTACGTGTTCCCCAAAGGTTCATAACTTGATAATTCTAACTATAACAATTCTTCCTAGTATCTTGCATGCAAAGTGATAAGTTATGTATTTCTAAATCCTTGGTCCGGCATATAGAAAATTTCACTCCGCACCTTGGTCCGGCTACGTGTGTTGCTATACTGACCCTTACCTTTACCTCATATTAAGCATCGTATTCGATATTTGAATATGTTATTACCTTGTACCAATCAGTACTAGCCTATTAGATAGTATACACTAAATCTATGTTGACAATTCTTTTCCTATTATCTACCTCCTTTGTCCGGCAAGTAGCATTAAGGTGAGTTCTAACGTTGGTCATCCGTTCAAAAGACTTCTAAGCAAAAGAATTATCAATATATGCAAGACTATTCTAGAATTGTTATTTTAGTTAGGTTTTACCTCATTATTCGCCTATGGTTCCTACAACCCTAGTTATGGAGTTTAGTTACCTATAGTCATAATCACAATATTCAAATATGTAATATAAGAATTCATGCACTTACTTCAATGAGAAAGAATAAAATCCAAAAGTTCACTTGATTAATTAACAAAAATCACCAACAATCAATTACTGCAATTAATTGAAGAATAAAGATTCTCCAAAAGTGTAATACTAAGCACCAAGTCTAATCCACAAAAGAAGCTCAAATAACCAAGAGTCTAACAAAGAGTCTAAAATAATCAAGAGTCTAACCCTAAAAACGAGGTTTTTCAAACTATTTATAAAAAATAAAACCTAATTAAATAAGGACTCTATTTGTTGGAAATCTGTCAAAATGCCGCTGGGTCGACGGACCTCGCGAAGGATCGTCGTGGTCACGACGGGCCGTCATGGATTCCGTCGTCCCATATTTGTGTAATTTCTTCTACTGCTCTCTTCATTATCCTCGACGGGAGGTATGACGGATCATCACAGGCACAACACTCCGTCGAGGGTCTCCGTTCCAAAACACTTAAACTCTTGGAATTTGGGTACTAGGACTATTTCTCTGATCTTCAATACGGATTGTCATGGCTACGACGGTCCGTCACACACTCCTTAACCCCACACTTGGTAAGAATTCCCCATCTTCCTTCAGCATCTGCATTACGATGCCACCTACGGACCCTCACGGGCACAAGGAACCGTCACAAGCTCTGTAGGTGGTACTTTTTTCATTTCTTGCTAAAAAAACCTCTACGTTCATATTTTTGATAGATTTCCTGCAAATAAAGAGAAACTCACATAAAAATTAATACAAAAAGGCTTTTGGACACTCTAAACTTAAGGAAAAAGCATTAAAAATACCGTGAAACCACGGTATATCAACACCCTTAACTTAAATTCTTTGTTTTTCCTCAAGTGATGCACTATGACTCAATACAAAATCTTTGTACAATAGTATCCATGTTTTATATTTTGCAATCATTTGGCTATCAATACCGATCAGTCTCATCATATTTATGCTTGCTATCACTATTAGGCTTGAATTATGTGGAATCAGACCATGACACAGACTTACCATGCACTAACACCTATCCTCTTTAATTTCTCATCGAGGTGCTAATATTTTTGGTATTGCAACTAGTGTCCTCACTTCAAAACAATATCCTCATTTTCACACAATGATATCAAATTTAGTATAACGATTACTTTTTAACAACTACTCTGAGAACAAATTCACACTCATTCATACATATTGCCATAATCTTGCCCTTATTTTCATTGCTCTATGTTCTCTATACAACTCTTAGGATCATGATAGGACTTTCTTAGCTCGTAACATAGGCTCAGGGTCAACTAGGGTATATTTAGGTATACTTTAGTGAATTTTTGCCCTCCTTGACATATCGACTAAACATACCACTTTTTATCATTTTATTTTGCCCAGTTTCTCATATTCTTTCACGTTGCTATTTTCCTTTCTTTCTTCATTTGTGTAAGTGACTCTCTTCTTTTCTTGCTTGTATTTCTTGTAATTTTTTTTACTTTTTTTTCAACTTATTCTTGAGTCAGTTTACTTTTGTTCTTTCTATCTCTTTGTTCTTTCAACCCCACTTTCCAGAGTTTTTCTCATAATAGCCACCCTCAACTCATGAATTTGCCATCAGTAAAAGTACACAATACCCAAAGTTGGGTCAGGTCCATAAAAAGGGTTGTTTACTGCATTAGCCACCTCAACTTATGCTTTTGGCATAAGATGAGGTGCACATGTCCAAGGAGGGACAAGGGCCAACATATTATTCTTAGAAATGATCAGTTGGGGTGAAAAAGAAAGGTCTAGTTTAAGCTCAAATCATTTGGATCAAAGAAGGATTAATTTCATTTGGTTTTCTTTTATTTAGGCTAAAAATGGACTATATTGAACAAGGTCCTGTGATCATTTCTTAATTTTCTATTACAACTTACTTTTAGCAGGACTAACCAGGCAAGTTCTAGCTCAGTACAAATAGTGGACTATACAAATATTCCTTACACTCACATGACATCTCATTACTCTTCCAGATTATAAGACACATAGTTCACATTTTTGACTTAGGGTCATGCAGTGGTGTACCTCTATGTCATGCTAAGAGCCACACATTTATCAATTACTATGACTAGTCATGCATCAATTTTTTTTATCAGGATATCATTTTAGCCATCATGCTTCAGAATTAAACTATATACACAAGATATAGACATGGCGGTTCAAAAGAAAAAATAATCAGTCTCTTGGGGAAAAAGAACACAGGCAAGAAAACCCCAAAAGAGGATAATGAATTGTGCTACTCAGACTTCACCCTAGAACTCACTTTCCATTTAACCCCCCCCCCCCACTAACAAAAAGACATACAATTGTCCCCATAGCATAAAAAATTGAAATGCAAGAGTGGTAGGTGAAGCAAACCTAGGTGCAAAGCGCCGACGATCAGCAAGCTGGTGGGTCCGGTTCCCCGGAACCCACTACCTAGTGTCCACAACATTGAAAACACTATCAACAGTGCCTCCCGCTATCTCCACATTTCTGGAGCTAGATGCCCCAACAACTAACTCTATTGCCCTCATCTGACGCGCTTCCTCATCACCAATCGAGGTTCTCCTCGCAGCCTCCATCTCACGACGCTTCTTCTTCCGTGCTCGAGCCTCATCCTCCTCTCGACCCCTATGCCACTTAGCTGCTCTCGAGGGGGAGGTGGTAGAATCTCAAAAGTGGCGAATAAGGCTGCCATCACTGTGTCTTTAGCAGGCTCTGCAGAAGGGGCCTCAGACTCAGGCTCCCTAGCCTCTAAGATCATATCGATGTCTGCGTGAAGATTGTCGACCGCAGCCTGAAGCGTCGACACATCAACCTCAGGGGCTCATCGGGATAACACCCGCAACTCAAAAGCATCCAAGCACTGATGAACTTCAGCGATCTTCCGCTCTGTGTGATGGACCATTCTTTGCTCCAAGCTCTCTTTTTCCTCAGCAATATACCTATGAATCCAAGGCTGGATGTGATGCAGAAGTGTAGACATTTGTACCTCTAATTTCTGTACCCTAGCAAGCGGGACCAGAGCGGGGAAAGGGGCTGAGCGAGAGGAGATCGGGGGAGTGCTACTACACGGGATAGACTCGACCGGGGTAGTGTCAGTGGAAGCCACCTGCGTAGCCGTGCGGGCCTGTGCTATCGTGTCAGCCAGATTGTCACCAAGTGGAGGAAACTCTTGATGGGGACCTCTACGTGGAGCCAACTCATTGGCCTCATCCCTGATGAGGCCTATATCAACATTGCCCAGTGGGGTCTTAAGCTGATAACCATGCCTTATAGGCACACCTGCAGACCTGCATAGAGAAAATATCATGCACCGGAAAGGGTAAGTAGTTGTGAACTTAAAATCCCCCTCTCGTGGATGAATGCCGGTAGAAACCGAGCAAAATCCACCTCAAACCCGGCTATCATCGCTGCCATCAGTGCTGCTCGATCCCATGTGACTATATTATCAGCGGTTGTGGGGGAAAGGCAGTGGCAGACAATCAACCACAAAAGCTTCGCCGTGAAGGTCAGATTTGCCTTCTTGATGGCTCCCTTCGGCTCGGTCACCCAGTTAGCACCCTCTCAATCAACGGACAAGTGCAGGTCCATCCAACTCTTGGTGGTCTATCTCACCGATGACTCATGCAAGAATTGGCCATCTTTGACAATTTGCCACCGATAGTCAAACTCGGCGATGAGAGGGGCCTGGTTGGCATCAATATTCTCGTCGTATAGATACCGGTGGATGGCACGTAGGGAGATATCAACCTGAATACCACGTACTCGGACATGCTCCAGTGGGTTTGGTTTGGCGGGAGTATCCCACCTATCAATCTGTTATTTGAGAGTAGCTACGTAGGAAGCGTAGAACTCTCGGACCAACTCTTCACTATAACGTCCCAACGAAAGCGTTGTCCACTCCAGTCAATGTCTGGTGAAGAGGTTGTGGAACTCTTGCATAGTTAGGAGACTTCCCGTAAGGACTCGCCGCTTCAATGTAAGTGTCCGTGTCATGACTCCTTTGTCATTCAGAAACTTTGCATCGGAATAGACTTTATACAGCTTGTTGACACACCACCGGTTGGGCTGGTCGGCAACCGAGGTGAGAGCACGAGTCGGTGAACCAGGTGTGGATTTTGAACTGTCAGCCTCATCAGACGAGGCAGACTGTGAAGCGGTGGTGGGTGCAGGGATCTCAGCAGATCTGGAGGCTTCCTCCGACCAGGAAACTCCTAAGGATCCAGACGCTCCTTCTTCATTAGTAGCTAACCCAGAAGGTGTGCCGGTCAGTGTGCACTCCTCATCAGACTAGGAGGCAATGACTATGCTGGACGCCACCTTTTTGGGTGTGGCTTTTGCAGCACGTGCAGCTCTGGATGGGGTGGAAGTGCCTGGGGGCATGTACTCGGGGTTACGCTCATCATCAGAGCCAATGATCAGGCGGGCAGACGCGACAACAGACTTTGATCGCCCACGTACTTAGACTCAATCTTGTTTTGGTGCTATAATAGATAGTACATGTAAAGAATCATTATTAGTACTAGAAGGAGCAAACAAGACAAGAAAAACGACACAAAATAAATAAAAGAGTTAAGATGTTATGACATTTCTATAGTAACAGTGAAACACGACAGGCTAGGTGATGACGCGTCGTGAGTATGATGGACTGCCATGGGGTCCTTCATGTCTTACTTAAGCTATGTTTATGTGGAGAACCCTGAAGAAAAGTCTCTGACAAGTATGACGGTATATACAGGACGGACTGTTGTGATTATGACGGTCCGTCGTCGATGTACGTCATGGGACACTTGGAAAAAAAATGGAGACCCTTAGGAGAGAGGTCTCTAACCTTCATGGAGGTTATGCAGGATGGACCATCGAGGGTATGACGATCCGTCGTAGGTGTCCGTCAGAGGATACTTGGAAAAAGTAAGGAGATCCTTAAGAGAGGGGTCTCTGACCGTCATAATGGTTATGCAGGACGGATCGTCGAGGGTATGACGGTCCATCGTAAATGTCCATTAGAGACCATGAGGAATAGGGTCTCTGACCGTCATGACGGTATGTGCAGGATGGACCGTCGTGGGAATGACGGTCCGTCGCATATGCCCGTTGGAGGACACTTAGAAAAAGTTAGAGACCCTTAGGAACAGGGTCTCTAACAACTAGAACGGTTGTGCAGGACGGACAGTCATGGGAACGATGGTCCATCACATTTCTTCGTTGGTGGACACTTGGAGAAAATTGGCCAGTGGGGTTTTAGGGATGTTGGAACGGACCCAATGATGGTCCGTCGTGGGTATGACGGTCCTTCATAGGGTCTCATTCTGTCATTCAGTGACAAAACAGGGGATGCCCCATTCATCCCCCATGACCCAAATGGAATTGTTAGTGTTTTAACCAACATTTGTGTAACCCAAATACCTAGTAAACTAGCAATGCTAAAGCACCTATTTCTAGACTTTTAACAAGGCAATTTTGAAGATTCTCAACCTAGGTTAGACAGAATTTGTATTAAAGAATGAACCCATCAAGAAGAACTAGGCAAGTACTAATTGATAAACAAAAACACAAAGTAAATGGGTATAAATCAGAGACACATACCTCAGAATTTGATAAAAACAAGCGAGGAAGGTACTTGGTGATCAAGTAAAGAACCACAACAGCAGACTCTGACTAGTATATAGTGAATTTTAGGAATTGAGGAATGTGGGAAAATAATCGGTTGTAAGAGAGGGGTATTATGAACTTGGAGGTTGAAAAGGGAGGGAAATGGGAGTAGGAGGGAAGGAAATGGGTGAAATAAAGGGGTGGGGTTTTTAAATGTTAAAAATTTTATAAAAAATCCAGTCGGGTCGGGTCGGGTACGCTTCATTAATGACTCGTGAGTACCCGAAGACGGTTTATCGCTCTTGTGACAGTTCGTCATTGGCTCCGTCGCGTGTGCCCTAGTTTTGAAAATAACAGATAGACGTACTTGGCATGAGGATTCATGTGACGGTCCGTCGATGTACCCGTCAGTGACTGGTGCATAGTGATTTTCTGCATAATTTCCTTGTGATGTACCTGAAAATTTAAAACCCATTAGTAGAAAATACTACCATTATTAAAAAGAAAAACTATAAGTATTAGGTTGCCTACCCACAAGCGCCTGATTTAATGTCGCGGCACGATTGAGGACACTTGATTGCTCAACCTTCATAAAGATGGTATGCCTCTATCCCTTCATTCACCGATGCAGTATACCAAAAATAGAGTTTTATTCGTTCTCCATTCATCTTAAACCTCACTCCCTCCTTGGTTACTAACTCAACTACTCCATGAGGGAATACTTAGGTAATCAAGAAAGGGCTAGTCCGTTTGGACTTGAACTTGCCCGGAAGCCAACGCAACTCTGAAAACACCAAATCCCCAACCATAAACTCTCGCTTTTCACTTTTTAGGTCATTATATCTCTTCATCTTTTCTTTGTACGATACAGCAGATACCGATTGGAGGTCACTGCTCAGCCTCATGGACCTACAAATGTTGAAGGTTGCTTCTTCATTGTTCAACCGATATTTTATTTGCCCCTTTTTCATATCAACTAAGGCTCTACATGTAGCAAGGAATGACCTCCCAAGAATAACAGGCACTTCAAAATCGACCTCACAATCAAGAATAAAAAAATCTACCGGAAATATGAATGACTTTACTTTTACTAGCACATCGCGAAGTATCCCTATATTCCTTTTCAATGTTCGATCGGCCATCAGTAGCCGCATCGCAGTGGGATTTGGGTCACCCAAACCTAACTTCTTGTTAATCGAGAGTGGCATGAGATTAATTCTTGCCCAGATCACATAATGCTTTCACAAAATGTAATGACCCAACTGTACAAGGAATAGTGAACGCAGTCGGATCTTCTTTCTTTTGTACGAGAGATCTTGTAGCAATAGCACTAGAATGCTTCATTCTATAATCATCCTCGAAAGTGACCGATCTTTTCTTTGTAACCATATCTTTCATAAACTTGGCATAACCAGGCATTTGTTTTAGAGCTTCTACCAAAAGTACATTGATAGAATGTTGCTTCAACATTGTTATAAAATGCCGATATTTACCATCCTTGGTCTTTTTGACTAATCTCTGAGGAAAGGAGGGGTGGTCTAGGTATAGGAATTACCTTTATAGGGACTTCTGCATCTTTTCCAATGATATCTTCTTCTTCACCACTACCCTCTACCACCTTATCATTATCCTTTCTCACCTTTTCCTCATTAGAGGGCATATGTGGGTAAAAGGTATGCTTACCACCCCGAGAAGTGATTGCCATACAGTTTGCATCATTTTTCAGATTTTGGACAGTGTTGCTAGGAAGAGAGCGCTGTTGTAGTTTCCATCTCGGACATAATGACCCTCACTTTTATAGTTACCATAGATTCGACCTTGGTTCAATTGACTTTGGCACCAATTATCCTGATTTGAGCCTTGGTAGCTCGATTGGAAACCCCATGTCTACTCATTTACTACATAGGAATCCTCCGCATAATATCATTCATCATTAGGCGGTGGTGGTTTAGACATGTAATTAAGTGCATTTATCTTTTCTGCACCCCTAGTGATATGTTTTAATACCCACCCAATCTCAGTTCTTATCTGTGTCATCTCTTCACGGATCTCATCTATGGCTGGTTTGTGAGTGGATTGCACTGCGAAGGTGTTTCTTCCAGTATCTGACTTCCTAGTACTCCAAGCTTTATTGTTCCTGGAGATTTTCTCTAACATTTCAGCAATCTCAGCATAAGGACACTCCCCATAAGAATCACCCGCTATAGTATCCAACACCGCTTTATTATTATCATCATGTCCCCGATAGAAGTATTCTTTCAGTGACTAATTATCTATGCGGTGATTGGGTACGCTTCTCAAAAATGAGGTGAACCTATCCCAAGAACTACTAACTGACTCTCCTAGTAGTGCCACAAAGTTGTTCACTCTATCTTTGTGGTTTAGCTTCTTGGAGACCAGAGAGTAGCGTGCTAAGAAAACGTCCCCTAGTTAGTTCCAAGTGAAAATTGAGTTGTAAAGAGAGCTTAGTGAACCAAATAGCAGCCTCTCCCGTCAATGAGAGATGAAACACTCTTAGCCCTATTACATTCAAGTCCAAGTCAGGCCTCCCTACACAGCTTTTACACACTGCCCTTACCTTAGCTATATCGGCATGTGGATCCTCAGAAGCTAGCCCTGAAAACAAACCTCTGGCAGTTAGCATTTGCATCAGGCTACTAGTTACCACAAAGGTGTGGCCTGGTGGTAGAGGGGGCAAGACAAGCAGCCCATCAGAGTCTGCTATATTTTCAAAGCCTCTGTAATATTCTTGGAGACGTGGAGCGGGGTTCTGTCCCCTCTGTTGGTTCTCACCCGGAGCATTGGGTAACAACTGGCCATGAACATCAACCGAAGCTGGATGTTCTGGTTTGGATCATCATCATTAATACCCATGTTTCGATTCATGTTGTGTAGTGTACTCTCTAATTCATGATCGTAGGGAAATAAGGGTTATCTTCCTCTCCGTGTATTTGGCATACAGGGAAGATGGTTCTGCAAAAATCAAAAACAATAAAACAAGGTACAATCAAAAAAATATCGACTAAACTATAGTAATAATTTTAAGTTAATCCAAAAGCTACTTTCCCCGACAGTGGCGCCAAAATTTGACACGCTCAAACTTACTTCTCAAATAAGAAGTAAAGTGGTCGTATCAAGTAAAGAACCCAACTAATGAGGTTGGAATCGTTCAAACAAGGAAAATAGTTCATACTTAACTTCAATCTATTATTTCTATTGTTTAGTCAATTAATTCCTTAGAAAGCAAAGACAATAAAAAGGTTTTTTTTTTTACTTCTAAATGAATAAAAATAACTAGCTAAATTAAAGGAGACAACTAACAGCATCAAATGTTGGAGTTTAATCAATTAATCAAAGTAACTAGGGTTTACGTGTTCCCCATGGATTCATAACTTGATAACTCTAACTATAACAATTCTTTCCTAGTATCTTGCGTGCAAAGTGATAAGTTATATATTTCTAAATCCGTGGTCCGGCATCTAGAAAATTTCACTCCATACCTTGGTCCAGATACGTGTGTTGCTATACCAACCCTAACCTTTACCTCATATTAATCATTGTTTTCGATATTTTACTAAGTTATTACCTCGTACCAATCAATACTAGCCTATTAGATAGTATACAGTAAATCTATGTTGACAATTCTTTTCCTATTATCTACCTCCTTGGTCCGACAAGTAGTATTAAGGAGAGTCCTAACATTGACCGTCCGTTAAAAAGACTTCTAAGCGAAAGAACTTTCAATACATGTAAGACACTATTCTTGAATTGTTGTTTTAGTTAGGTTTTACCTCATTATTCGCCTATGGTTCCCACAACCCTAGTTATGGAGTTTCATTACCTATAGTCATAATCACAATATTCAAATATGTAATATAAGAATTCATGCACTTACTTCAATGAGATATAATAAAATAAAAAAGTTCACTTGATTAATCAACAAAAATCATCAATAATCAATTACTGCAATTAATTGAAGACTAAAGATTCTCCAAAAGTATAATACTAATCACCAAGTCAAATCCACAAAAGAAGCTCAAATAACCAAGAGTCTAAGAAAGAGTCTAAAAATAATCAAGAGTCTAACCCCAAAAACGAGGTTTTTCGAACTATTTATAAAAAAATAAAAACCTATTTAAATAAGGACTCTATTTACTGGAAAAATCTGTCAATACGCGGCTGGGTCGACGGACCTGCGACGGATCATCGTGGTCACGACGAGCCATCATAGATTACGTCATCCCATACTTGTGAAATTTCTTCTACTACTCCCTTCACTATCCTCGACGACAGGTATGATGGATCGTCACAGGCACAACGGTCCGACGAGGGTCTCCTTTCCAAAACACTTGAACTCTTGGAATTTGGATACTTGGACTACTTCTCTGATCTTCATGACGAACCAGTAGGACGGACCATCATGGATACGACAGTTAGTCACGCACTCCGTAACCCCACACTTGGTCAGAATTTCCCATCTTCCTTCAGCAACTACACTATGATGCCACCTACAGACCGTCACGGGCATGATAAACCGTCACAAGCTCCGTAGGTGGTACTTTTCTGCATTTCTTGCTCAAAAAAACCTCCGCATTCATTTTTTAGACAGATTTCCTGCAAATAAAGAGAAACTTACATAAAAATTAATACAAAAAGGCTTTTGGATACACTAAACTTAAGGAAAAAGCATTAAAAATAACGTCAAACCATGGTATATCACATGTGTAGCCCTACTTTCTTTCTACTGACTATATCATATATGAGCTATATTTATCTACATCCTTAAGCTAGTAAGATGCCAACTTAACTCGATCATTTCCAATTAGTTGCATCACTCCAAAGATCTTCGTAACCTTATCAATGAAGTATTGGGGATCCTCACCAATTTTTGATCCTAAGAACTTAGGCGTATTCATCCTAAGAAAATACCAAACTCTAGATGCAGCTAACCCAACATTAACATTTTCCAGATTTAGAGCCTTCTCTTTGTTCTGGTTAGTCACACTTGGGCCAGCAACTAAATAGCGTTCCTGAATTCTTCATTTGAAACTTCTTGATATGGGACTTGAGGATTTGTGTTTGCATTCGTGCCATTCGCATACCTTGCGTAAGATTTATGAGGAGGCATGATTTGAAAGCGCATAACGAATGATTACCACGATGAATTAGATCATACATTACGCACAATAGGAGTAACAAAAAAATTGATGTTTTTCCTAAAACACTTTTCACCATACTTTTCAGTAGATGTGGTGCATTTCACACCCATGAAAATGACTCTACTTAGTGTGGCTTTCATACATCTTGGGACACTTTAACCTGATTCTATGATACACAGTTTGTCACCACCCGAGGCTACCCCCTGAAGAAACACATAACCTAGGATCATAAGTGACCCCAAGCTAACCTTGCTGGCATAATCATAAGCACAGTAAAGACAAAACAAATCAATGAATAATATGCGGAAGCTAAATCATGTAACCTTTAAAGATGGGGAATAAACATATATTTTCTAAATATTAGAAAAAGCTAGAGTTTGAATATAAGTTAAAAGTGAAATTCTATGACTAAAATTAAAACTAACTATGGTAGAAATAAAGCCTCTACTAACCATAAATATTGGGACATTCCCTACCTAGATCTACAAAAACTGAAACTAAAGCAGAAAGATAGAAAATAATCACGTCACTAGCCCTGGAAGAATGAGGACACACCAACAATGTAGTTCAAGTGAAAATCAAGAACCGATCTATGTGTTATTTTACTGTTGAGGAACTAACCTACATAACCAAAAAATGTAGTGTAGAGTATGTGTCAGTACTTTAAAGGCACGAAATCAGTAGGATAGAATAAAGTTGAAGAATAATCATAACTGAATCAAACCATAAATCTAAGCAACGATAAGATATAACACATGAGAATACACCAAGAAAACTAAACATGAAATTCTTAATGCAATGACCAAGTTTATAATATGTTGCCACTGAATATTGAACTATATTGACAACATGGTTAAATGCAATGGAGTCTGATTGAATTGTATGAAGATACTAATAACTGACATAAAACCAAATGATCTAAATGTAGATTCCTTTGTTTACACCCTATCGAGACGACCAAATATACCTGACCAAAGGTATAGAGGCATGCATGTGCGATTACTAAAATAATGCCCAGAGAAGGAACTTACAACCTAAGAGTCTCGTAGTTCAGGGTCTATCTGGGTACATTGCTCCCTATTCACTCGACATTAAGCTTCCCATATAGTTAAGTAATTTATCACATTATATCTTAAATTATGTAGCACTTGATAGCTCAAAATACTAACATAAAATATCTAAGAATGCAACATTGATATACTGATAATGAAACATTTGAAATTGAGGCATGTATGTATGAAAATATGAAAAATATATGAAATAACTAACCTAACAAGTGCAATTTATGAAGGAAAGATTTACTAAAATCTTCAAAAATCCATGATAAACTGATTTGGGACATTAAATAACTAATTCATAATATTTTGCAATAACTATAGAAACCCTATATCTAGTTAATTATAAAGGAATGAAGAATTTGCCTTAAATCTAGGGACCTAATGGGGGAAAGGAACCTACTAGTGAAATCCCATATACCTGGTGAAAATATTCATGGCGAGACTTTCTATTTCGGGGATGGAACGGTAGGAACCTTGATTCTTTCTTTAACTAGGGTTGCTCGCCACCTTCTCCTCTTACGCTCTAATTTTTCTATGTTTCGATGAATGAGTTGACGTAGGTAAGTTCTAGCTATAATTTGAAGTTAAAACTGACCAAAACAACGTAGATTAGGGGTTAGACAAGGTAGTTTAGGTGTCCAACAAATTGGGAAAAAGACCGAAATAACCCTACTTAAAAATTTGACGGGGCCGACCACGACCACTTTCATGGACTATGAAAGGGACCATGGACCATGAGACCGGTTGTGGTTCTTGGCCAGGAGTTGGGGTTCTATGGCCTGGTCCATGAGCCCCTACCATGGCCTGTGTGGAGGACAATAAAACGTCAAGGTCCCCTTAGTCGGTAGGTCTGGAGGCCTAGTTCGTAGGGCCTACTAGTTAGGTTTCACCGATGCGCCCATAACCTATTTTTAGGACCACGAACTGTGTAGGTCCCAATAGTCTATACTTGGGTTGAGGGGTCTCTAAGGGATAGGCTTTAGGATCTACTGGTTCACCCCCTACGGACGCCACCATGACATGCCGTCAAGACAATGATTTATGAAGGGTCTCGTGATCTAATGTCTGGGCCTGGTGGAGTGAAACTCTAGACCACGAGTAGGTCGATGGAGCGTGGACCCTATCACAATCCGTGAACCTGTTATGGTTCACTGCTTCATGTATGTTTTCTGACATTTTTTTCTAGGTCTAGTATTTGAGGTGTTACCAATTTTGCGGACCCGATATAGTTCCCTTTCTGTGATTCGATGACCTACCGATTTGGTTCTTTTTCGCTAAATCTGACAATACCTAATTTTAACATTTTTGCCTAAAAAAACGGATATGAAGACGCCCGCCCAATACGTTTGGCACATAACCAACTTGGTATATGCATCGTCTAATGTACTTTCTTTAACCTTTGGACTCTTTATCCACCTACAGTCACAACAGCATTATTGAAATTAATAAAATGATCTCGGGTTGCCTCCCAAAGAGCGTTTTATTTAATTTCGTGGAATGACATAATTCCTACTAATCAACAATAATTTTTTGGTTTTAGGATGGTGTTACTAATCAGTGTTACCTTTTGTGTTTGATTTAGATAACTAAATATTTATCACATTTGATTTTCAACTTCTTTATTGATACAAAATGATAAGGAAGCATTTGAATCAAAGTGGCGAAGTAATTAATCAAATTTTTCAATACTTTGTCGGACCTATCAAGCTTTTTAATATCCATGTTAGCATATCATTGCTTTGGTTTCTCTCCGGTCCAGGTTGTTATTTTGGTTTCGGGTGATTGTTAGTGGAAAATGTATCATCTTTTTTAGCCTCACGTTCTCTCCGGTTGCCACTTCTTTCTCTCTCCAATCATTCTAACAAATATCTCTCTCCTTGTTCCAACCTTGGTTTCCATCCAATTTAGGGTAGTCAGTATATGAACCTCCAATTGATTTCCCATGTATAATTTGCCTCTTTGTTGTACAGTGCCTCAAACATGGAATATTCCAGTCACTAACCACTAATTGTTCCAATGACCTTTACGATTTTCAATTCACCTCCCATCAAATGTTTGGACGAAATATTAAGATGACTCATTATTTTAACTATATTTTCATGATGCTCATTGTTCTTGTAAATTTGTTCCTTACTCATACTCAATTGTATACAAAATACCTAAACCTCTCTAGTATGCATGCTCCATTTAACTTTGTCATATCATATAGCTACAGTATTGCTACATAGTATGGTTGTCGCATTAGCCTACCTTTAATAGGTTGATCATCCACACCTTGCTTGTTTAAATCGAAGCTATTATGAATGTATTAAAGCAGAAAATTATCTGGAACACTATCTGATGGAAATTGTAGTAATAATTTTTAGATTTAGAACCATGTATCATGAAGAGGTTCACCGCCCACACTTGTAGATTTCTAGATGTTGTCCCTGAGATTTACCAATTTTCTTTCCAATAAAGCTTCTTTCAACTCCTCCAAAGAAGTGATAGAATCATGATGTAACGTGGCAAACCATGTAGCTTCCCTTGTTTCAGAAAATGGAAATAATCTCAACCAAATAGATTCTTTTGAGATATATATAAAGACGAATGACCCATAAATATCCACAAAGTTTCAAAGGAGTTCATGAGGATTCTCATGATCAAAACCCCCAAACATTCCTATCATTTGGAGAAGTTGCAACATTGTTTTGTTCACATGGAACATTGCCTCGCCCTGTTGTAAAAGGTAACCAAATAGATCCATTGGTCTCAGTGACATTCATGTGCATATCATTCAAGTAATCTATTTGATAAGTTTGCGAGTAGTGACAAGAGCCTTCACTACCATTATCACTCATATTTATACTTGTAAATAGGAATCACAACAACACTAAACAACAATTTACTACAAATTAAAAAGTTTAAAAACTACTTCACTAATTCAATCCTTAGATACCATTCCCAAAAAAGGTGCCATTTTTTTGTAACACTCCACTTGCACTAATAATAATCAGAGAGAAATAGGTCATTATAAATAATAATACTCAACAGAGAATCGTGATTAAATCCCACAAGGAATAGGTTTAAGGATAATAATTTAACTAGAAAATTAAGAATATGAATATATCAAATGTAGGATTTTAGATTAAAAAAGTGGATTATTCAACCAAATTTACAAAAATGGATTGAAATATAATCTTAATTAAACAAAATTAGAAATTCAAAAAAGTAAGGAATAATCTACAGGTGCATGGATTATTATGGATGTCACATAAGGGAGGGTACATGCTTTTCTCAAAAGTTTTAGATAATCATGGATAGACTGAGTAATCTTCAATGAAACTAATCTTCTTTTGATCTACTACTTTCGGTCTCATCTATGTAAATTTCAAATCAACTCATTACCTTACAAAAATATCTCTCTCAAGAAGATTTGTCCAATTAGAGATGAACAATACTCTCTCTTTCAAGCAAACCATAGAAATCAAACTTGAATTGCAACCATTAAACTAATTACCTACTTCAATTAATCTATTTTAAGAATCGATCAAAGATCAAGAATAGAATTAAGTTTGCAACTTTACCATGAAATAACACTATGTAGATTAGCTCAAATCCATGAATATATAGCAATAAAACATAGCAACACACAATGTCTATTACATTAATTCAACAGCCGAACCATAATTGCACCCTTAGAATTCAGGTTTTAGTGACATATCATAAAGAGTATGGAAATTATACCTATAAATATCGCATCTCTGGATGTGATGAAATTAAGCATGAATAATCAACAACCACTTCAATTTCAGCTCTCAATCGTCAATTTTTAGAGTGTATCTAAACCTTAAACAAAGAAAATTTCTTCACGGGCTCAAAAACTAATCCTCCAAAATCACATTCAAAAATCGCATACAAGTTCTGAATAAATTTTCTCTCTTTTTCTTAGTATTTATAGTTTCCTCAAAATTTGACCATGATTCTATCTTTACTCATTCGATGAAACTAACTCGAATTGCTTTATTGATGGATCGCCATTTTTTCATAAACTCGCCTTTCATTTGCTTCAGGATTCATATTTTTTAGCCTTTTGGTTGGTGAACTGGATCGATTCATTCTTTCATTTTCACATTCATCAGGTCACCGATTACCACCTTATTCTCCCTTTCAGCTTTCATTTATGCTAAGAAATATGATATTTCAGGCAATGAATTCCTACTTAGCCCATGCACTTTGGATAATCATAAATAGTGTCTTTAGTTCGTAAACTTTCCTTGAGTATGTTTTACTTTGAACATTATCAACTTGGGCAAGGTCATACCTTTTGGGCGATCCACCCTTTTTGTTAGGCGACCACCAATTAGGAATTTTCACTCTTTCAAATGCTTTTTGCCTCTTTTCAGATGTATTCATCCTTCATTTTTCCTCTACATTCCATTAGTTTAACAATTCAAAATCATTGGAATACGAAAAAAACTGGCATTTTTGACATAAATTATTGAAATAAAAAATCCTAAAATGAGTGTAAACTACCACTCATCACTCTACACAGTCTCAGAGCCTCTTACATATTTCCAGACCACTAGGTCACGTTTATAACATCCCATATCCAAAAATAAACAAAAATGCCCATTTTGAGAAGTTGTAGGTGCAACCCACGGTTACCACCCATGGACCTTAGGGAGACCCACAAACTACACTGGTGGTCCATGGCTTTCACTCCCGACCCCTCCCCATCCTTTACAACCAGCCGAAAAATTGGTTAAGTGTTAACCCTTGATGACACATATGGTCCGTAGGCCGAGCCACGGTTCGTGTTATTGGTAGGTGGATCAGGACATAGAAACTAGACTAGAAAATTGGCTAAGTATCAACCCACACTCAGACAGGACTGATGGTTTACTAGCATGCACCACTAGTTGAGCGACGATCCATCAGTCCCTTTCATCAGTAACTCTGACAACATTTAAGTCGGGGGTCTTTTGATCATTTACTTATTCATTTAATCACTAAAATATGTATTTTAGACCTAAATTATAAGGTTTTAGTTAGTTTAAGCCTAGAAACATAACTAGACCTTACCTAAGTCAAATCACTAATCAATACATAGAAAGGTAAATCTTGAGAGGAGAAAAAAGGTCAAGAATCCCAGTTCAAGAGCGCAAAATGATTCCATCAATTACAGTCCCAAAATCGAAAGACTTCTCCCAATAATATGTTACCTAGTGTGTAGATTTCACTAGTGGGTTTCGTTAGCCCATGAGATCCCTGGATTTCAATCAGATTCATGATTTTTTTATCATGACTAGACTTAGGGTTTCTAGAACTTCAAAAGATTTTCAACAATTAGTTATTGAAATGTTCTAAATTAGATTATCATGTTATTAATTTGTTTCTTACATCAATTTTTTAACTCGAACTATGTATTTATTTAGATTTTGAATTACACATTCAACGTTAGATATTTAAGTTATTTTAGACATACATGCCTTATTTTAATGTGTCATTATTGGTTATTAATGTGCATTCTCAGTGTGAATGTCAGTGTGAGCTATTCAAAAAAATACACAAATTGAGTAATAATGTGTTAATCACTTAATCTATTATGAGTAACATAATCCCGAGTTAGAGTAGGTTTCAGCGTACCTGAATTGTCCCATAATTACGAGAAAAATAGGTTGTAAGTCTCCTCTGTGGGCATCATTTTAGTGATCGTGCCAGTATGCCTCTATTTATTTTACCGGATATATTGGGTCCTCTAGATAGCGTGTATTCGTCGGACTCCACATTAAGGTCATGTGGTTTTATTATCTATTATAAGTAGCTCTTTTAATTGAGTCAGACTCCATTGTATTGACCATATTTTAGTACAGTCAATATTAAGACTCAACAAGTCATACATTAGTCTTTGTATTCACTTAGCTTAACATTCAGTAGTTATATTATGATCACATTTTGCTCTTACTTCATTGCTTGTTCAATTATATGTTTATTTCATCTTTACTATATCCTACGTGCTCAATTGCTTTCCATTACTGACGCATACTTTTCGCTAAATTTCTCGTGATGTATGTCCAGGCTCTCAGCATCTAAATCACGCATATATGAGCTTCTAATCTACAGCTCATCAGTATTAGTGGTGAGTCACCATTCTTTGAGGACAATTATCATGTCATATTTTTTCTATTATTTAGTTTTTTAGTTTCAGTTTTCTAGATCTAGTTGGGGAATATCCAAGCATTTCTAGTGGGATAAGAGGATAATTTCAGGCATAGTTAGATTTAGCTTGGTATTTGATATCTATATTTCTCTTGTACTAAACTTTCTGATTTGATATATATTCAATTTTAGAATGGGTATTCCCGATCACTTTCATTTTCATGACATTTATGTTCTTTCATTAGTTTTCTTATCATAGTATGCTAATGTCATGCCAACAGGTTTAACTTAGGGTCACTTGTGGTCCTAGATCATGTGTCCACATCTCAAGGGTAGCTTATGGTGTGAAGAACATAGTATCAAAGTATTAGGCTTAAGTGTCTAGGATGTGTAAAAAGTCACAATAGGTAGAGTCTTTTTCATGGGTGTGTAGCGTGCACCACATCTAATGAGAGGTAGGCTACAAAATGTTTTAGGAAAATCTCCATTTTCTTGTAAATCTTATCATGTGTAAGGATTGATCTAATTCTACTCGAAATTGACGTTCTACATTTTAGATCATGTCACCTCGTAGAGCTTACACTAGGAATGCAAATGTCATGAACGTAAATGCATCCCTCCAGTCTCAGATAAGGAAGTCTAAAATGTAGAGCTCTAGAACGCCACACATATGTTAACTCAGAGTGTGGCCAGCTAGAACAATCAGTGTGCTCAATTTTAGGCAAATGCTAATGTTGGGACAATTGCAGCTAGAGTTTGAGATTTTTTTAGGATGAATACACCACAGCTCTTAGGATTGCAAGTTAGAGTCACTAAACTCCATTTATGAGGTAAAGAAGATATTTGAACTGGTGTAGATAACTGGGAATGATTAGCATCTTACAAACTTAAGAATGTGTCTCATATCTTGTATACTCGGTGGAAAGAGTATATAAGTACAGATGCATCTTTTATCAGTTGGGATAGTTTTAGTGAGACCTTCCTAGACAGGGTTTTCCTAATAGAGTTGAGAGAGACAACAGTTGAGGAGTTCATAAAATTGACACATGAATCTATGACACTCCAAGAGTATGGGCTAAAGTTCACCAATCTCTCCATGTATACTCCTACATGGTTGTTGATTCTCGGGCCCATATGAATAAGTTTCTTTATGGAGTGTGAGACTTGGTGAAGATAGAGTGCAGGAATACTATATTGCTAGGAGATATAAACATCTCTAAGCTCATGAATCATGCTCAGTAGGTTGAGGATGATAAGCTTAGGGAATAGGCTATTGAAAATAAGAAGGGTAGAACTAGAAACTAGTAGTATTCTCTAAAAAATTCGGGTGGTGGAAGTCGCTCGTAGGGTCAACAAAAAATTTTAGGCTCAGACCCTTCATCAACTAGTATTCCATCCTTCAAACTCAGACAACATCAAAAAAGTAGGGCATCATGCTCTAGTTCTCAGAGAAGTGTTTTTAGGTACAAAAACCTACCCAACATATCCTAAGTGTGGTAGGAACCATTTGGGCGAGTGACTTGTAGGAAAAGAAGGATGCTTTGGTGTGGTTAATTTAGTCATAGGTTGAGGGATTTTTTTTATAAGAAGGGTGACAGAGGCAATTCTAATAGAGAACAGTCTACCAATTCGGCAGCGCCATCAGGTCGCTTGACTAAGAAGGGTAACTCATCTTATACAAGTGGCAGATAGCGCCAAAATAGGTTATATGCCTTTTGGGATCACCAAGTTCAGAAAGATTCTCTCGATATAGTGACTTGTATTACGAATCTTTGATAATAATCATCAGGTTAGAGTCAAAGATAGTGACATTCCGAACACAGCCTTTAGAATGCAGTATAGTCATTATGAATTTGTAGTTATATCCTTCGGACTTACATATTCTTCTGTAGCTTTCATGGATTTGATGAACATAGTGTTCAAGCAATATTTGGATTTCTTCATTATCATTAGTATTGATGATATCCTCATTTATACCAAGAATGAAGAAGAATATGTGAGTCATTTGAGCGTTTCTCTGCGAACTCTCCAAGATCACCAGTTATTCGCTAAATTTAACAAAGGTGAGTTTTTGTTGCAGTCAGTTGCTTTCCTTGTGCATATAGTATCAAGAAAAGGGATCTGAGTGGATTCCTTATAAATAAAAGTAGTGAAACAATGACCCGAACCTATCTCTCCTACAAATATTAGAATTTTCTTGGGTCTCACGAGTTATTATAGAAGTTTTCTAGAAGGATTTTCATCCATAGTATCTCTATTGTGTAAGTTGACTCATAAAAATGTCATGTTTCAGTAGTTAGAGGATTGTTAGACGAGCTTTGGAAAACTAAAAACAAGGTTGACTACAACTTCTGTTTTGACTCTACCAAAGGTTTCATATGCTTATGTGATTTATTTTAATGCATTCATAGTTGGCCTAGGTTGTGAGTTTATGCAGCGAGATAAGATCATAGCTTATGTTTCCAGACAACTTAAGGTGCATAATAAGAACAGTCTAAATCATGACATCGAGCTTAAAAAAGTTATGGTTGCGCTCAATATGTGGAGACACTACTTGTATGGTTTTCATGTAGATGTGTTCACATTCCATAATATCCTTTCAATATGTGATCACCCAGAAAGAGTTGAATCTTCTCCAAAGAAGATAGATTAAGCTTCCCAAGGACTATGACATGAGTTTACATTACCATCCTAGTAAGGAAAATGTAGTAGCAGATGCCCTTGCAAGACTATTTATGGATAGTGTAGCACATGCTGAGGAAGAAAGAAAATATCTACCCAAATACGTTGACAATATTGGTAGCGGAGGCAAAGAAAAAAAAGACGGTGATCCGGTATTTCTTAAACTCAAGGGTGCAGTACATCTACAGAGAGTAGAGCTTTTTTCCTAATGGAGAGATGGTGTACTTCGCCACCAGGGTTGATTATGTGTTCTTGAGGTGGGAGATTTGAGATAAAAAATTCTATCAGAAGCTCATAACTCCAGATAGATGTATGGAGACTGCGAGAAGTCTATTGGTGGAATGGTAGTAAAAAGATATAGCGAATTTTGTGGCTAGGTGCCATAAATGCTGTCAAGTCGAGGTAGAACATCAGAATCCCAAAGGTATGACTCACGAGATTGACATTCTTACTTGAAAGTGGGAAGTTATCAACATGGACTTTATCACAAGTTTACCTTGTTCTCGCAGACAACATGACTCCATTTGGGTGATAGTTGATAGAATTACTATGTCCTTCACACTTTTTTGCGATCAAGACTACAGATTCAGTAGAGGACTAAACCAAGATTTACATTAATAAGATTGGGAGGTTGCACACGGTTCCATTATCTATCATCTAAGATAGAGGTCCTCAATTTACCTCTAATTTCTGGAGTGTCATTTCAAAAGGGTATTGTTACTCATGTTTACCTTAGTATAATGAGCAGGAAAAAAGAACCATTAAGACCTTAGAAGAAATCTTTAGAGCTTCTGTGATCGACTTCAAGGGTAGTTGGAATGATCACCTTCCTCTTATTGATTTCTCCTACAATAATAGTTACCATTCAAACATTCAGATGGCCCCTTATGAGGCATTGTATGGGTGTAGATCTAGATCTCTTCTAGGCTAGTTTGAAGTAGGGGAAGAAGCTTTGATAAGGCCATATTCATTTCGTGACGCTATAGAGAAAATGCAACTCGTTAGAGATAGACTTAAGACAGCCTAGATTGGCCAAAAATCCTAAGCAGATGTAAGGAGAAAAGAACTAGAGTTCCATGTTGATGATTGGTCTTCCTAAAAGTGACACCTATGAAAGTGGTGATGAGAATTGGAAAGAAAGGTAAGCTAAGTCCTAGATATGTAGGCCCTTATGATCTTGAAAAAGGTCGGTAAAGTGTCTTATGAGTTAGAGTTGCAAACTGCACCTGGTTTTCATATTCGTTGTTGAAGAAGTATGTGGCTGATCCAGCATCTATTGTGCCTTTGGAAAGTGTGGTTGTGAAGGACACCCTCACTTATGAAGAGGTAACAGTTGAAATCCATGGTCGTCAAGTTCGAAGGTTAAGAAAAAAGTACAGATTTTCAGAAGGTGCAGGCACAACCCAAGGTTCCCACCCACTAACTGTGCTAGTGGTCCTCAATTAAGTGATGAACAATGGCAACCTACGGTCCAGAGACCAGGCCGCGGTCTGTGGATCAGACCTCCAAAACCCAATCTAGAAAATTCGCTAAGTGTTAACCCATGGTCAGTAGGTCAACAACGGCACATGGTTCATATACGTAGGTCAGACAACCTAGAACGTGCCCTCATTCATGACTAACGCTTAACCAGAACGGACAATCATTCGATCGATGGTCCATTTGCTATCAATTAGTTACTTCGACAACAGTTAAATCAGGGGTCTTTTGGTGTTTTTCCTTATTCATTTGACCCTTAAATTACAACATTTATACCTTATATTATGAGGTATTCGTCACATTAAGACTAGAAAGAAAACTAGAACTTACCTAAGTCAAATAATTCATCAAAACATAGAAAACTAGATCTAGCGAGGAGAAAAGATGTCAAGAACCCTTGTTCATAGATGCAACAACATTCAATTTGTTATAGCCCCCAAAATCAAAAGATTTTTCCGTGGAATTCATCACCAAGTATTTGGTATTATACTAGTGGGTTTATTTCGCCCATTAGGTCTTTAGATTTCGGTTTTTGATTCCCTTATCATGACTACTCCTAGGGTTTCTATAACTTCCGCAGATTATCATGAATAGTTATATAAATGTTCCAAATTAGAGTAGCATGTTATTACTTTGCTTTATCCATAAATCTTAGAACCCTAGCTATGTATTTCTTTAGTTCTTAAATTACACATGTTAGGTCAGATATTTTAGTTATTTTAGATATACATGCCTCAATTTTTGAATGTGTCATAAGTTATTGATGTGTATTCTGATTTTGCATATCAGTTTATGCTGTACAGAAAATTCAGTCATAGTTTGTTAATCACTTAATCTTAGTAGCATAATATCGAATTGACTTAGATTCACTGTACTCGAATAGTCCTCTGTGGGCATCATATTTGTTATCACACCATCATGCCTCTATACCTCTGTCCGGGTATATTGGGTCCTCTCGACGGGGCTTATATATCAGACTCCACATTTAGCTCATATTATTTTATTATCGATTAGTAGATCCTACAGTTCAGTCATACTCAATTGCATTTAACACATTTTAGTAAAGTTACTATTCAGTCTCAACATGTTTTCTTTATTATTTATTTAGTTTTATGTTTATTTCAGCTTTACTCTATCCTACATGCTTAGTACCTTTGAAGTATTGACGCATATTTTGCGCAACATCTTCTCGTGATGTAGGTCAAAGATCTCAGCATTTAGACCATGCATAGATCCCATTCCGATATCCAGCTCACATGTATCAGTGGTGAGTCCTCATTCTCATAATACAATGGTTATGTTATCTTTTTCATTTTCACAATCTTTTAGTTTCAGTTTTGCTAGGTCTAGTTGTTGCATATCCGAACATTTCTAGTTAGTTTAGAGGCCTATCTCAGACATAATTAGATTCCACTTAGTATTTGAGTTTGATATTTCTCTTGTATTAAACTCTCAGATTTGATTTACATTATGTTTTAGAATTGGTATTCGGAAAACTTTCATTTTCATGAAATTTAAGTTTCCGTATCAAATTTTGTTATCCTAGTATGCTCATGTCGTGCCAGCAGAGTTAGTTTGGGGCCAGTTGTGGTCTTAGGTCCCGTGTCTGCGTCTCAGGGGTAGCTCAGTACGTGACAACCTCCTAATAAAACACTAGAGAGCAACACTAATTATCACAATAAATTAAGAGATCTCTTTAGACATCGAAATTTTGTAGGGTTATACTACACGTGTTCAATTAGATTGAGGATTCTTGGAAGCTACTGGACCCTAAATTACTGGACCCTAACCCCTAGCTTATTCCTATATAAAATATATTATAATTCCTTGAAAAGTCATCTCAAAATATTCCATAAACTATTAGAATACTCATTAGAAGACTAAGATATGTTAGGCTATCTTACGCACTTCTTGATTATCAAATACTTCAAGGAGATTCACAAATTCTTACATGGAGATCACGTCCAAATTATCCTAGTTAGAGAAATACGCCACTTTGTACCTCGAATCATGGAGAAATCCAAATCATCCTATCTGGAGAAATACACCACTAACAACCCTCGAATCATGGAGAAATCTTAAGAGAGAGTAGAATAAAGGGAGGAACTATTTTTTACCCACAATGTTGATCAATAAAACTATGTTTCTTTATATTATTTTTTATTGCAATTTATTTTCTATCATCTTTATGATTTGTGATAAACAATCCCATCTTAAAAACCTCCCCATTTCAAGTCCTTAAAAGATCAATGCACTATTGAAATACCTAGCAGGATTTTTAAAAATAATTTTGTTTCGTCATTCTTTATTTAACTTTAAGCTCAATTACTTTAATTTGTTCTTCTTTAATTTGGTATTACTAGTTAAAGAAACAAAGCCGAATTTGAAAAAAGAATTAACAGGCTACTAAAAAAAGTCTAAAAGATGTAAAAAGTACAAAAGTTTTTGCAGAAAATGGAACATTCCGTTTACATTATTTGACCTATGTATAGCTTTGTAAAAAGTTTTTACTAAAATGTATTTTACTAAATTAATTATATAATTGATACATTGGAATTCTTAATTTAATTACTATTCTCTTTTTTCACTTTTAATTGTCACAATTTTACTTCATCGGAGTTAATTATACTAATTTTTAAAGTTAAATTGAATTAGATTACTTTTTAAGAAAATTATACAATTAGATGTTAAAAAAAGATAAGAAAACTATTATAAGTTATAGTCATTCTCATATTAATATGTTGAAAAAGCATTCCCTCCGTTTCATATTATTTGGGCCTTGTGGACTTGATACAACCCTCAAGAAAGCTATAATTAGAAGTGTACTTTTACTAAGCTACCCTTATTAATGATACTTTTGAACCCTAAATTTGACTGCTACTACTTTTATGTAGTTATTTAACACTAACGGTAATATAGGTAAAAAAAAAAAAAATTCAAAATGTCAATATTTTAACATTTAAGAGGACTCATTAGCAACAACTTCAATATTTAGTGAAAATGTCATTTTAGTTTGTTATGTATGTTTTTATTATTTATTTTTATTTAAAGAATATAATTATTTAATAACAAAAAGGAGAAAATTAAGGGGGGGGAATATTTCAAAAAAAAAAGGCAAGCATCCTTGATTTTCTCATCAGTTACATTTTCAAATAAAATTTAAAGTTTGTTTTTTTCTCCAGAATTTTTACCTTTTTAAAATTATATCATTCCACAGTTATTCTATTTATATTTATTATAGTTTTTTATTAGTTTGTATTCATTTCAATAGGTATGCCGAATTTATCTATATAGTCATTTAAGAAATATATTGTATTTTCATATATTTTTCCCTATATAGTTATTTTTTTCTTCAAAAAGCCTGTATGTATTCATTTCAATATGTATTTTATTTGTATTTCTATTTATTCTAGTTTTTATTTAGAATTTTGTATAATAATATGTAAAATACGAAAAATTAGTATGATGAAAAAGTGAATGAAATATAAAATTGAAAAGAAATAATTGAATATTTGGTGTACTCATTCTTAAATAAAATATATAACTAGTTGACATACCTTTAGAATAAATACAAATTAGAAAAAAAATGTCAAATTCTGTTGACATACCTTTATTAGTTTGTATTCATTCCAATATGTATGTCAAATTAAATGTAGTTATTTAAGAAATACATTTGTATTAGTATATATTTTTCACTCTGTATTTCTTTTTCTTTTCAAAATCTTGTTTCCTTTTCTAAGTCGTATTCATTCCAATATGTCTATTATTTGTATTTGTATTCGAATACAAATAAACTAATAGAAAGTTGTTCTTCTTATAAATAAAATACATAATTAGTTCACATACATTTGGATGAATACAAATAGGGACAAATACAAGATTCATAAACCATGCAACATAATAAATACAAATATTGATAGTAAACATAGTGATTTGAATACAAATTAAGAAAGCATAACAAATTCTAAAAAAGAACTATAAATACAAAACAAACTAATAGAAAATTGTTCGTGATCTTCGTCGTCTTTTTCAAGATCCTCACGAGTAGACAAAGATTCTACATTTGCGTTCTGAATTTGAGGAAGGTTTTTCACACCAATGAGTCTTGTGAATGTTCTTACCCTCTTTCTGCCCTCATTTTAGCAGCGGATCATACATTATACACTATTTGTTAAGTAATAAATAAATTAAAGGATGAAAAATCACCAGAAATTGGTTGATTAAGATGAATACCTCTATTAAGCCTCTTGGATTCAGCCATTGGAGAGTAAATCATAACAGAAACTGAAAAATACAAACAACATTTTTTTAAGATTTAAACAAAAATAAAATTAGAAAAGAAATCTGAAAATAGGATAAAGATTAGAAATACCGTAATCAAAGGGATTCTTGTTGATTCAATTTTGGATTAAAAAAACAACCAAAATATATGGCAAAAAAATATCTGCAACTTGAATGTTGGAGGAAAATCAGAAAAGATAATCATGAGAGAGAGAAAAAATTAAATGGGAGAGAGAATTAACAATTTGAAAAGATAAATATGAGAGAGAATATTTTTAAAAAAAAAAAGATATATAGAATTAATTGAAAAAGAGAGATAAAATAGGAAGAAAATTGGGACACATAAATTTTTAAAAATAATGACATTTTTGACATTATTGCTAATATTTATAAAGTATGGATATTTATACTAAATATGTTATTTATTTTGACTAGTTTACTAATTTTTCCAAAAAAAAATAGTGATAAGACTCTCTGTGTTTACTAAATTGGACAATAAATTGAAACAATTATCTTTGATATAGATGCCATGTAAGATAAAACATAGATAATACACTTTAGAATGTTAGTGAAAATCTATGTAGTTTAACTCTCGAAAAATCAAAATGAGACTAATGAAATTGAACGAAAGAAGTCTATGTCATGTAATTATTCAATAAGTAGGATAGAAAAAGACATACTTCCTTCGTTTTAAAAAAATATTCCTATTTTCTTTTTAGTCTGTTTCAAAAATAATGATTCCTTTACTTTTTTGGTAACATTGTAACTTTAACTTTCTACGTGACATGTTTAAGACTACAAGATTAAAGGACATTTTAATATGTTTTGACATACTTTAATTTAAAACCACATGGTTAAAAAAATATTTTTTATTTTCTTAAACTCCGTTCCAATTCAAATAGGTGATGTTTTTTAAAATAGAGGGAGTACATAATAAAACTCTTTCAATTTTGGTAGTTGACCAAATAACATAAAACATATATTTTTTGTGCATGGCCAAGAAATATAAAATGGAGGAAGTAATCAATTACTTTAGTTCCGTGCGTAATATCTTTATAAAGGCAAAAATTCTATTACATGTTTCACATGTGTACTTACCTCTAGTCCTAGTCTTTTTTATTTTAACCACTCTAGAAATCTCTGTTTCTTCTTCTTCATCATCTTCAGTTATTTCCATTTGTTTTTTGGTCCACTTATCTCTAGATAACATCATCAGAATATATGTAACATCTTCTTCTGGGGACATGTCTGAGATTGAGCTTATTGGCTCAGAGGAGGAACCGACATGACCAGCAGTGTCGTACGCAAAAAAATTTCTAAATGATATCGACCTAGATTGTGATGACTCGATTTCATTGTCTATATCATTCTTTTTAGCTTTTGAGGATGATGAACATGACAAAATTAAGTATTATTCATCACTGATTTGTGGGTTTTGTTAATTCATCAAGTGAGATTTATTTTTTCTGACTCTAAATGTGTGAGTTGTGTGTGTTTTACTCTTGGAAGTGCTCTGAATAAATATACAGTTGATAATACTATTAAGTAATTTTGCATAAAAGAAAACATTTGACAGAAAGTTATATTATGGATTTATTAAAAGTAATTCCTTTGAAACGGCAATAGGTAATTAATAGGGCTGACTCAACCAAGAAGGCAGAAATAAAGGGAAAAAGAAAAGAGGGAAAGGGAACAACATGTAACATGAGAGATTTACATTTATTTCAAAATCCCATCTTTACATTTCCTAAATAACCCTTCACATATCTTGCTAAGATGCAACAATTTAATTCGAATTTACAAATAGTTCAATAACTTACATTATACTCCCTCTATTTCAAAATAACTGAATTGTTGAGGTGAGAAAAATGTTTAGGACGTAAATTACACATTACTTTTCAATTTCGCTCTTTTATTTATTTTCAATCTGTTCTTGAAAATATAAATAAGTCAAAGTTAATCATAAACATATCCGAGTAACTTTCTTGAATTATCACTTACAAAATGTAAACAAGAAACAACAACGGAAGAAATTTCAAATAACTCTCTTGAACTTTGAATAATTTACTTATTTTTTACTAAAAAAAGACCCAACAATTCACTTATTTTGAAATAAAGAGAGTGCATTGTTAGGTGTTAATTAATATGGTATAACAAGTAAATCTTTTTTCAAGTCATTAATTCCACTTTATGAGTGCTTGCATATAATTATCTTTATAGGTGATTTAACAGTGCGGTACCTACATATAATATTTTATTCAATCCAATTATTATTGCTAAAGTTTTTGAATTAGTGGTAGGCAATTCATGTTTTACTAAGGAGGAGGAAAACATGATAACCTTCTATAGCATGGTGATTACACTCAAAGATTACTTGCTATATAGATGAATGATAAAGATCTCTCTAAAGAGTGCAAGGTTATCTCAAATGAAAATCTTACTATCCAACATAAGCTCTTCATGATGATTTAAAGTCAAGTCGGAGAGAAGGAAAATAGGTGTGTATGACTTACCAAGGATCAATTGGGATAACATGACTATATTGTAAGAGTTAGTGTTTCAATTAATTTTGAAACAAATTCATTCATTTTGAAATAACAAATACATGTATGTGAATTGTAATATTCATTTATTTTAATTCTATGTTATAAACATTTGCAAGAAGTTTTTTTGTTTTAATTCTACATTATGGGTTTTTGAAAGATAAGTTTTTTTGTTTCTAATTCATGAACTTAATAAATTCTATTAATTTAAAGTCTTTTTTTTGCAAAACTTTTTATCCTATAAATTGAGTGTCTTTTGGTTGAAAAAGTTAAGCATTCAAACAAAAGTACTTTCCCTTGAAAACACTTGTGAGACATAATTCAAAAGGTGAAATCACCAATTCAAGAATAGAAGAGCAACATTATTGAATGCTACTTGTTTTGTGGCATAGTTGAATCCCGAAGATAGAGTTGTTATTTATTCTTCCGATTGCTCGTGTGAGAGACTCCAACTATCTTCAAGAAACGTATTAACGTGCCTCTAAGACAAACAAGTTTTATTTTGTATTCGTTGTAATTTTATCATTCTTTTTTATTTGTTCTAACAATTTGAAGAACGTTGTCTCTATGGCATCCACATCAATAACGAACAGTGTTCCATCTTTGCCTAATCCTCATTTTGAAATATTTGATGGCAAAGAGTTTTCTAGATGACGTTGAAAGGTGAAATTCTTTTTACGACGATTAAAGTTAGCGTATGTTCTTGAGAAACCATGTTCTGAGGCTCCTATTTCTGAGATAGCAACAGACGAGGCTACTTTAATTAAAGAACTAATTGTCAAATGGGGAGATGATGATTACTTACGCAAGAATTATATTCTTGGAGGAATGTCCAATAAATATTTTGATCAATATTATATTAAGTGTAAATTTTCTAAGGAGATTTGCGATACTCTTAAAGCTATTCATTTAGAAGAAGAGGCGAGTTCAAAGAAATTTCTTGTTTCAAATTATATGGAGTTCAAAATGGTTGATGACAAGTCAATCACTGTACAAGTACAAGAATTTCAACTTATAGCTGATAAAATTGTTATAACTTGAATTGCTTTTGATGAAAACTTTCATGTTGGTGCAATTGTCTCAAAACTTCCTCCATCTTGGAAAGAGTACAGAAGCAAACTCTTACACAAGAAGAAAGATTTTACTCTTGAACAATTATTGTAACACTTGCAAATTGAACAAGAGACATGATACCGCGAGAATAACATCTTGAAGGAGCCATCATAAAAGCTCATGTTGTTGAAGAAAAGATGAAGAAGGAACCTGCCAATAATAAATTTTTGAAGGCAAAGAAGAGTAAAAATTTCAAGCGTATTAATTCTAATTTTAAGTCGATTGAATGTTATAATTGTCATAAAATTGATCATTATGCACGTGATTGTAAAATTCTTAAAGATGAAAAGAAGAAAGAAAAGGCAAATAACAATACAAAAAATGAAGTGGTGGCAATGGTCACAGAAGAATATGTTGCGGGAGATCAAGTGGAGTGGTGGATAGACACTAATGCAACTCGTCATATATCAGGTAATCGAAATTCTTTCACGACATATGAATTAGTGGGAAGAGATAAAGTTTTGCATATGGGAAACTCATCCTCTGCTAAGGTTGTGGAAAAGGGAACTGTTGAACTAAAATTCACTTCCGGAAAGATGGTCACATTGATAAACGTATTGCATTTTCCTGATATTCGAAGGGATTTGGTGTCAGGTACGCTTCTTTCAAAGGATCGTTTTAAAATGATTTTTTCGGCAGATAAATTTATTTTTTCTAAACAAGGCATGTTCGTTGGAAAAGGTTATGCTACAAATGGCATGTTCAAACTCAATATTGAAAATGAAAATATTTTTGCTTATATTGTGGAGTCTTTAGATTTATGGCATCAACGTCTTGGTCATGTGAATTTTAGATCCATTCATCTTATGATGAAAAATGAATTAATTAAATACTATGGAAAGGATCATGTTGCTAATTGTATTACTTGTATTAAATGACAAATAACAAAGAAATCTTTTGAGTCTGTTGAGAGGATATACTCACTTTTGGTATTAGTCCGCACTGATATTTGTGAGATGGATTATTTATCACGTCATGGAAATAAATATTTTATCACTTTCATTGACAATTACTCAAGGTATACATATGTCATTCCATGAAAAACAAAAGATGAGGCATTTGAGACTTTTAAAAGATATAAACTAGAAGTTGAAAATAAATTGAGTTTGAAGATTAAATCAATTAGATCTGATATAGGTGGAGAATATTTAAATCAAATTTTTATTGAGTTTTGTGAAAAAGAAAACATTGAGAAACAATTGACTATGTCTTATATACAACAACAAAATGGTCTAGCAAAAACAAAAAATAGAACTCTTAATTGAAATGGTTAACTTCATGCTTTATGGATCTGGCATCACTGGAAATTTGTGGACTGAAGCCTTATTTTCAGCATGTCATATTATGAATCGAATTCATTCCAAGAAACATGATTCATCTCTATATGAACTTTGGAAGGAATCAAAAGTCAAATATAAATTATTTCAAAGTATTGGGTTGTTTGGCTCATGTTAGATTACCCGATCAACAATTGACTATTATTGGATATAGAGAAGTAGATTGTGTATTTATTGGTTATTCACAAACCACTAAGGCTTATAGACTTTTGGATCTTAAGACTCCAAGCCTTCACACAATTATTGAATCGTTACATGCTAACTTTTTTGAGCATATATTTCCTATGAAAAAAGAGTCTTTGGGACAAAATATAAGTTCTTCTATATCTACTCTTAAAAGAAAAATAGTTGAACCCTTGGAAGAAAGTCAGTCAAGACGTAGTGCAAGATCAGCCAAACCAAGAGACTTTGGACCAATTTTCAAGTCTATTTAGTTGAAAGGGATCCTGAAAGTTATGCTGAAGCAATGGCTTCACATGATGCTCCTTTCTGGCGTGAACCTTTTGATGATGAAATGCACTCCATTATGTCAAACACTACATGGATTTTATCAGACCTCCCTCCTAGATGTAAATCTATTGGTTGTAGAAGGATCTTTAGAAAGAAATTAAAATCCGATGGAACCTTAGATAAGTACAAAGCTCGTTTGGTGGCAAAAGGTTTTAATCAATTGAAAGATAATGATTATTTTGATACATTTGCATCTGTAGCTCGAGTGACTTCTATTTGACTCTTGATTGTTTTAGTCACAATTCATAGTGTGGTAATACATCAGATGGATGTGAAGACTGCATTTCTGAATGGAGATCTAGATGAAGAGTTTTACATGAAACAACCAGAAAGATTTGTCGTTCCTGGTCAAGAACACAAAGTTTCTAAGCTTCTTAAATATCTTTATGGATTAAAACAAGCTCCAAAACAATGGAATTAGATATTTAGAAGATTAATGATTTCTAATGGCTACTTAATCAATGGTGGTGATATTTGTATATTTAGAAAATTTCAAGAAAATTTTGGTGTTATAATATGTCTTTATGTAGATGATATGTTGATCTTTGGAGCTGTTGTTGAAAGAGTCAAAGAAACAAAAAAAATTTCTAGCTTCTCAATTTGAAATGAAAGATCTTGGAGGAGCTGATGTAATTCTGGGTATTAAAATTGTAAGATTAGCGAATGAATTGACTATTACTCAATCAAGTTATATTGAGAAAGTTCTAAAGAGGTTTGATTACTTTGATAACAAAACTGCTCCAACACCATTTGGTCCTAGCATCAAGATAATGCGGAACTCTAGTGATGTTCTCGACCAGTTGACATATTCTCATATTGTTGGGAGCCTTATGTATGCCATGCACTGTACCAGGCTGGATATTTGTTACGCAGTAGGAGCTTTGAGCAGTTTTACTAATGATCCCGGCGTTGAACATTGCAATGCCTTAATTCGTGTTTTAAGATACCGGAAGGGTATAATTAAGGTTGGTCTGCATTATTCTACATTTCCCATTGTTCTTGAAGGCTATAGTGATGCTACTTGGAATTCTGATCCGAATGACTCTAAATCTATTACTGCTTGGATTTTCACTTTGGATGGAGCAGCGATCTCTTGGAAATAAAAAAAGCAGACATGTATTACTCATTCAACCATAGAGTCAGAATTTATATCTATGTCTTCTGCTGGAGAAGAAGCTGATTGATTGCGATCAATGCTGATAGATATTCCTTTATAGAGTAAGCCAATACCACCTTTAACTATATATTTGTGATAATCAGGCTGCTATATTTCGGGCTTCAAGTGACTGCTATAATTTCAAGTCGAGACAAGTTCATATCAAACATAATCATGTCAGGAGATTATTGGAGGAAGGCATGATATCGCTTCAATATGTGAAGTCCACATTTAATTTAGCGGATCCTTTGTCTAAAGGGTTAGGCAAAGAGTTAGTGGTGGAAACTTGTAATGGGACGGGAATAAAACCTGTTGTAAATTAATTGTACTTTATTGTAACCCTACCTAATGATATAATCTTGGGTTCAAAGGGAAAAACAAGTAGAGTTACAATTGTGAAGCACATTAATAAAATTCTCATTTTCAAAATAAAATGAAATAAGTAGATGTGCATGATTGAGATTCCTTTCTCATCATAAATTAATAAGACCGATCTCCGTTTGAGTTAGTAAGAAAATTCTTAATAAATTTTTTCCCCAATATTCCTACTGAAGGGAAGGATGAGATTATATTCTCTTAATAAGTCTATAAATCGATTTTGATTGAAGTTTGTAGGAATACTCTCAATAGATTTATCGATACTTTGTGTAAAGGAGGATGTGATTAATTTCTCTTAATGAAGTTCATAGACTATTTGGTCGGAGTATGCAAAGTAACTCTTGATGAATCCACCGCACTAAGTGCAAAGTGGAGGCCACTTCATTAAGATTTTAACAGGAAAATCTTAAAGCACTTGGCTAAAAAGAATTCAAGACACATGGCTGTAAGGTGTCAAAGGATTTCGATTTTCACCGGAACATAGTGATATGCATGGAGTATTTTTTTAACTTCATTCAATGAGACACTTAGTTCAAGATTTGTTCACTAACTAGTCAAAAATTTAGAAAATCTTCACTAGGTAATGGTTAAAGTCCAAAAGACACCATTATCAATGCATGTTGCTAGATTAATGTCTCAAAATATTTTTTGGATTTTTAAAGATAAAAAATTCCTTGAGAGAAGTGGGGGATTGTAAGAGTTAGTGTTTCAATTAATTTTAAAATAAATTCATCCATTTTGAAATAACAAATACATGAATGTGAGTTGTAACATTCATTTATTTCAATTCTATGTTATAAACATTTGCAAGATTTTTTTTTTAATTCTACGTTTTGGGTTTTGAAAGATAAATGTTTTGTTTCAAATTCATGAACTTAATAAATTCTATTAATTAAAAGTCTTTTTCTTGCAAAACTTTTATCCTATAAATTGAGTTTCTTTTGGTTGAAAAAGTTAAGCATTCAAAAAAGAGTACTTTCTCTTGAAAACACTTGTGAGATAATCAAAAGGTGAAATCACCAATTTAGGAATAGAAGAGAAACATTCTTGAATGCTACTTGTTTTGTGGCTTAGTTGAGTCCCGAAGATAGAGTTGTTATTTATTCTTCCGATTACTCGTGGGAGAGACTCCGACTCTCTTCAAGAAACGTATTAACTTGCCTCTAAGCCAAGAAAGATTTATTTTATATTCCTTGTAATTTTATTATTCTTGTTCATTTGTACTAACATATATATGGACAACACCTATGAGATAAGAGCTTAGAAAAGTAGTGGGGATTCAAACAATATATGAAATAGAATTTCTAGTAGCATTAGGGAAAGAACAAGATTGGTGTTTGGGGTCTTGAGGGTAACATTGGTGGGTATATCCATGGGATTGGTAGTAGAATTGAGAAATTCATGGAAAATAGATTCAATGAAGATGATGTATGCAAAGTTAATGGAGAGTAAGGACGAGAAAGAAAAGTAAATGAAAGGGAACATATATAAGATATGATGAAGAAGTAGGCTAAATTAGTGGTTTGGCGGCAAATAGGATAGATTTTAAAATCTTTTCTGTGAACTAAAGGCCAAACGAGGACATGAAATTGTAAAAACTAGCCAATGCACAAGAAAGGAGCGTACAAGACCTAGATCAAATTAAGTGCATCAAGAAAAAGGACGACAAAATATTGGTGAAGGAGACACTTATTAAATGAATGAGGTTAAATGGTTAAGGGTGTTATTCGTAGGATCCACATGGAAAGAGAAAGCAGAATACACAAGATTCCGCTGGAATTTCATAACATCACATGCAAAGCAGGTCTGAGATAATTTTCTTAGTTGTTTAATGCAAATTTAAGACAACTAAAATGCCCTAAGAATAAAGATTGAACACAATCACTATGTTGTACAAAATAGCAAGGATTTCTTTAAAAATTGTAACAACTATAGGTTGTCAAATTCTAAGCCACACAATGAAAGTCTGGGAACATGTGTAGGGAAAAGGTTGAGGAGCATGCCTATCTTTTAGACCATTTTCAATTTATATAGGGGAATTCAACTACATAATTTATTCATATTGTAATAAAATTGGTGGAGAATTATAAGGACAGAGACTTACGTATGGTGTTCATCAGCCTAAAAAATCTGTAGAGATGACTAGAAACTAGAGGTAAAAAAGTTTAGAGAACTTAAGGACATGTATGATGAATCAAAAACCCATGAAAGGACATTGAGAGGAGACTCAAATAAATTTTTAATTGTGATGAGTTTGCATCATGGATCAAATCCGAGTGCGCTTCTATTTTCTTTTGATAATGGATGAATTGACATGGAAATAAGGTGAGGTTTCATGATGTATATTATTTATACTTGGATGACATAGTTTTGACTGATGGGACTTGAGACCACATTAATGCTAAGCTAGAGTATGGAATATAGTCTAAAGTTTGTTGTCAATCTGTGTTCGAAAAAAAATTATTGATTCCAAGAAAACTTTCAAAACACAATGTAACCAAAGTTGATTGATCCAGTAAGAAAGAAGAACAGAAATTAATTACGACAAAACTAAAATTTGTAAACGTACTAAAATCTGAAAACTTAGAACAGAGAAAGATCAAGCTCATTGCATGCACAATGTCTCCTTCTAAAATTATTCTCCTCTAGTACCCGAGGTTTAATTTCCAGCGAATTGATACCCAAAACTCTGGTGTCAGCGAACCAGTCAACAATAATAAAGTACAGGAAGTAACTCTGGTACAGAAGAAGAAGAAGAAGACATCAGAAAAATTCGTAAGGAAATATTCTGAAGAATAAATGGTATTTGTAGTCAAGAGGAACAGGTTCCGAAAGGTTGCAACCCTTTCAGAATCCACACGACCATTAATGAAAGTTTGCAACCTTTCAAATGGTCCTGGTTATTCCTGAAAGTTGCAAACTTTCAGAATAGACATTTCTAAATGGTGGAAAATTCAAATAAAAATGGGAAATATTTAAATAAAAGAGTCGCACGGATACGAGTTGGGTTAGGTTAATCAACTAACAAAATTGAAACATTTTTGTTGATCTCAAATAAATAATTGAAACGTTTCTGTAATCAAGTAATGAATTGAAAACTTTTTGGCCATTTAATTTGATTTAGTTAATTAAATAATTAAAATAAACTTTATCCAAAATAATAATCTCTCGATAGATCATTTTTCAAAGCCAAAGCCAAAGCCGAAGTCGTAGCAGACAAGAGCGATGACGACGACGACGGCGCGAGGGGGTCCCTCTTTCCAACCTTTTTAACAATTAATAGGAGTCTTTCTATTTTTAAAAACTCATATTTTTCCTTCCACCACCAATGAGGGACATAGGCTTTTTCACTAAAGCATACGCGGACTTTTCAAGTTTCAAACTTTTGAAGTTCCTATTTTTTCATCTTCCGTCCATTCCCCATTAATTATTGCTACATACCAAACAATCTCCCACATTAATGGGGAACAGTTATAACATAGGAATGCACGGACAAATGTGTACTTTACAGGCAATAATTAATTGCATCTGGATAAGTAGGTTTCCGCTTGGACTTTCCGTAATGAACATATGTCGGATATACTCATATAGGTACATGTGATATCTTTGAACCGTCGAACTTTGGTGTATACCTAGACAACCATGTGTCCCAGAATTAATCCTTTACTGTTTATGGTTCTTACGGTTGTATTCGTTTTAGCCATGAGCACCTCTTGGTTTCATGAGTATACAACGAATAGGCTTTTAACATAAAATTCTCCTTAAAGCGGCTTAGACTTCACACTCATATAAGTGATTTCTAACCGTGTCATCTCGTAGCTACACTATTTAATCAATTCATCCACACTTAGAAAATCACTAAAAGCCGTAAGTTTTATTAACTCATTAACAAACCTTAAAGTCTTAATCTTGTTCCTGAACATGGTATTCATCATGAGAATGGATTGAGTTAATTGACAATGTTGAACCATCAGTTACAACATTTTTTTTCTCCTTGAATCTAGCTCTCCAATCTGCTAGATAGTGTTACCACCATTCTGTGTTGTCCTAATTCGTATACTCATTCCCTTAGATAATCTTTCAACTGCCTCTCTCACTAGGCCTTTCGTTAGTGGACCTGACACATAATCACTTGACTTCACATAATAAATTGAGATAATTGCACTACAGAGAAGTTGTCTTACGGTGTTATGTTTATGTCGTATATGACGAGACTTACCGTTGTACATGATTCTTCCTACCCTACCTATTGGTGCTTGACTATCGCAATGTATGAAAATATGTCCCACAGATTTGGCCAAAATGGAATATCCTTTAGGAAATTTCAAAGTCTTTCAGCTTCTTCACCATCCTTATCTAAAGCAAAAAATTCAGATTTCATTGTGGACCGAGCGATACATGTCTGTTTGGACAATTTCCAAGAGACTGCTCCTCCACCAAGTGTAAACACATAACCACTTGTGGGTTTTACTTCATTTGACCCAATGATTCAATTTGCATCACTTTATCCTTCTACCACATCAGAATATTTATTATAATGCAAAACATAGTGTTGTTTATGTTTTTGATACCCCAAGACACTTTTCATTGACATCCAGTGAATTTGATTTGAACTACTAGTGAACCGACTCAGTTTGAACATGCTATATTTGGTCGCATACAATTCGTAATATACATGAAACTTTTGAATTATCTGGCATATTCCAATCGAAATTCACTTTCACCTCCATTCTTTTGTAATGTAAAGCTTAAATCAATTGGAGTTTTGAAAACATTGAAATTCAAGAACTTGAACTTATTCAATACTCTTTCAATATAATGAGATTGATATAATGCTCGTTCCTAAAGAGTTTTCAAAATCCTGATCCCTAAGATCAAATCGACAACTCCTAAGTCCTTCATATCAACTTGATGAACATCATGCACTTAGTAGCATTTATATCATCAATATTTTTACTCATTATTAATATGTCATCAACATAAAGACAAACAATGACTTCATGATTCGAAATGTTTTTATGTAAACACACTTATCACATATCTTAAATCAATTTGTCAACATTGCTTGGTCAAATTTAGCATGTCATTGTTTGGGTGCTTTGCTTGAGCCCATAAAGCGACTTCACAAGTATGCACACTTTCTTTTCTTTACCAAGAACTACAAAGCCTTCAGGTTGTTCCATGTAAAATTCTTCCTCCAACTCTCCATTTAAGAAGACTCCCTTTACATCCATTTGGTGGATTTTAAGATCATACACTGCCGCTAGTGCTATTAACATCCTAATTGATGTTATCCTGATTACTGGAGCGTATGTGATAAAGTAGTCTAGACCTTCTTGTTGTCTGTATATTTGTCAATAGTTCCATCAGCTTCCATTTTCCTCTTAAAGGTCCTCTTTGATCCTAAAGGTTTATTTCCTGGATGAATTTCAACCAATTCGCAAGTATGATTACGTAAAATTGATTAGACCTCACTACTAACAGCTTCTTTCCAATAAGTTGACTCAGGCGAAGACATAACTATCTTAAATGTTTGAGGCTCATTTTCAAGAAACAACTCCACAAAATCTGGTCCGAAAGAAGTGAGTTTCCATTGGCGAGTGTTACCCCTAGGATGCTCAATAGGTAGTGTATCTTCCGTTGATTCTTCTCGTGGTCATTTAGGTCTTTCACTTGTCGACTCACATTCAATTTTATATGGATAAATATGTTCAAAGAAATCTTTGTTATTAGAATCAATTATCGTATTAACAATCTCAGGATTTAAAGACTTGTGAACCAAAAACTGGCAAGCCTTATTGTTCACAGCATATCGAATAAATACAAATCTACCATTTTGGGTACAATTTTCACCCTCTTGGGTAAAGGAATCTCTACCTTGGCTTGACAACCCCAAGCATTAAAATATTTCAAGTTGAGTTTTCTTCTTTTTCATAACTCATATGTAATTGATTGTGTTTTGCTACAGGGGTACCCTATTCAATATCTTATTAGTCGTAAGAATGGCTTCTCCCTGAAGGTTTCGCGGTTAACTAGAATTGATCATTATTAATGCATTCATCATTTCCTTTAATGATATGTTCTTTCGTTCTAAAAAACCATTTGAATGTGGTGTATAGGGTGCAGTAGTTTGATGAATAATACTATATTCTAAACATATCTCTGCAAAATCATATTCATATTCTCCACCCCCTATCACTTTGAATCATTTTTATCTTTAGATTTAATTGGTTCTCCACTTAATTTTTGTATTTCTTAAATACATCAATTGTTTCATCCTTAATTATAAATAAAATGTACACAATAAAATCGAGTGCAATCGTTAATAAAAGCTATAAAATTCTTTTTTTCACCACGAGATGGTGTCGACTTCATATCACATATATCTATGTGAATTAAGTCTAAAGGTTTTGGACTTCTTTCAACAGACTTGTTAGGATATTTAACAAATGTACTTTCCACACAAATTTCATATTTCGATTTATCTTATTTAAAATCAGGCAACACTTCTAAAGTAACCAATTTTTGCAAGGCTTTATAATTTACATGTCCCAAACGGGCATTCCATAAATCATTTTACTCCAATAAGTAAACAGAAGTAGAATTCTTATTAATATTGTCAACAACCATTACATTCAGTTAGAAAAGGCCCTCATTGGGGTAGCCCTTTCCTATGAACATTTCATTCTTACGTATTACAACTTTACCACTAACTAGGACACACTTAAACTCGTTCTCAATGAGTAGTGCAACAAAACTAAATTTATCCTAATAGAAGGGACATGCAGAACACTATTCAAAGTCAACACCTTGCCGCATGTCATTTTCAACATTACTTTTCTAGTTCATGCAATCCTTGATGTTGTAGTGTTTTCCATGAAAAAATATTCATCGTACTCAGCAGAAGTGTACGTTGCAAAGACTACTTTCGCAGAGCAAATATGTCGATTGGAACATGAGTTGATAAACCACTCCTTGAGATATCCAAATAAGTTACACTCCTAGATCATTGTACACAAGTTATCTGCATCTTCCATCTCTTCCACGATATTTGCTTGACCTTTTCCTTTGTCTTTGTCTTTTTCTTTTTCTTTGTCTTTGTCCTTTCTTGGAGCACGATAATCAGAAGGCTTATGACCAGCCTTACCACAATTGTAATAGTTGCCCTTCAATTTCTTCTTTGCCTGGCCTGACTTCTGTCAGTTGGACTTCTTTCACTTTTTGTCTTTGGTAGGAGCTTCTGCAACAATATGAACAACAATTATTGTCGAACTCTTACGAGACTTCTTTTGAGTTGTTTTATTATCTTCCTCAATCTTGAGCCGAACGACAATATCTTCAAGCTTCATTTCCTTATGCTTGTGCTATAGATAATTCTTGAAGTCGTTTCACGAAGGAGGTAACTTCTCGATCATTGCAACCACTTGAAACACTTCATTTACTACCATATCTTCAGAAATCAGATCATGGAAAGTAAGTTAAAGTTCCTGCACTTGTGATCTAACACTTTTACACCTACTATTTTATATAATAAAACTTTGCGATCACACACTTTTTCAAACATACATCTCCTTTCTTATATTTCTTCGTAAGTGCATCCCACAACTCTTTTGAAGTTGTTATTACACTATAGACGTTATATAAGACATCTTCTAAAGCACTCACAATATAGCCCTTATATAGGAAGTTTCCATCTTTCCATGCTTCAATAACTATGAATTATTCTCTGACTTGCATTTCAGCACTAGGCACTAGAGTTACTTTGCTGGTAAATTTCTACAGACCAAGAGTTTTAAGCCGGAAAATACCCGTTGGTGCCAACCTTTGAAATTCACACCAGAAAATTTAACCAATTTCTCTACTTGTGGTACAACAGTTTAGGTTAGTACATCAACAACCACTGTACCATTGTTTTTTTCCATTTCTGATAAACAAAATTTGATATAGTCATAGTACGCGATAACTTAAAATTGCAAATTTAAAGGAGTACTAAACCACAAAGGTTCTGTCTCCTTAAGAAACACATTAAAATAAAAATATAATTTTCTTAAGATTATTGTCAATCTGTGTTTGAAAAATAGAATTATTAATTTTAACAAAACTTTGCAGAAACACGAAGTAACCAAAGTTGATTGAACCAAGAAGAAAGATAAACAAAAATTAATATAGACAATACTAAAATCTGTAAACATTTCCGAATCCAAACACTTTGAACAAAGAAAGATCAAGACCACTGAATGCATAGTGTCCCATTAAGGAAATCATTTCCCTCTAGTATCGGAGGTTTGACTTGGAATATTTCATCCTAGGATACAATGATCTCAATCACCAGCGTATTGATACCCAAAACTCTGGTGTCATAACCACTCAACAACAGTAAAGTACATGAAGAAACTTTTATGCAGAAGAATAAGAAGAAACCAGAAAAATTCGTAAGGAAAAACTCTGAAGAATAAATGGCATTTATATGCAAAAGGAACAGGTTCCGAAATATTGCAACCCTTTTAGAATCAACACGACCTTAAATGAAAGTTTCCAACCTTCCAGACGGTCCTGACTGGAAGGATTTAAATAAAATGCACTTAATTAATTGAAAACACTTTGTTCCGAAAATAATCTCTCGATCGATCATTTTCCTAAGCAAAAGTTGAGTGAGCGATGACGACAATGCGAGGGGCGGTCTCTCTTTCCAACCCTATTAACAATTAATAGGAGTGTTTTTATAATTAAACTATCTTTTTTCCACCACCGATGAGGGATAAATGCCTTTTCACTAAAGAATAAGAGGATTTTTCCAGTTCTCAACTTTTCAAGTTCCTCTCTTTTCATCATCCCTCCATTTCTCATTAATTTTTGCTACATACCCAACAAAGTTAATAGGTTTAGATTGAGAAGGACAAGGATAATATACATGGAGTGTAAGTTCAATGTTAAAACTTTTGAGGATGGCCTAAAATTGAGGCTTGAGACATAGTCAATCAGAAAAGAAAGAAAGTCCCAAATATCTTTAATCTATTATTTAAAATAATGGGGAGATTAACGATTATTTCACATATCATATTCATTGAGGGTGCATGAAATTGATGGGTCGAACTAAAAATAAATGCAATTATTTAGAGTGGTTAGTAGACAAACTATATTGTATAAGACATAGTGTTGGTAAGTCAGAAACTTTTTATTTAGGACATGGAAGTTTTGAAATGTGTATCTGTGGTATTGATAGGAAATATATTAGAAATGAAGATAGTCAACATAAAAGTGGGAATGATCTTGTTCGGAAGACAAGATATAGGAAGGAAACAGAATTAGTTTTCGCGTGTGAAGAGGAGATGTAGGGATGCCCTGGAGATGTGATAAGGTAGATATGGATCATATTAGGGGAAGAATAGCTAAGCCAAAGAAGTAGGGTGAACAAATAGTACATGATGCAATTTAATCATACAAAGACACGACATTAGAGTAGAGGCTGAAATTGATTTTTGCATTTGAAGAGGAGATGCTGGGATGCCCCGCTATGGTAATGTGATAAGGCAGTTATGGATGATTTAGGTGAATTATATTAAGTCAAAAAAGTAATGAAATAAGGTGAATTAATAAGAAATGATGCAATTTCAGCATACCAAGTACATTACGTTAGATAGGAGACTATGGAGAAAAAGAATAGAGTGGAAGGCTAGTAGGTGCTTGAGCAATATCTCATCTTTCCATATTAGCAAATCCAATATTTCTTTTTGGTTTGTTTTTATTTGATCTATGTTAATATTGTTAAATCGAGAAAGATTTTGATGATTAACAAATAGTATACTGATGGAAGGAACATATTGTACTGACATGTTCTGATCTGACAGAGTCAGACTGGGATAAGAAGAAGGTAAACCACGCGACGCAAAAAAAATCAAGCGGTGCATGGAGAACTTATATGAAAAAAGTCGAGTTGCATATAATTTTTTTTAGTTCCTAAAGGATTCTTAGATGGAAGGAAATCTCAAGGGAGATCAAACAAACATAATCCTAAAAAAGGAAATTGGATTCTTAGAAAGAAGGGAATCTATCTGCTTGAAGAAGGAAAACTCTTGTGTCTAAAAATACAGGTAGAGTTTTACAAAGAACCTTAGCACTTACATGGAGAGCTACAAGCATAACACAATCAAATAGAGGGAGTTCATAATTGAGAGGGTTTTGACTGAGGATCAAAGTGCAACCAACACAAGAAACAACATTGAAGAACATGATCGATAGGCTTAAGCTTGATAGTTGTTAAGTCAAGTTCGCTTGTATTGCTTTGTATCAAATTGTATCTTTAATTATTTCTAGATCTAGTGAGGTATAAACATGAGTATGAACACAGTGTGAAAGTTGGGAAGACTTGAAGAGTTGAAATTACAAACCTTGGAGGTTTGTGTTGAAGATTAGTCATTGGAGTTAGCTCCTAGATTGCTAGAGTTTTAATTCGAATTCATAACTTGAAATAGGTTTGGCGATCTGCTTTATTGTCAATGTTTAGAATTAGAGTTTATAGTTCCTTAGGCTATATAAGTTTGTAATCTTTTGTTGAGGCATAGTGTAGTGAAGTTGAGTTAAATCCTATACGGGTGAAGGTCATAGTTTTTTCCCTTTTATGAGTCGGGGATTCTTCACTTGTTCACTTATATTATTTCTTCTGGGATGCTTATATATACTTGTCCTGAGCCAAGGGTCTAACGAAAATTGTATCTTACCTTCCAAGATTAAATAAAATTTGCATACGCACTACATTTCCTAAATTTTACTTGTAAAATCACACTACATATTATTATTATTATTATTATTATTATTATTATTATTATTATTATTATTATTATTATTATTTTATTTATTAATAATAATTAATATAGTTCAATCTAGACAGCGAATACAAGTAGATTTCATCAAATACATAAAAAGTCTTAACAATTTGTAAAGAGCAGCCTAACAATTTGGCATGGTGCTGGATGGACCAGCCCTAAATTGTAGCCATTATTTTTTAATCTACTGGCGAACTTTCAAAGTCCTACCTTCTATCTTGAATTGACCTTAAATATCTTCTGGAAAATATTAGTAGTTTGATCCATTGACTATATTCTTTATTTACTTATTTATGATTTGATTTCTCGTCTTATAATTCTTTAATTCTATTTCTCCATTCATGATTCTTATTTCTTTTTAAATAATAAAATTGCATATTTTGATAGCAAAAGTGGACGCCAAACTGTATGTTGATAAATTCATTTTTCAAAATTTTAGTACCAGACTTGAAGCTTGTTTAAATTGTATTAATAAAGTAGATTTTAATAAGTAACTTTATAAAGTCAGTCCAAAAAAAAAAGGAGAGTCTAACTTTTTAATTTTTGCTTATTTTAAGTTATTTTAAATTTATGTTAAATTATTTTTAAATTTGTCAAACACTTACAAAAGTTAAAAATGACTTAAAATTAAATTAAATAAGCTTTTAAGTCAACTCAAAAATAGTCTTAATGTACTTCTAAAATTATGGATCTAAAATATAATATTTTTTGAAATATTATTCTTTTTCACCTATTATCGTGTCACAGATAATGGGTTTCGTCAAGGCTACATCCTCCTTTGAGTCATGCTAGTTATCTTTTATATTACTGGTATATATAATTTAAAATGTTATACTAAGTCTCTGGCTAATTTTTGAAATATTAATTTAGTTTACTTATCTTTGAGTGAAATGTCACCATAAAAGTTCTTTTTTGTTGTCATTTCTATAAATATTTAAAACTTTTTGCTGAAGGAAGATAAAGATGGATCTTGAGTTGAAATCTCTGGAGGGGAATGAAATTAATTAAGCATAGGGTGATTAATTAAGGATAGGGTATACATACACAATGCATGTATTAGTTAGGTTTGTAGTAATTAGAATAATTTAGATTCTTTTCGTAGAGTGTATAAGATGTAAGATTAAATATTTAAATACATAATATCTGGATCTTAAACACGATAATCTTACATAGAAATCATTAGGGGCACATACCTGATGAGGAAGACATCATCACAGAGAAAAATGAAAGTGTTAGTGATAAATTGGTTTCTACCTCCTTGCACTAACTTTACGTTACCACAACTATCAGAGATGGAATTAATGTAAAGAATATGTAGTAACCCTAATGGTTGGAGGAGGGACTAATTTATAGAGGTTATGACTTAATCTCGTACGTCCATGAAGTAACCAATGTACGACTGAGATCTATTCCTTATTAAATATTATTTATTGTATTACTTGGATTACAAGTAAACTTGGGACAGCAGTAAGAAATTATTATTATTATTATGAATAATAATAATAATAATAATAATAATAATAATTCGTACATTCTCCCACTTGACCCAATGACCATATAACATTAATATTAAATAAACATTAGTTGCGCGTATAATAAATCTCTTATGTAATGTACATCATACATAGCACAATATAACAAACTACTAATGTGAGTTATGGAGGTTGTACATAAATTTTAAGCTAAATATTTCCTTCCATATACTACTACATTAGCAACTTATCATACTAGGCTCATAACCTACAAAAACATATAACATTACGGTTCATGATAATGTCTCATAGAGACTTATCTTGCAATATCTCACAATTACAATGTGACCATTATGAAAAACAAAATATTCATTAATGTAAATCAGAAACACATAATTTGAGCTCAGAGTGTAAAACATCATAATTGTATCAATTATAAGTACAGCCAAGACTCATTCTTTGAACATGTTCTTTAAATGCCTTTGGTTGTAAGTCTTTTCTTAATGAATCTTCAATAATGATATAAGTTCTAATATCATTAAGTACTTTAATTCCATATTTTAGGCACATTTGGAGGATTATCATTCTTAGGGAAGGATACTGGTGCAACATCATCACAATAAATTTTTAGCGGCTTGGTAATGGTATTGACAACCCCAAGTCCTGAAATAAAGTTTCGCAGCCATAATGTATGAATTATGGATTCATAACATGCCATAAACATTTTTTTGGAGTTTTTCAATGATCAACTCCAAGAATAATTTGATATCTTACTATCATTCCGACCACAAAGCTAATATAAGGTCTTGTTCAAGTTTGAACATACATCAAACTTTGAGCAATTAAAGATTAAGGAATTGAGATCATTTCCTTTCATTCTACTCATTCTTTGGGCATAACATGAGATTAAATTTGTCCCTTTTTTTTTAATAACGAACTATTCTTGTTGAACAAATGTTCATGTTAAATATCTTTAGAACTTTTTTATATAGCCATTTTAAGACGGTCCCAATAATTCTTGTGATCTATCATGGAATATTTCTATCCCTATCACATAGGATGTCTGATCTCTATCTTTCATTTCAAAATTCATAGACAAAAAGTCATTTGTCTCACACAATTATGCCTAAATCCTTGGCAACAAATAAAATGTCATCAACATATAGGACTAAAAATGTAAAATTACTCTACTTGATTTTTTGGTATATACATATATCGACGGTAATTTCCTTAAATCCAAAAGATTTTATGGTATCACTAAACTTTATATATAATTTTCATGAGGCTTGTTTAAGTCCATATGTTGAGTTCTTTAGTTTACACACTATTTAATCTTTTTATTTGATTTCGAAACCCTTTGGATAGTCCATATAAATATTCTCCTTGAGGTCTCCATTAAAAAAAGATAATTTTTACATCCTTTGGGTGTAACTCTAAATCAAAATGAGCTACCAAAACCTAAATAATTCTTAATAAGTCTGTTTTTGAGACCGGTGAAAAGGTCTCTTTATAATTAAATGTCTCATTTTTGAGTGTATCCCTTGGCAAACAGTCTGACTTTATATCGTCCAATATTACCATTTGAATCGCTGTTGGTCTTTTAGACCCATCTACACCAAATTATTTTAGATTTTTCTGATAATTGAACGAGATCCCAAACTTTTTGGTATTCCATGAATTTAACTCTTCATTCATAACATCAATCCATTTATCAGACTCAATGTTTTTTGTGGCTTGTGAAAATAACATCAAATTATTATTAATTCAAATATCAAAATGTTACTCTTGCAAATAAATCACATAATGACCTATTTTCATTATGACATTATTTGTGGTTCACAATTTCCGTCAGATACTTGTAAGTTAGTAACTTCTTGAACTGTTTCACCCAAATATTGTTTAACATTGTTAAAGTGTTCTTCAACAAGAGGAACAACATTTGTGATTGGTGCAGAAGTAGGTACATTATCAGGCAATGACATATTTACCCTTACCTCATTAATTTCCATACTTTGTCATTCAACACTCCCACCAACTTCACTATTTTCAAGGAATTTTGCAAATAGACTTAGACATGGTTCCGGTTCATTACAGTTTCCATAATATTCACCACATCTATCTGACCTAATGATTTTCACATTGTTATCTGATTGTCTTTCAACCTCTTTAGCGTACACTTTGAGAGAATTCGCTACTTGATATTTTTTTCTTAAAAAAATAGATAAATCCATGACGTGTATAATTGATAAAGGTAATAAAACATTTTTCTCCATCAAAAGATGAAACATCAAAGAGTCCGCAAGTATCAGTGTGTATAATTTTAAGAAACTGAGTGCTCCATATGCCACGTTTTTTGGTATGCATGATTTGCTTTACTTTAATGCAATCCAAACATATATTAAAACTAGTACAATTCAAATTTGGAAGAATATCATTCTTTACTAACTTTTTAAATCTTTCTTTGGATACATGACCCAAACGTTTATGTTATAAATAAGAAGAACTTTCATTAGTGAACTACGTTTAATTTTAACATTTTGATGAATAGTAAGTAGAGATTCAGAAAATTATTATCGAGTTTAAATATATATAAATCATCAATAATTTAACGACCTGTTTAGTCGTTTTGAGCAGCAGATTTTATTTCTGGAAAAAAAGGCTGAGGTGACAGACCCCACGACAGACCGTCATGGGCACGACGGACCGTCGCAGGGTCTCGTTTCAAAATACTTAGAAAAATCTGAAATTGGGTACTGAAAATCAACTCTCTGAACTTTGTAACGGAATGGCAGGACGGACCGTAACAGGTGTGACGGACCGTCACAGACTCTTCAGAGAAATTGAGTCTCTAAAGTCTGTGACGGAGCAGCAGGACGGACCATCGCAGGTGCGACGGGCCATCGCAGGCTGCGTAATCCCAGTTTGGGTCAGATTTCTTTATACGTTTTAAGGGACGTTTTTGACTATTCCTACCTTAATTATAAAGTTAGTGGGTTAATGTTAATAAGTCTAATTACTTGGGGGTTAAAAGAGTTAACCTTAAGTTAATTAGTGGGTTATTAGTGCCATCTTTTATTCTTAATTATATACTAATTAGGGTAAAAGAAAGAGGGTCTGAATAAAGAAAATAAAAACAACAAGAAGAGAGAGAGAGGGTCGATCGAGAAGGGGAAACACAAAGCTTTGGAGAAAATCTACTTGCTTGATCACTAATCTTCGATGGAGGTAGGTTATGGTTTTTATGGTATTCGTAGTAAACTCTTAATAGCGAATGATATGTATTGGTAGTATTGTAAACCCTTCTATATGCTTAATTGTATGCTTGCATGAATGTGATTATGTAATTGTAATAAAATAAGCATGATGAAGCTATTGAATCCTAAATCTTGAAAAAGTTACCCTAATCTACTTTGTTAATGATTATGCCTTGGCATAAAAGAAGGCTTGAGGAACGAAAGTAGTGAGATTAGGGGATCGGGTGCCACGTTCCGGTACCAGGATAGTATATGAGGATCGGAGTGTCACGTTTCGACACCAGGATAGTATATGGATCGGGTGCCACGTTCCGGTACCAGGATAGTATATGAGGATCGGAGTGTCACGTTCCGACATCAGGATAGTATATAGATCGGGTGCCACGTTTCGGTACCAGGATAGTATATGAGGATCGGAGTGTCACGTTCCGACACCAGGATAGTATATGGATCGGGTGCCACGTTCCGGTACCTGGATAGTATATGGATCGGGTGCCACGTTCCGGTACCAGGATAGAATATGGATCGGGTGTCATGTTCCGACACCAGGATAGAATGAGGATCAGAGTGTCACGTTCCGACACCAGGATAGTATATGAGGAGCAGGGTGTCACGTACTGACACAAGAGGAAAAAAGATAATGAATCTTGAAAGATGTTAATATACTCAATCCAATGAACCTAATTCCCAAATGAGTATGATGAGGAGGCGTGAGTCCTCATTGATGAGCTTGGTGTTGTAACCAAGGGTTATGGTAATTGTAAATGCTGCATGCTAAGGATATTAGATGATTTTATGATATTGCTTAATATATACTGTTTTCTATTTTGAGGTGGCCGATGATACCTACTCAGTACCCGTGTTTGTACTGACCCCCTACTTTTATGTTTTCTTCTTTGTTATTTGTGGAGTGCAGCAAACGTGCCGTCGTCTTCAACTCAACAGTAATTCTAGCCAGTCTTCGTCACACCGGATCTTCAGGGTGAGCTAACGCTTCTAGCTTGGACTGGATCTTCTTCCTCATGTCTTGATGCCTTGAAGTTCCGGCATGGACTAGCTTTTATTTGTTTTAGCTTCTTAGAATACTCTTAGTTTAGTAATTTGATCATAGATGTTCTTGTGGTGATGACTTCTAGATTTTGGGGATAATAATAGTTATTGATTTTGTTAATGAGTTAAGTCTTCCGCATTACTTTATGTTGATATTACATTGAAATGTTAAGGTTTAGATTGGTTGGTTCGCTCATATAGGAGGGTAAGTGTGGGTGCCAGTCGCGGCCCGGATTTGGGTCGTGACAAACTTGGTATCAGAGCATTAGGTTCGTTGGTCTCATCACACAAGAACAAGTCTAGTAGAGTCTTAAGGATCGGTAGGGGGACGCCTTTACTTTTTTTTGAGAGGCTATAAGACTTTAGGAAAATTCCATTCTTTCTTTCTTTCTTTCGTGCTACTACTTGAATCCAATTGGTATCTAGGTGATACAAATTGGTATCTGACCATCTTCACTCTCTTTCGCAGATGGTTATAACTAGAGCAACGACTCCGCCAACACCAACACCAGCACCGACGGGACATGGTGCGTCTGAGCCAGCCACTAGGGCTGTAGCTCGAGGAAGAGCAGCGGCAAGAGGTCGTGGTAGAGGTCGTGGGAGGACGTACTATAGGGGAAGAGGACGAGCACCTAGCCCATCTGATACTAGGGCAGTGACTCCTCCAGCGACTGAGGAAGTAATAAGAGAAAGGAAGGATGGGGAAAATGAACAAGTGCAGAATGAGGGATTGCCACCCCAGCCTACCCCAGAAATGATAAATCAGGTGCTCGCTTATCTTAGTGGGTTGTCTGATCAGGGTCAGGCACCTCCAGTGTTTTCTGCACCAACACCTCCGCTTTCAGAGGTACAACATGCAGCCACTATGGCTCCTCATATGGATGCCTCGTTGGACATAGGCACGTTTCCATGTCTGACTACTGGGCCTATAATGACAAATGATCAGCATGAACTTTTCAGTATGTTCTTGAAATTGAAACCTCCAGTCTTCAAGGGTGCTGAATCTGAGGATGCTTACGATTTTCTGGTTGACTGTCATGAGCTACTACACAAGATGGGTATAGTAGAACGGTTTGATATTGAGTTCGTGACTTATCAGTTCCAAGGAAACGCCAAAATGTGGTGGCGGTCACATGTTGAGTGTCAACCAACAGAGGCGCCACCTATGACTTGGGCCTCATTCTCTAGCTTGTTTATGGAGAAGTATATCCCCCGGACTTTGAGGGATAGGAAGAGAGATGAGTTCTTGAGCCTAGAGCAAGGTAGGATGTCGGTTACTGCATATGAGGCTAAGTTTCGTGCATTATCCCAGTATGCCACCCAACTATGTTTCTGTCCACAAGAGCGGATTCGTCGTTTTGTGAAGGGGTTGAGGTCAGAATTGCGGATTTCAGCCTTACAGGTAGCGGCTACGGCAAAATCTTTTCAAGAAGTTGTAGACTTTGTAATAGAGGTAGAGGGAGTGAAGCCAAATTACTTTACCATGGCAACTACATCAAAAAGGTTTTGAAAGGGAGGTGAGTTTAATGGTTCTTACTCTAGAGAACAAGGTTCCAGAGGTTACTCAGTCCGACCAATTCAGTCTTCACTACAGACTGTAGTTGGGGGTCCACCTCAGACCGGTCAACACTTCTCTGAGAGACCTATGCATGAACACCAGAGGCCCGGAGGAACACTTCAGAGAATGCCCATTCCTGAATGGAAGTGGGAAAGGATTGCAATGGATTTCGTGGTTGGTCTTCCAAAGACATTGGGAAAGTTTGATTCTATTTGGGTAATTGTTGATAGGTTAACTAAGTGTGCTCATTTCATTCCGGTCAAGGTGACTTACAATGCAGAGAAGTTAGCCAAACTTTACATTTCGGAAGAGGTGCGATTGCATGGGGTTCCACTCTCCATCATATCAGATAGAGGTACGCAGTTTACTTCTAAGTTTTGGAGGACATTACATGCGGAATTGGGTACTAGGTTGGACCTTAGTACTGCGTTCCATCCTCATACCGATGGTCAGTCTGAGCGAACGATTCAAGTGTTGGAGGATATGCTTCGCGAATGTGTGATAGAGTTTGGTGGCCCTTGGGATAGCTTATTACCCTTAGCAGAGTTCTCCTACAACAATAGCTATCACTCAAGCATTGATATGGATCCATTTGAGGCACTATATGGGAGGAGATGTAGGTCTCCCATTGGGTGGTTTGATGCATTTGAGGTTAGACCTTGGGGTACGGACCTTTTGAGGGATTCTTTAGAGAAAGTGAAATCTATTCAAGAAAATCTTTTGGCGGCGCAAAGCCGGCAAAAAGAATATGCAGATCGAAAGGTTAGAGACTTAGAGTTCATGGAGGGTGAACAAGTCTTGTTGAAGGTTTCGCCCATGAAAGGGGTGATGCGGTTTGGTAAAAGAGGTAAACTAATCCCAAGGTATAATGGTCCCTTTGAACTACTTAAGCAAGTCGGGGAGGTGGCTTATGAGTTAGCCTTGCCTCCAGGGCTGTCCGGAGTGCATCCGGTATTCCATGTGTCTATGTTGAAAAGATACCATGGGGATGGAAACTACATTATCCGTTGGGATTCAGTTTTGCTTGATGAGAATTTGTTTTATGAGGAGGAACCTGTTGCCATTCTAGATAGGGAAATTCGCAAGTTGAGATCAAGTGAGATTGCAACCATCAAAGTTCAATGGAAGAATCGACCCGTTGAAGAAGCCACTTCGGAGAAGGAGGCAGATATGAGAGAAAGATACCCACATCTATTTACAGATTCAGGTACTCTTTTTCGCCCTTGTGTTCCTTCTTGTGATCGTTCGGGGACGAACGATGGGTAAATTGGTATCTATTCTAACAACCTATTAAGTCGTTTAGAGCAGCAGATTTTATTTTTGGAAAAACAGGCTGAGGTGACGGACCCCGCGATGGACCGTCATGGGCATGACGGACCGTCGCAGGGTCTCGTTTCAAAACACTTAGAAAAATCTAAAATTGGGTACTGAAAATCAACTCTCTGAACTTCGTAACGGAATGGCAGGACGGACCGTCACAGGTGTGATAGACCGTCACAGACTCTTCAGAGAAATTGAGTCTCTGAAGTCTGTGACGGAGCAGCACGACGGACCGTCGCAGGTGCGACGGGCCGTCGCAGGCTGCGTAATCCCAGTTTGGGTCGGATTTCTTTATACATTTTAAGGGACGTTTTTGACTATTCCTACCTTAATTATAAAGTTAGTGGGTTAATGTTAATAAGTCTAATTACTTGGGGGTTAAAAGAATTAACCTTAAGTTAATTAGTGGGTTATTATTGCCATCTTTTATTCTTAATTATATACTAATTAGGGTAAAAGAAAGAGGGTTTGAATAAAGAAAATAGAAAGAACAAGAAGAGAGAGAGAGAGGGTCGATCGAGAAGGGGAAACACAAAGCTTTGGAGAAAATCTGCTTGCTTCATCACTAATCTTCGGTGGAGGTAGGTTATGGTTTTTATGCTATTCGTAGTAAACTCTTAATAGCGAATGATATGTATTGGTAGTAGTGTAAACCCTTCTATATGCTTAATTGTATGCTTGCATGAATGTGATTATGTAATTGTAATAAAATAAGCATGATGAAGTTATTGAATCCTAAATCTTGAAAAAGAAACCCTAATCTACTTTGTTAATAATGATGCCTTGGTATAAAAGAAGGCTTGATGAACGAAAATAGTGAGATTACGGGATCGGGTGCCACGTTTCGGTACCAGGATAGTATATGAGGATCGGAGTGTCACGTTCCGACACCAGGATAGTATATGGATCGGGTGCCACGTTCCGGTACCAGGATAGTATATGAGGATCGGAGTGTCACGTTCCGACACCAGGATAGTATATGGATCGGTTGCCACGTTCCGGTACCAGGATAGTATATGAGCATCGGAGTTTCACGTTCAACCACTAGAATAGTATATGGATCGGGTGCCACGTTCGGGTACCAGGATAGTATATGGATCGGGTGCCACGTTCCGGTACCAGGATAGAATATAGATCGGGTGTCACGTTCCGACACCAGGATAGAATGAGGATCAGAGTGTCACGTTCCGACACCAGGATAGTATATGAGGAGCGAGGTGTCACGTACCGACACAAGAGGAAAAAAGATAATGAATCTTGAAAGATGTTAATATACTCAATCCAATGAACCTAATTCCCAAATGAGTATGATGAGGAGGCGTGAGTCCTCATTGATGAGCTTGGTGTTGTAACCAAGGGTTATGGTAATTGTAAATGCTGCATGCTAAGGATATTAGATGATTTTATGATATTGCTTAATATATACTGTTTTCTATTTTGAGGTGGCCGATGATACCTACTCAGTACCCGTGTTTGTACTGACCCCCTACTTTTATGTTTTCTTCTTTGTTATTTGTGGAGTGCAGCAAACGTGCCGTCGTCTTCAACTCAACAGTAATTCTAGCCAGTCTTCGTCACACCGGATCTTCAGGGTGAGCTAACGCTTCTAGCTTGGACTGGGTCTTCTTCCTCATGTCTTGATGCCTTGAAGTTCCGGCATGGACTAGCTTTTATTTGTTTTAGCTTCTTAGAATACTCTTAGTTTAGTAATTTGATCATAGATGTTCTTGTGGTGATGACTTCCAGATTTTGGGGATAATAATAGTTATTGATTTTGTTAATGAGTTAAGTCTTTCGCATTACTTTATGTTGATATTACATTAAAATGTTAAGGTTTAGATTGGTTGGTTCGCTCACATAGGAGGGTAAGTGTGGGTGCCAGTCGCGGCCCGGATTTAGGTCGTGACAAATAAGAACATCAGAACAATAAAAAATAATCTTCTTATATAAATTGAAACATCCATGTCCAAACTTAAAAATAAAATCGAGAAACATTAAGTCTTGAAAGAGAAATATAATTTGTAGAAACTGAACGAACATAAAGAGTCTGTAATAGATCAAGGTGATATTCAGTCTCCAAGATTAATCGGTAAGTCTCTATACCTTCAATTTGAGCCTTCATGTGATATCTCATGAGCAATAAATCCTTATTTGAATTTGTAGTTTGGATCGTCATGAATCCTTACAACATAGTGGATACATGAGCAGTTACAGTAGAGTCAAGCCACCAAGTATTATTAGGAACTTCTACTGAATTTGATTTTAAACATAAAAAGCACTACATGTACCTTTATTTTCAAACCAAACTTTATGTTTCAGGCAATCTTTCTTATAGTATCCTTCCTTTTTACAGAAACGACAAACATCAGCCTTGAGTTCCTTATGAGCATCCTGTGAAACTTTAGCATGTGCTTTTTTTTTTTAAAATTGTTGGCCTTCACTTTAACTCCTTTACCACCTTCTTGATACATGAGGTTAATGGAATGACCTCTTTGTTTCTTAAGTCTTGACTCCTCTTGAGTAAGCATACCGGACAATTCACTAATATCCCACTTATCCTTAATAGTGTTATAGTTAATTTGAAATGGTTCATACTCAAGAGGCAATGAGTTCAGAATGAACTCAACCAAGAAAGTGTCATCCACTTTCATCCCTAAGGTTGAAGTCTTGTTGTAGTGTTATTCATCTCGATGATATAATTTTTAATCTTATGCTACTCATGAAACTTCATGATCGTGAATTCAACCATTAGGGTACCAGCGAGAGACTTAACAACAGGACAAAAATATTCTTCCACAAACTTCAGGTATTCCTTGACACTTTATGTTTGTAGAATAGTACTCTTAATGTTATCGTTCACATGAACATATGACTCAATCTGTTAGACCATTTTAATGATATATGAAAAGACTTTTCATCCTCACTGCTCTTATCAATAATGGCTGTGAATTTTCATTCAGCAAAGCCAAGTCAATATTCATCACACCTAATTGAAACAGGACTTGTTCATGTCATTTTAGAGAAGTTCAATATATTAAACACAGTAACAAACGAAGTATGCAAATGAAAAGGAATAATTGCAAATAAAAACATGCTCACATGTCAAAATCTAATGTGAATACAGTAAAATAATAAAAGTACATCGTAATTCTTCTTTAGGTAGAACTAGACACACTATCATAATTTAAGTGTCATGTCTTTTTATCATTAATAGGTAATTAAATAATTTTAATCAAATATATATGACATCTTTGGATATACAATATATGTTTGATTGAAAATATTAATTTACCTCATTATTTTTCACTATTCGTAGAATGAAATTCACCTTTGGGTTAAACTTTTAAGTTCTAGCAATAGTGCAATTGAATTTATCTATTAATTATTCAATACAGGCATTTGATTGACCTTCATATATAAATGAAAATTTTATGAGTTCATATTTTTCTTAGCCATACTAGTTTTGTCACAGTAATGACAAACCGTTACGCCCCGAGCTACCCCCGAGATGCAGACATGGAAAATAGGACCACAAGTGATCCCAAGCTAATCCTGCTAGCATGATCATGAGCATACTGAAGATAATAAAATATTGCGGAACCTAAATCATACTTAAAATGAAAAACAGGGGGAATACCCATATTCTATAACTGAGATATTTCAAAACAATGAGTTTAAGACAAAAGAAATATTAACTCAATACTAAATCGGATCTAACTATGTCTGAAAATAGCATCTAAACTAGACTAGAAATACTTGGACAAGCCCCAACTAAATCTAGCAAGAACTGAAACTAAATGATTAAAGACTTAAATGAAACTCATGACTGTTGTCCTCGAAGAATGAGGACTCACCACTGAATCTGCTGAACTGGAGATCGAGAAATCAATTTATGCGTGATTTGGATGCTGAGAACCTGAACCTACATTACGAGAAGATGTGTCGCACGTATGCGTTAGTACTTTAAAGTTACTGAGCATGAACGATAGAGTAAAGCTGAAATAAATCATAACTGAACAAGCACAAAAATAAGTATAATAATCTGAATGTGATGTGCTGATTTCTGAGCTAACTGGATGCAATGACCAATTTATAATATGCTAAAACTGAATATTGAATATAATGATAAATGGTCAATACAAAGAGTCTGACTTAACTATTGGAGCTACTAATAACCGATAATAAAACCACATGAGCTAACTGTGGAGTCCGATTAATACGCCCGATCGAGAGGACCCAATATACCCTGCCAAAGGTATAAATGCATGCTGGCGTGATCACTAAACTGATTTCCCACAGAAGGCACTTACAACCTACTCGGCTACTAGTTTAGGGATTATTTGGTATGTTAAACCCTAGTCCAACTTGATATTACGCTACTCCTAATAAATTCTGTAAATTAACTAATTATATTTGAATTTTTGTAAATACTGGATAGCTCAAAACTGAACATGCAAACTGACAAAGCAACAATTAATCTTGTAATTATGCATTTATAACTGAGGCATGTATATTTGAAGTGTTTGAAATATATGACTTAGCATGTGTAATTCAAGAACTAAAGAAATACAAAGCTAGGATTCTGAAATTCATGCGATAATCTGATTAATAACATGATAATATGATTTGAAACATAGATTTAATATATTCATGAAGTTATATCAAAGTTCGAGAAACCCTAGGTTTAATCATGACAAGAGAATCAAGAATCTGACAGAAAACTAGGGATCTAGAAGTTCTAGGGTTCTTGAGCTCTTTTATCCTCTCTTGCTTCTAATTTTCTAAGTTTTGATTTAATGATTTGACTTGGATATGTTTTAATTATGTTTCTAGGCTTAAACTGACTAAAAGTTGCTGATTTAGGGTCAAAATGACGTAACATAGGGCTTAGATGGAGTGGAAAAGGTCAAAAAGACCTTAGGGAAGGTTGTTGTCAAGACTCATGACGGCTAGGACTGACGGTTCGTCGTGCGCCCGACGCCCCTTCGTGAGGGCCTATTCGACATGTCTTTACTAAAATGGGAATAACGTGTTACTCGGAGGTCTGATTTTATCAAGGTCTGTGGCACTGGAAAGATAATTCAATTATCTATCTCCTGGGTAGGTCATGAGAGACCTATTTCATTTTTTTCTAAGTGTGATGATCATTTTAAGTTGACACAACTGCATTTCCCCTTAACTGGCTGCAAATATTTCACCTACGGACTGTAGGTCCACCTACGAACCATGCTTGTCATCTATATCTCTTGTCAGAGAGTGATTGAAAGGAGTCTTGATCGACGCCACGGACTACGGACCGTCGTTTGACCGACGAAACGTAATCGTCCGTCGTTCAAGACTTAACCAATTTTTCTAGGCTGAAATTTTTGGGAGTTTCTGATTCCATCAACGGTTGTGCAGGACGAACCGTGGTTCAGGCTACGGTTCGTCGATGCCACCGTTGATAGCACCTGCAGATTTTTCTGAAAAACTAATTTTTGGTCTATTTTGGCTAGGGGGTGTTACACTAACAACCTATATGAATACAAATGCATACATAATCTCATAAAATTTTGTGCATCTCAATAATTTTAAACATTTTAGTTTGGTTACTTTGGTGACTAACAAACTATAGAAACATGATACATGCATTAACTGATCATAAACATTTTATGTGTACACATAATTTTCTCTAGTTTAGCCACTTTAGTGACAAACGAACTATATAAATACAAAGCACACATAACATCATACAATATTGTGCATTTGAATAATTTTAAACATTTTAGTTTGGCCACTTTGGTGACTAGCAAACTATAGAAATATTATACATGCATCAAGTGAACATAAATACGATATGTGTAGACATTAATTGCTCTAGATTGGTCACTTTGGTGACTAACAAACTATGTAAATACAAATTATATATAACATCATAAAATTTTGTGCATGTGAATAATTTAAAATATTTTTTTTTGACAACTTTGGTGGGTATTAAACTATGGAAACATAATACATGAATAAGGTTGAAAATTCAGACCCATTCTCTCTTGGAATTTTGAATATGTCAATAAATAATAAATTGTACTAATCCACATATGTCAAGTGATCATAAATATTATGTGTAAACATTATTTTTCTAGTCTGGCCTTTTTGATGACTAACAAACTATATTACACTAGATACACACATCTCATTTATTTAGTATAACAACCACCTTAATTTATTGCACAATCTAAAAGAAAAGATAATTATTACATTATGGCAGGATTAAATTTTTTTGAAATTTGTGCTATCAAAAATAAAACATAATATTTATTTATTTTAGGGATGGTGGGTGGTAATTACATTCTATTACCCTACCAAGGTTGATGCGGTTATATAATTTATGAAGATTATCTGTTCAAAAGATTCAGGCTCTGATGACACATGCAAGATTAAATACTTGAATACATAATATAAGGATGTTGAGCACGATAATCGTACATAGAAATCTTTATGCGCACATACCTGATGAGGAAAATATCATCATAAAGAATATGTGGAAACCCTAATGGGTGGAGAGAGAACCAATTTATGAAGGTTACGACTTTATTTTGTACGTCCATCAAGTTATCAATGTATGGTTGAGATACGGTTGAGATATATTTCTTACTAAATATTATTTATGGTATTAATTGGATTACACGTAAACTTGGGCCATACATAAGAAATAATTAATAATAATAATAATAGTAATAATAATAATAATAATAATAATAGTAATAATAATAATAAATTAATAATAATAATAAATTAATAATAATAATAAATTAATAATAATAATAAATTAGTAATAATAATAATAATAAACTATTATTATTGATAATAATAATAATAATAATAATAATAATTGTTACATAAGAATAATACTAAATAAAATGTATTAATAACACATACATTAGCAGTGCATAATTGGTTAGGATTGCATTAATAATACATAGATTATTTGTATGCAATGTTTGATTTGATACATTAAAAATAGTATGCGATTGTATATATAAAAAATATATACAAAGATACCTACTCTCCACTATTATAGTGAAAAGATTCAGGCTCTGATGACACATGCAAGATTAAATACTTGAATATATAATATCAAAATCTTGAACATGATAATTTTATATAGTAATCGTTAGGGGCACATACCTGATGAGGAAAACTTCATCACACAGAATACGTGGTAACCCTAATGGGTGGAGGGAGGACCAATTTATAGAGGTTATGACTTAATCATGTACGTCCATCAAGTTATCAATGTACGATTGAGATACGGTTGTGATATATTTCTAATTAAATATTATTTATGGTATTACTTGGATTACAAGTAAACTTGGGTCATACAGAAGAATTAATAATAATAAAATAATAATAATAATAATAATAATAATAATTGGTACATAAGAATAATACTAAATAAAATATATTAATAACACTTACATTAGCAGAGCATAATTGGTTAGGCTTGAATTAATTATAGATAGATTATTTGTATGCAATGTGTGATTTGATACATTAAAAATAGTATGCAATTGTATATATAAAAAATATTTACAAAGATACCAATCCTCCACTATTATAGTGAAAAGATTCGGGCTCTAATGACACATGCAAGATTAAATACTTGAATACATAATATCAGGATCTTGAACACGATAATTTTATATAGAAATCGTTAGGGGCGCATACCTGATGAGGAAAACATCATCACACAGAATATGTGGTAACCCTAATGGGTGGAGGGAGGACCAATTTATAGAGGTTATGACTTAATCTTGTGCGTCCATGAAGTTATCAATGAACTGTTGAGATACAATTGAGATATATTTCTTATTAAATATTATTTATGGTATTACTTGGATTACAAGTAAACTTGGGTCATGCATAAGAAATAATAATAATAATAATAATAATAATTATAATATAATAATAATAATAATAATAGTAATAATTGTAACATAAGAATAATACTAAATAAAATATATTAATAACACTTACATAAGCAGTGTATAATTGGTTAGGTTTGAATTAATTATACATAGATTATTTGTATGTAAGGTTTGATTTGATACATTAAAAATAGTATGCAATTGGATATATTAAAGATATTTACAAAGATACCTACCCTCCACTATTGTAGTGAAAGGATGTAAAAGAATATTTTGAGAGGTAATTAAGTCTTTAATCATGATATTGCATGCATTTAAACCATTGTATTGCTAATACTTAGAAATATGTAATATTAGTAATACATATCTTAATACATAATACAGTACCAAACAAGGTTCTAGTAATACACAACAAAAACATGCATTGTATTTTCTAATACACTCTTCTAAATGACCATTTGTTTTATTTTTTGTGGATTCCTTATGGTATTTTGCCCACTTCTTTGTATTTTTACTTGTTATGATGCATATATGTTTCTTCCAAGAAAATAGAATCATTGAACTTGAATTTCTTGACTTTATAGTATCCGTCTTATCAAATAAAAGAAAGAAATGAGAGTCGACATATGAGTCAATAGTAGCGGATCCAGCATTAACATTAAGAGGTGTCAATGGTTTTAGTAAAAAGTATAATAGTAGTGGATCTAGAATTGAAATTAAGGGGTGTCTATGATTATAATAAAAAATATAATCATGAGGGTAGTAAGATTAGACTGTTAACTTCTGTCAAAAGGTATATATATATATATATATAACACTAAAATTTGACCTCTATATATGATGTAATTTTATGACAAATGGTGTGTTTGACAGCCTATTAAAACCCAAAAAACAATATATATATATATATCTATATATATCTATATATATATATATATATATATATATAAAACAAAAATTTGACCTTTATATATGATGTAATTTTACGACAAATGGTGTGTTTCACACCCTATTACAACCCAAAAACGAACGTAATAACACTTTTGTATTTTCATCAAGACAACTCAGCCTCAATCCAACAAAAGTGAAAGAAATGCGGAAATATAAAGCAAGAACAAGACAAAGGTGAAAATTTATTCCTACACAATACCCCAAAACCTATCGTAAGATGTAGAAGTCAGTAATATAAAAAATTAAAAGATAGATACAAGTCTTAGAGTCTTTTCTTCTCAAGTAAAACAAAGAACAAGGTAAAGAAAGTCCACTGGGATGAAAAGCAAGTACTCTACAAATCCTTGACAAGCCTCAAAAGTAGAAGAAAAAAGAGGAGATTACACAGGTCCAAGCTCGGAACCTACAAAAGTGTAGCAAAAAGGACCGACTATCAACAAGAAGATACCTAACAAAATACTTAATAAACAAAAAAACCTAGTAAGAATTTGATTACTACTTTCTATCCCAATCGGACCTCTTTAAACTACAACATGTACACATATAAGTAAAAACTAATAGTTCTATAATATATAGTTCACAAGGCTCAATATTTACAGTCAAAAGTCACAAGTTAATAACAAAAACGTATCATGTAAATCAAACTCAATATACAGTTGATCGATTACATGAAATAAGCGCATCAATCACAAGTAAGAAGTGAGTCACACATATGCATAGAAATGCATGAAATCACAGGAATCAATATCTCGACAAAAACATTTTCCATCGGCACACTATCACTCGGAGGAACTATTTCCCATCATTTTTATATCAAATCACTAGTCAGAAATATTTTTTCCATCAACTTTATGTCAAACCACTACCTAGAATCATTTTTGCCGGCTTTATAACAATCAATGGAAAAAACCTCGAAATCATAACAATCACATGTCTCATTACGGTATTCAACAATCAATGCACATCAGAAATATCAAGCCACACATAAAGACATGAAGCCATGTAATTCAACTCCACATTCAAGCCATCAATGCATTTCATCTAATTAATCAAATAGGGTCACAACAAGGTAATTCATAAATTGCCAGTGTCAACACAAATCCTTTCTGTTTACCCCTTCTTTGTTTATTAACATTGATCAAGTGGATAAATAAGACCCTTCACCTCATTCTCGGTAACTACCGAACACACATACAATGGAGAGAAGTAGACAATTTTACTAGATTGCCAAGTGTAAGAGATCACTTGCCTTATATCAATAACTAATCACTCAATGAATTGAGTCTTTCCCTTACAAATCACTTCCAAAACCACAGAATCTATAACAATCAAGTATTCACAATCACTCATCAAAAACAACAATTCTCACATCAATTATATAGATAATGGATCAATGAACTCAAAACTAAATTTAAAAATGGAGGTTTGAATCTGGAAAACAATACTTGACAAAGATACTTAGGCTTTAGGAACTCATTCGTGAAAACCATTTTAAAAAAACATATATAATCCACTTCAAAATCACCATTTCAGATCGAAACTTAAGTTCTTGAAAAACCTTGCCATTATCCAAATCAAATTCCAAATTATGGCGTTAAAATCCATAAATAATTAAAGGTAATTGAAGGTTTAGGGTCTAATCTTACCTAAATGTTTATCACAATAAAACCTACTCAAAATCACAACTTAGGGTTCTCCAAGCATAAAAACATAAAAAAATGGGGCTTAAACCCCAAAATTTTCATGTCATCCCCGCCCCCCACCGGTGAAAAAGTGACTTTGGGTTATCAATATAAAATACCCCTCCCTCCACCCGAAAAAAGGAACCTCTCACAAAATTAAGTCCTCTTCGCTCTTGCGAAGCTCTCTTATATGATTGGCCCTTGCGATTGCAATGCTTGTAGACACCAACAACTCAATCAACTGACAAAATATCAAAAGGACCCTTAGGGTTCGTCCGGAACACCATATATACAAACCAAATATGCAAATCAAGTCTACTAAACGCTTCAAACTTCATGGAACCATCGAAACACGACTTGGAGGACTCATTTACCCAATTTTTGTTAAAACCACATGAAACTTATCATGCCTAAAATACTAAAATAAGACTGATACCTCTTAAAAATCAATGAAAACCTCACAAAGGCCTAAAATCATCGCCTGAATCCAATGGAATTTTCACAATTCTGATCCAAGCATCCAAACCTCCAATGTTGACCAAGTCAACCAAAAAGTTAATATTCTTTAATTTCACAACTTAGGACCTCAATCTTCAAAAGAAAACTCAAAATCTAAAATTTAAAACTCGCATAACTCATATTTCACTTTTCGAGGTGATGGAATTGATGAAATTTTATTTCGACACTCGAAACTCCAAAAGACATTGAAAACTACTTTCTTAACAAATTGGCTTTTCAAATCAAAACTTAAAAAATTTTAAAGTTTCAAATCAAAGTTCGAAATCGATTTTTTCAAAATAAAACAAAAAGACTCGGGGTTGATATTGTGAGGGAAAAAATGGTAAATTCGTGAAACTTTCCAAAAAGGATCAACTGGGTCATTCCACACCCCTTACCCGAGGTTGGGTCCAGCCCAGCGAGACAATATTCTTGTTCTCTTATTTGCTAAGAAAGCCTCAATGTCATTACTTTAGTTTGACATGAAGAAATTCTAATCATATTATATATTTATGGCATGAATTTTATATTTTAAATATTCATTCTGTCATTATTAAATATTTGTTATGCGACCCTAGAATTAAATTTTCCTACAACACGTTGTAACATCCTGTCTTACGCCTATGCTTGTTCTATTCTTGTGATACTGTTGGCCTTATCGTATAGGTGAGGGACCATATTCCTTATATGATTAGTGCTGGTTTAAACTAGCCGAAAAGTGATGTATCATGTCATGCACGTTTTAGTATGTTTACAGTAAGTTGACTCCGCCAGATATATTTAAACTAGAGATAATAAGGTGGTAATTGAGCTTAAATTTGAAAGTTAAGTTATAAGTTGAAGCAAAAGGATGTAATATTCATAAAATGGAAGAAAATAATTGAGCTGCTTTCTTGTCTTTATTAAGCAGTTGCATTACCTACTTGAGCTATATGGATATTGTTAAAGGGGCCAAGCTTCATGGACCAGATTTAGAATTATAGTAATGGGCTCACTTGAAGCACTAACCTATTAAAAGAAAATAAAAATGAAAGAAAGTCCAGCAACCAAATCTGCTAAGGACCAATATAGATAAAGACCAAGTGAAAGCAACTAGGTGTTTCACCTAGTTTGACCTTTCGAGCTGCTTGATGTGCATAAGCAGGTGCATCACCTACTTGACTAGTAGGTGGCTGAAAATGGACCCAAAAAAAAGAAGGTTCCAGAGGATATTTTTATGGTCAATAAAACTGCTTATATATCTAATATGAGCTGATATTCTTCATCCATTTTAACACATAAAAATAAGAATTAACCTCAACTCTCTCTCTCTTTTATCTTAAAGATTAACTCAGCAACCTTAAAGTTTTCTAGGGCCCGTCTTACGCGTATGTTTGTTCTATTCTTGTGATACTGTTGGCCTTATAGTATAGGTGAGGTACCATGTTCCTTATATGATTAGTTTTGGTTTAAACTAGTCAAAAAGTGATGTATCATGCCATGCACGGTTTAGCTTGTTTACTGTAAGTTGACTCCGCCGGTTGTATTTAAACTAAAGATAGTAAGGTGGTAATTGAGCTTAAATTTGAAAGTTAAGTTCTAAGATGAAGCAAAAGGATGTAACATTCATACAATGGAATAAAATAATTGAGCTTCATGCTTGGATTTATTAAGCTAGCAGTTGCATCACCTACTTGATCTATATGGATATTGTTAAAGGCCCAAGCTTCACGGACCAGATTTCGAATCATACTAATGGGCTCACTTGAAGTCCAAACCTATTAAAAGAAAACCAAAATGAAAGAAATCCGAGTAGCCAAATCTGCCAAGGCCCAATATAGATAAAGCCCACGTGAAAGAACCTAGGTGCATCACCAAGTTTGACATTTTAAGCTTCTTGATGTGCATAAGAAGGTGCATCACCTACTTGACCAGTTAGTGGATAAAAATGGACCAAAAAGAAGAAGGTTCTAGAGGATTTTTTTTTGGTCAATAAAACTCCATATATATCCAATATGATTAGATATTCTTAACCCATTTTAACACATAAAAATAAGAATTAACACCATATGTCTTTCTTTTCTCTTAAAGATTAAACCAGTAGCCTTAAAGTTTTCTAGGGTTCTTGAAGAAACATTCATATCTGCAAACCAAGGTAAGTGAAAACTCATGGATTTATCTTAATTCTCCCATGGATGATTAGGAAAACATATTATTAATGCTCTAATATAACTACAAATGCAGAATATTTCTAGCAACTACTGCTCACTTCTTTAGTTATTAAAATACCTTACTTTCTTCTTTGGTTTAAGTGTGAAGGAAGCTGAAGTTCTATAAGAATTCAAGTTATACGGAGAAGTTGTAGAAATTGAGGTAAGATGACTGCTCCATTTTTGTCTTCCTTATGTATGAGTTTGAGTGAGGAATTAGTGGTGTGTTGTCATAAAGAACTCAAGGGGGTGGTGACTTCAATACTTGGTTGTGTGATAAGGAATAATTGGGGTTGTTTTATGTGTATTACTATTGGCGAAGCTTGGTTGATCTTGGGGAAAGGATGTATAATGTATATGATGGACAGAGAATGAGGGTGTGATAATACACATTATGTTAAGGGTTGTATGGGCTCATTATCTATCAAAGTTAGCTATTGTTTGCGAGGCTCACAGTGTGATGTATAGATGCTAATTTTATTAAACATGATTTAAATTGTAGATTAAAACCAAAATGGGAGGCTGAGTCGTGATAGTATATCAGTCAGAGGATAAGGTATGTAAGGCTATTCTATTCTATATCCCTTTGGCATGAAATCTGATACCTGCGGTTACAATGAAGTGAATCTCATAAGTTCTATTCCTAGAAAAGGAAATATAGTGGCAGGTACTATCTCCTAATAACTAACAAAATTTCCCCCTCTCCGTAGTGAATATAATTACATCGTTATATGTTCACTATCTTATACTTGTGCATTTATCCCCCCATGTGCTGGTATAGAAATGTTATTTGTAAAAGCAAGTTTGGTGAATCCCCCTCTTTGTTGTTTGTAGTCAATTGTGTCATTAAGCTCTTAAAGTAATATTTTGATGTTACATAGCTCCTTATGTCATTGTTAGTGCCTTAAGGTATTATTTTCATGTATTCTATTACTGGTCCGTACTTCCATGTCTCCAAAATGATTATGACACCGAAATAACATCTTAGAAGAGTTACGATTATCCAAAGAGTAATCCCAAAAGAGTTATAAACTGATAAACAACAATCTCAAAGATTAAAAAATTTAAGTGAAGAAATCTATATAATTACGGTGGCAGCCCAGCGGCGAAATCCTAGCATGGGTCGATCCCAATTGGTACATAAGGGTGGTAGCTCAGTGGTGAAATCCTAGCATGGGCCGATCCCTATTGGTATAGAATGGTGGAAGCTCAGGGGCGAAAGCCTAGCATGGGCCGATCCCAAATTGTGTAGTTACGAGGATAGCATCCCAAAGGTTAATATGCCTAGCATGGGTCATCCTCTTCTACCACTCAGCAGTTGTTCACTTGTATCACATGCCGTACAAAGATTCTAACGTACATAAAAGTAATGAAAACAATGTAACTTAGATGATCTCACAAGAGTAAGCACAAATGGTCTTCTCTCATGGTGTATGCACTCATGTGTTGATACTTGATTTCATTTGATCCTCGTATTACATATGATATATTGTCTTACATATTTCGTACATTTTTTCATAGTGACGTCCCTCGCTGGGGACACTGCATTTCATGTTGTAGTCACAGGTTCTCTAGCTAGTAGACATCCTCAGTAGGAGAATACGACACTCAGATACTTTTGGGGAGTTCTAGGTTGATTCGGAGCTTTATTGAGTCCTTGGTAAATTCGTTTTGGTATTGTATCATAGTTAAGGGTAAGGCGGCGTCTGTCCCGACCTACTCTAAACTTCTATCCTTTAAAGGCTTTGTAGACGTATTTACATGGTTCAGTTGTGGCCTCAACGACCAAGCCTTGTATATAACTTTTGGATCTACTCATGTTGGTTTGTATCGCTATGTCCTAGGTGAACTTGTCACAATTGTTATAGTTATATACATAGTAAGAACAGATTTCAGGTTGGTTCTCTCAGGACTTAGGGTATCGGGTGCCTGTCCACCTTTATTGGATTTGAGGCATGACACATATAATGTTTTGAATAATTAAAATACACAATGAGAGTGGGACTGAATCATGGAGTTTAGCATAGCAAACAAAATACTACCATGGTGGATGCATTACAGAAAAGGCATGACAATTATAACAAACACCTGAAAAAAAGAAACACTCCTAGCTTTCCTTCCAAGATTCTCATTTAGAATGTAATTCGTGAGCAAAGGCAGGGCTGCATAGGTGCTAAGAAAACAGTTTGACGTCAAGGTAGATTGTGATTTACTTTTATGTATATGTTTAATTAGTGAAACCTATGTTAATTAAAGAATTGATAGAGATAACATGATTAGACTTGTGAGCATGATGTCTGAGTGAATGATCTTAGAATAATGTAATACAAATGACACAAGAATGTGGGATATGCATGGAATGAGGAATATGAACAAACACCAGAATTTTGTAGTGCAAATGAGTTCATTTGGATTTGTGTAAGATCCATTTATAAAGTAATCTTGAAATTTTTGTAGTAAGTGCTAGAGGGAACTTGTGAATATGAGAGTTTAAAATTACATGTATCTTGTGTTGTGCTTATACTGAATATTATTGCAATGATAATTTCTATGGGGAAAACATAATTGTTTAGTAGTCATGATGAGTTGATTAGGTGAATCCAAAGAGAGTGTTACAATTAACAAATCATAATGTGTAGGGTGAAGAAGAGAAATAACCTACAATGAGTGTTTATAGAATGTATATGTCCACCAACAGTCAATGAACCAAATCCTTTGAAAGAATGTAAATGTAGAAAATAAATAACACAAAGTAAAATTAATACAATAGTTTTTACATGGAAACTCCCTTGCTCAAGGAAAGTGAAAACCACAACTTGTACTCACATTATTTTTAACTCAACTACATTTAAATATAAAAGGAGCAAAGATTTATATTACAAACTCTTAAAACCTAGGAATTAAAAATCTTTAATCCCTTTCTCCTTGGTGTAAAGCTCTACTACCAGCAAGTACTAAGCAATAATTCTATTTTCCACTAAACAAACCAGCTCTAGTCGATCTAGACTTCAAGAACTCAACATAACTAAATCTAGTCAATCTTAGTTTTGGTCTAATATGAAAACTAATCCACTATCCATATAGATTTGGAATAGATCTTACAAGATTAACTATTTAAATATAAACCCTATCAATAATTAAGAACAAATATAACTCTATCAGGGTTTTCGGTTGCTCTTGACCAATATTCCGTCGAGAGAGACTTTTGCTTTTTGTGAGAAATCACTGTTGCAAAAACTTGTTGTGATAGTGGAGAATGGACATAAAGCAATTTCATTGGTTTAGGGATTGTTTTCCGTGGGTGAGACGCACCAACCACAACATGAATTATAGGTTTTCGGACAGTATAGTTTTCTCGTACATAACTTATAATTTTATCAGGATTCAGGTTTACAAATTGTTCAATCATTAAAACTTGAGACATATATCTTAAAATAACAAATCTTCCCCCCTCCTATGATGACAAACTAATATTCAGCCTCTTAAATTTTTGTCCTTTGGTTTCATTAACTCACTCTATCATCAGTCTCAATACCAGAAGACCGACCAAGTAAGGTCCCTTGACTCGATCCAAAAAAAATTGTGCTGCATTTACAGAATGCATTCCCCTTTTTGGACATTATAAAAAATATGTATAAAGAAGTAAGCCAAGTAAATCAAGATTGCAATTTAAATATATTCATGGCCACATAGGCAACACATCGCATAAGAGTAAGATACACAAGGTATTAATGCAAGGAAGTAGAAACATGGCCAACATAACCATTCATTTATCACTAGGGTCAAGAATCTGATTAACCTTTCAACCACACCTTATCCAATTCTAGCTAAAAATGATTGTTAAGTAGTATAAAATCCAAATAAGAGTTGATATTGAACCCACAAGGAGCGGCACGTGTGTAAAAATTCAATTAGAAAGACAAACGGGGTCAAATTAGCTATAGGACCAGAAATTATTAAAAGAAAAGACATGTAAGCAAGTTTAAAGGGGTGACAACAAATGTCAGATGGTGGTTTTAGTTTGCAATATTATCTATGATGCAATTAAACAACAAAGAATTAACAATATAGATGGGAATTCAAGGGATGTGATTGATTCTAGGAGATATCTGCTATACAGGTAATTAAAACTACTAATAAATAGCTAAATATCAGTAAGTAATAAGCTGACTACGATTGAAGTAGCTTTCTCTTAAACAACTACTTTGACTTAAGTGATTTCTCTCGAACATCATCAAGCTTAAAAAATAAGAACAATCCACAACCTTAATACATTATATATATATATATATATATAGATAGATAGAAAGAGAGAGAGAGAGAGAGAGAGAGAGAGATAGGTAGGATTTGGTTCATAATTCACTCTTTTGAGCTAAACCACATTAACCCAATACCTATAAACCATTAATCAAAAGCTTTTGTTCAAAAACCTATTTATGAAGCAAACTAAGAAGTTAGAACTGCATTTTTTACTACAACTCATTGATTAAAATAGAGATAATTATTAAACCCACATATATATAGCATTTACATTAGTAATAATCAATACCCATAAGCTAATTTAACCAATAATCACACCCTAAGAAATGGGGTTTTAGCCACACATCATAAAAATAGAGAAATAGTTACCAAATGCATTAACCATGATGTGTATAAGAGTCTCCAAACCTTTACGATGATTTCTAAGAATGAAATTCAAAGAGACACTTTCCAAATCATCCAAAATTTCACAACTCGAACTCAAAAATTCATAGAAAACTGTAAGTCTAGAATGGGAACTGTAATATCCATGAGAGTTGTCCTAAAAAAATTTTAAAAATCTAATATATAGTTTCCCAAAATTAGGCCTAAAATGCCACTGGGCGGATTAAATGGTGCATTGCCGAACTGATCAATGATCCGCCGAGTGACCTATTCCATTGTCATTTTCCATTGGCCTTCAGATCTCTGAATCTGTAACTTTGGGCAATCTATTTTTTTGTCGAGGACCCAATTCACCGACTGCCCATATTCGTCGCTGATGTTGTTTATTCCCTCAAGGCTAGCACACTAGAACAAATAGAGGTCCAAAGAGACATTTGGTTGTTCACCGAGTGGTCCTGGCGATTACCAAGAATGCTTTTCTTTACTTCTTCAACATGTGTTTTTCCTTTTTGCGTGTTAGTGTCCTTGCTTCTCATTAGTTCACATGCTTGAATATCAAGGACTCAACATCAGTATCTAGAACAAAATATGCATTTGAGTAAACTAAAACAATTAACACAAATCCCTAAATAGCTCTAAATCTCAGACTCATCAAGACCCCGAACTTAAACTTTTGTTTTTCCTCAAGTAAAACTCACGATCAACAGTTAAATAGGGATGTCCACAAATAGTGTTGCATAAGAGTTAACATAAATGCATAGAATAATGTTTAAATTATTTATAAAAGGAAGAGTTGTGCACCTAAAGTTAGAAATTGTGACTCAGCATTATCAAAGATGCTTAAGTTCACAATACTTGCTTCAAATGGAAGTTCAAGTTCAACAAAAGGTACTTAAATTACCTCTCAACAATGATGATTTCATGTTCACACAAAATTTCTTAACAATTTAAAGACCCAAAATCTCATTACAACTCTCATACTCACAAAGATGAACACATGCATGACTTCACCCATAGGTTTGCCCTTATTTTCAAATAAATATTCGTTTTAGGTCACTCAAGATCACAAAGGTCTTGTCAATGTTCGTAACGGGGTTTTCGTGTAAAGGTATAGTCATTTAAGCTTAGTGGCTTCTAGCTTAATGAAGTATTGTCTAAACATCACTTTCCTCCTTTTCTTTAACATTTCAAACATTCTCATAATCCACCCCATTATTCGACTTCATATCAACCACGAGATACCCCATTTTTTTTGCAAATTTCACTACTTTATTTCATAGTTTTTTTTGGTATTTTTCTTTTATTTATTCTTTTTCAATTCTTGTTGTTACATGGAGGGGTTCCATATTTTTCAAATAAGTCACACAAAGGGGTATTTATCACACTTCATGACTTTCCTTCTCTTTTTACCACACCGCAACCTAGGCTTCTTGGCCTAAGTTGTTTATTAAAACAAGCCATACTTCATGAATATTATGGATTAATGGACAAAGAAAGGTCACAGTTTCTCAAATCTCTTCGAAGAAAAGGGGCAAGGCTCAAAAGTTACGAAGGAAGGTTCACACATATTATAAGGTTGGCGATAAAAGAGGTATATTATCATGTTGGTTCACTCTTACAAATTCTTGCATAAGATCATTTGAAGTGCTTGCATCACTCAATCAACCGAACCAATGGGGCAAATTCTAGATGTCATGACACAGAATGTTTAAAGTTATATCATCACACATGACATTGGTACTAATATCAATAAAGACTTCACACTTTCTAGATAGCGTGCAATGTTGATCACAATTGACTTATTCGATAATTGACTAGTCACAACAAGATGCTAAAAGTTGACATCGTGTCTATGCAACTACATTTTCTCATTGTAGCCGCACAATCATTTTGTTCAATTGAGAGAATTTTTTGAATCATCAGTATTGATCACAGCCGATACTCAAATTCACACAAGAACAACCACAATCACAAACAAAAGAGGTTGAAAATTTTTAAGATGAGGTTCAAAAACTATTTTCATTCAAAACAATGGCCACAAGCTAAAACCTCCACACCACAATTTAACAACTATGATATATATAAATTAGCCAAATAATACCAATATTCACAAAACAATCACATGAGGTAGGTGTGGAAATACCTGACCCTACCCAATAACAATAAGTAGTTGTCCTCAAATGCAATTAAAAAAGAATATTCAATAAATCAACAGAGAGAGGTAAAAAAATCATCCTTCCAGGCTAAGACTAGATGAAGTCTACATATCATTCACTCTATTTGTTAGGGAATCAATGCTCAAGGTCACAATCTCATGTTGGGAATCTGTACTCAATGTGTCATCGGCCTTGGATCCACTAGAACATGCCATAGAATTATCGCTTGAGGAGGCCATGGCCAGCCAGGTCTTCATAGAAAACCATATCTTGAACCTTAAGCTTCCCCTGATATGACTCAAATTGAAATTTCGTAGTTGTATCGTCAACTCTAACCTCACATTCTGTAATAGCGGGAGGCACATCAAAATGAGCTAGAAAATCTTTCCTCAACTCTGCAATCGCGATTTTAAGGCTGTCACCTCATGAGTAGCTCCCTGGAATCTCTTACACACCTCTATCCTTACTGTGAGCGCATAAATAAAATCTCTAAAATGTGTCAATGCAGCAGTTAGATATTCTTTCAATGATCTCAGGAATGAAAGCCTCTATCCAAGGGTCATGCATATTAGTAAAATGGACTAGGTGAGTGGAGGTCTGTATGCGGTAGTACCAGTACTAAATGTAGGGGGAATGGGAGAAGTAGAAGCCTCAAAAATGGTGGAGCTCGAAATACATGAAGGCCCATTGGCTGGAGTAGGCAAGACTTCCTCTACGAGTAATGAATCGATATCAACTCTCGGGGAAGAGGCCATTGGGTCTTCCCTCGTTCTCTCATCCTCATCCTTCTGGTACTACATTTTAATATGTTGGATGTGAATATAAGAGGTGGGACTTACCTCCACATCCATCTTCTTATCATGCAAAATATAGGATCATTTGCACAACTCGGTAATCAATACCAGAGCAAAAAAATGTTTGATTTTGCTTGTCCCTCACGTACATTGATGAAACCTAGATTGAGTCTGTTTCTAGGAATAATAGAATCAAAACATACTTGCTTTTGGTGGTGAAGAATAAACTTGTTCTGGATCATCATGATCGTGCTGCTAATAAATCCAAATCAATACCTTCCCACCACATTGAGATAGTTCTTCTCTATTGACACTCCATCCTTAATCCATCTCTGGTTTATGTTAGAAACAAGAGGATCCAACCAAATTTTCATGTCATCCATAGTCTGTGTGGAAGTCAAACTCTGGTAGTCATAAATAAATTTGAATTATATCCCAAAACAATATTTATGTCTCCACTGTCACACTTCACCTTCTTGGCCCGAGCAATCAATGAACCAATTAGTTTGAAGGAATTGTACTTCCTCTTCCCTTGTGCAACTAAGTGTCCGTAATCTGAGTAAAATTATCAAACCCAATTAGAAATGTAGGCACTTCAGGATTTAGTGAAAATCTAGAATTTGTGGTACTTTAGCGTGCTCCATATTTCTGGGTACGTTTCCATCACACCGTCTATGGACAACTTTCTCTTTTTATTAATAATAGTCTTCAATCCCTCTACCTTTAGTGTGCTTATGACCAGGGTGGTAGACGCAGTACTGGTGGCGCTAGAACCCCAATGTGATCTGAAGCATAGGGGGAATCTAAGGTACCGGGATTCTAGATGGATCATGCATCTGATACGCTCAAACTTACTTCTCAAATAAGAAGTAAAGCGGCCGTGTCAAGTAAATAACCCAACTAGTGAGGTTGGGATCGTTCCCACGAGGAAAATAGTTTAGACTTGACTTCAATCTATTATTATTATTGTTCAGTCAATTACTTCCTTGGAAAGCAAAAATGATAAAAGGGGGGTTTTCTATTTCTAAATAAATGAAAATAACTAGCGAAATTGAAAGAGACATTTAACAGCTTCAAATGTTGGAGTTTAATCAATTAATGAAAGTAACTAGGGTTTACGTGTTCCCCACAGGTTCATAAGTTGATAAGTCTAACTATAACAATTCTTTCATAGTATCTTGCATGTAAAGTGATAAGTTATGTATTTATAAATCCTTGGTCCAGCATCTAGAAAATTTCACGCCACACCTTGGTCTGGCTACGTGTGTTGCTATCCTAACCCTTATCTTTACCTCATATTACGCATCGTATCGATATTTGACTAATTTATTACCTCGTACCAAACAATACTAGCCTATTAGATAGTATACACTTAATCTATGTTGATAATTCTTTTCCTATTATCTACCTCCTTGTTCTAGCAAGTAGCATTATGGTGAGTTCTAACGTTGGCCATCCGTTAAAAAGACTTCTAAGCGAAAGAATTATCAATACATGCAAGACACTATTCTAGAATTGTTATTTTAGTTAGGTTTTACCTCATTATTTTCCTATGGTTCCCACAACCCTAGTTATGGAGTTTAGTTACCCATAGTCTTAATCACAATATTCAAATATATGGTATGAGAATTCATGTACTTACTTCAATGAGAAAAAGTAAAATCCAAATGTTCGCTTGATTAATCAACAAAAATCACCAATTAAAAGAATCTTAAAATAATCAAGAGTCTTACAATAATCAAGGACCTAACCAAATAATCCAGAGTCTAAACTCAAAAATGAGATTTTTCGAACTATTTATAGAAAATAATAACCTAATTAAACAAGGACTCTATTTGCTGGAAATTTGTCAAAATGCGGCTGGGTCGACGGATCTTCGTGGTCATGACGGGCCGTCATGGATCCCGTCGTCCCATACTTGTGCAATTTCTTCAGCTTCTCTCCTCATTACCCTTGACGGCAGGTATGATGGATCGTCAGAGGCGCAACGGTGCGTTGAGGGTCTCCGTTCCAAAACACTTGAATTCTTGGAATATGGGTACTAGGACTACTTCTCTGATTTTCATGACAAACCGGCAGGATGGACCGTCATGGCTACGACGGTCCGTCATGCTTTCCGGAATCCCACACTTGGTCAGACTTCCCCATCTTTCTTCAGCAGCTTCACTACGCTGCCACCTACGGACCGTCACCAGCATGATGGACCGTCACAAGCTTCGTAGGTGGTCTCTTTTGCATTTCTTCACTCAAAAACCTCCGCATTCATCTTTGGAAAGATTTCCTGCAAATAAGGAGAAACTTATATAAAAATTAGAATAAAAAGGCTTTTGGACACACTAAACATAAGGAAAAAGTATTAATAATACCGTGAAACCACGATATATCAGCATCCCATTAAGTAGAACTGGTCTCCGAGAATATGGAAGTTGATCATCCATAGGATCATAGATTGAAGCCTGAGAATCTAGAGACTCTTCCTCATTGTCTAATGAGGTGAGATAGTCTCGTAGTCTCTCTCACTATCGGAGCTGACCTCTGGTGCCCCACCACGGGCGCCTTGTCCTTTCCTTTGACTTTTACTCCTTTTGTAGAGAGTTTGGATGTCTTTGCCTAGAATGCAACTACATCCTCACTTATAACGACTCCTCTTGGCGGTTGGCATGTCTATTCCTGAAAATTTGGGTATAGCTATTTCAGTAAAACATATATAAAACCATTAGAAATAGTTCAAGAAAAATGCAGAAAACATATTCCAGAAAGAGTCGGTGAACCATTCAGCGAGTCACTAAATCACTTTGGTGAGACAAATCAGGCTCGCCGAAAGTAACAACTCTAAAAAAAATAAATTCAAGACAAATGGACGAGGCTTAGGGCCATTCGGTAAAACGCAGACACCTAAATTGACCATTTGACAACTTTTTCCCTTAATAAAGACTTAAAACGCTCCATCATTGAGAAAATTACATCATTCGCACAATTCAGGGTTGCTTAGACTTCACCCTAATAGACCCAACTAAAATATACCGCAACCTAAAAAAGTTAGACTTGATTTTACAAGAAAGAGCACGAGAATCAATCAATTTTAAGAATTTAGGCACATGTCCAGTTCCTTACCATCAATCAATTAATTTAAACATGATTATACAAATTGCCCAACACAAAACAATAACAGATCATTGGTAAGCCACGAAAATAGTAAACTAAACTAGAGAATTCTAGAGCTTTTTGTAAGAGTTTTAGAGTTTGGTAAGAGGATTTAAATCGTAATAATCTTTCCACTACTAATAATTAGTATTTTAGATTTTGGGCGTCAAAGTATGATCCCCCAAGGTGTCCACTAAAAGGACGCTTAAAACAGCCAAAAGCTAAAAAAAACCAGCCTTCCCACGAAGGGTATCTATGACTAATAGTTGCACCCACGCCCCATGGGTTGGAGTCTTAAGTCAAGGATGACCTTACCCTGCATTTTGAGATCCAATAACTCACTTACAACGGTTAATTACGGTTCATGAACTAATCCATGATCCGTGGGAGGGGTGTAAGGACAAATTTTTAGATTTAGTTTTTAAGTTAGATGTTTTGGGGGTTAATTAGTAATTGGTTTGGGGATAATGGAGGTTGGTTAGTTAGTTTTTTAACCACCTATATAATCCTAATATACCCCTTAACTAATGTAATTAATTCATTCTTCAAAGAACCCTAATTCTCTCCAAATAATGTTCTCTCTAGAAGAAGAAGAAGAAGAAGAAGAAGAAGAAGAAGAAGAAGAAGAAGAAGAAGAAGAAGAAGAAGAAGAAGAAGAAGAAGAAGAAGAAAATAGGGAAAATAGGGCAGAATTTCCTCCATTGATACAATATTGATTAGGGATTTGAATCAAGGTATGTTATATTAATCATCCATGGGTTTTTCCACCCATAGATCTCCTAGGTTTTCCCCCAATTGGAAAGTTAAAATGCAATTCTAGCTAGGGTTTCTTCCTATATTATGGGTAGCTAGTGTTTAGGTATGATTTCAATCTAGTGGATAATACCTAATTATGAATAAATTAGCATTGAATTATGAAATTATGATGAATTTATTTAATTTATATGGTTAACCTTAGTCTAATTGATGAATTTTATATTGTGGGTTTATGCCATGAAAGATGAAATTGAAGAATTATAATTGATCTTCCAAAATAAATGTCATGTGTAGTAATTATTCAAGGTTGGAAACATAAAATCATGAATTGAACTAGAACTTATTACGTATGATGGATCTTGACTTGTAAGGTATAAAAGTTCAACCTTCTGATGAATTATGACTAGAATCACCTCATAATAAAGAATGTCATTAGAATGTCGTAGAATCTAGGGGTAATTGACAATTGTGAGCTTTCAGAGTAAGTCTTGTAGTAATGAATGTTGAATCACCGGGGCTTTGAGAGTAAATATAAGGTGATGAATAAAAGTATAACAGGTAGAATTGTGGTGCAATACCGATACTCACCTAATATAAATTTTAGAAATGTTTGGAAGTAAAGTGATAGAATCACTTGAACATGGATTGATTGTCAAGGACATCCTTCCATGAGACATGAACGTTAAGCAAGGATTAATAGTGGAATCTTGGGGTGTATGCTTGACCTCAAGTGGATATTGACAGTGAGATGGAGTTCACACAAGAGAGGGCCCGGGCTCCAAGTTAAAAGGAGAACCACACCTAGTTGATGTTATGATTATCCAAGTTAAAGGGGAAACTCTTACTAGTCGAGTGTGGGCTTTCCCGAAGTTAGGCATCATGAGATGAATTCCTTCACATAGTTTAGTCATGCTTTCTAATAGCAATCTCCATATCCAATAAACTAAGACATTCTTGAAAAAGCAACTCATAGTTTTGTAAAGCATAATTTAATAAAGACTTACTTAATGAAGTACCTCATAGTGTTCAAGAGTATAAATGGACTTAGAGATGCTTAAGGTAGTATATCATAGGGTTCATGTTAATAATGAACCTAGACATGATTAATAAAAAGTAACTCATAGGGTTTAATTTAATAATGAACTAAGATAGAGAGGACCTCATAGTATTCTAAATTTAAAGAAGGAACAAGATTCCAAACCATTAAATATTAGTATGAGGACCTAAAAGTGGTACTTAGCATGAATAGTATTATGGGATTATATTCATTCATTGACAAGAATGACTTAAGTTTATTCAAGAAAGTGTTCTTTTGTGTGATGTATCTTGAGATAGGATTGTGCGATAGTTGCCTTCTTTGTTATTTTTGACTAAAGATGAAAAATTCCCTTGGTTATGAGAAGTAAGATAATAATGAGACCAAAGGGGGGTAAGTATGACTATGTTGACTTCAAGGTTATGCTTAGTTACATGGCATTATCGGATGTGTTTCATGCATAGCACAAGTGCGCTTTGAGGTTACTTAGGAGTATAGTGCCCTTATTGTAGAAAATCTTAAAGAATTTACCATGTATATAGACTATGGCAAAGATGACCAAAAATGGATACTTATCTTGGATATTATTATGTGATTCTATTTAGGCATTGCACAAGTATGCTTTGGAGGTGACATAAGAATAGTTCTACTATGGCATAAATGACTAAAAGTTGAATAAATGCTTATATGATGCTTATGTTAGGTACTTTAATTATTATTAGGATAATTTCTCTTATGCTTATAGTTTATATTTCATATGGTTTTGTTATGTCTTTTGTTTACTAACCCTTATCTTATGATCTTATGATTATGTAAGCTGACATATCTTGGATGTTGAGTTCTACTCGTAGAGATAAATTTTTAAAAGTTTCATAGATTTGAAGATCTTGGTGATTCCTCATAGCTTCGAGGAAAAAATCCACTAGTTCCTTTATGTATTTTATATTCATCTTGAGACTAATGTATGGGATGTGTCCCAAGAGTTCTATTCTAAAGTTGTATTAGATGGTTTGAGACAAAGTGTAGTAAAAGGTTCCACTTGCTTTTATGAAAATGACTTTGATTTTATGGATAAAAGTTTTTAAATTTTCCATACTTTTCTATTATATTATGCTATGATATGCTAAGAGCTTGTATGAGACCTCTTTGGGGTCAAGTACACCATGTTACATTTACAGGGTACCCTTGGGTCGTAATAGTTACCTATTGCTTTTTATTTCAACAACAAATTTCAAGTACGGGGTTCGGAAAACCAATCTTTATGCTGAATTTAAAATTTAAATACCTAGGCGGCAAAGTTCACCAATTCCGAGAACCAAATCCACAAAAAAAACGAGTAAAAACAATAAAGTTATACAAGATCTAAGGTGAGGTGAGAGGGCACGAGAGTTAAAATTAGAGAAGATGAAGGATTTTGAAATTTTAAACCATTCATCTTTAAAACCTTTTAGTCTTGGCACCATCGATGGAGTAAGTCTGCTTGCCAAACCAATCAGCGATACGCCGAGTTGTAATTTACCTCGCCGAGTTTTATGAAGTTGATCATTCATCACCTTTAATTTTTCCAAGGCATATCTCAACAAACAATTACCCAACATTCTAACCTTAAAGCATTGAGCAACCCAAGTGCCTTCTAAATGTTGGAATGATAAATTTGGTTATAACTGACCTTTTTTATGGCTAAGTGTTGGTCCCAATTACTTCAAATTAATAACACACCCTTGAAGCATGTCCCCTAACACCTATATTAGTCTGCTTAAAATAACCATCGATTTGAGGGTGAAGGCTTTGTTGATCTATTGAATTCTAGGTAGTATGAACTTGCACGAAGTGATAGGATTTGGCCAACCTTTAAAAAGTTATTCAAACAACGTTGATCTTTATCAATGATTAAGTCAACCAAACTACAAATTCCATGGCATGGGATCCTACTTCTGCTTGGGCAATCTTATGAGTTCTACGACCTAATATTTAGTGCTCACACTTAACTTTTTGTCAATTCAGACACTAGGAACAAAAGTCTATTACTTCTCTCTCCTCATCATACATAAGAAACAATACAATTTCACGTCGTGGTACATCTTTGTTGCTTCTAGTTATATAAAGTACCTTGAACTATTGGACTCTGAATATCTTATTCCATCATGGTGGGAAGAACATCATTGAACTTTTTTGCTGGACATCGTATCATGGTGACTTCTATATGGATCTTGACTTAACATGTCTTGATTTAATTTATACCATATAGTCATTGTTTTGCGCTAACCAAGGTGGTGGATTTTACCGCATTGAGGTAACTTCTTCACTTGAGACTTGACAAACTTTATCTAAAGGTCTTCAAATGTTTATCATGTCACATCGCTCCGTGCCCTGAATGGAACATCTTTTGATATTGAGTCTTCAACAGTTAGTTAGATTCCTATATTACCCTTCGTTCTTCTGAAATTTCATCAAAAATACACTCATTTACATAAATTTCATGAATTATTTATATATTGATGCATTGAGTATTGATTGACTGAATTGTCTGTTTGATACAGTTGATATTGTGGTGAATATACTTGTTGATTTTTAGTGGTTATGTACTAAAGTCTTCTCTACTCTCTATTTTGACTTGCATTTTACTTGTTTCTAATTTGAGGCAGTCTAGGAGGCCTAGCAGTACATAGTGACTTGAACTGATACCCCTGTAATTCTCTTTTGTTCAGTTCAGAACACGTTACATAGCTTCCTCTGAGATCTCCATGGTAGCGTAGTCGGATAATTTTGATCCAAGGGTGAACACTCTATTTTCAAGCTACCAAGAATCATCTTTTAGTCCTTTCCATCTTCCAAACATTAAGACATTTTAATTTATTTTAGTTGGTACACATTTTATTAAATTTGTTCTTGTTAGAGCTTATGTATGATCATTAGGTCAAGGTTTGACACTCGTAGCAATAATATATCGGGATCTCAAATTAAGGTAAATGCCTTTTTTTAACTTTCTTGAGATCCTTCACATCACTATGGTTTTTGAATTACTGTATCATACTCAATTCCAAAAATTTATGTATTGATATTTTATATTAAGTTTTATAACTAAAAAGTATTATATATAAACTTACATATTATCTACATTTACATACATATGAAATTTCTCACTTATCACTTGAAGAAATTCATTATAAAAGTCTAAAAGTTATAATTTCTTTCATGTTCTTTTTTTTTTTGAGTATGTTAACAATTTTTTTTAATTTTCTCCTAAGACATATAATCACAATTCTTTGATCTTTGCAACTTAAATTTTTCTTTTCATTAACAAATGTCTTTGTAAATATATATATTCTTATTTTATTCTTTATTTTCCTTTTAATGTTGATTAAATAACCAATGATTTATTATTTCCTGAATAATTAATTCATTACAGGTTCTTGAGTTATATAATAATGACAAACAATCAAATTCATGTTGGAATATAGCTAATATTTTTAAAACCTATTTTTTCATTATTTTTAATGTATGAATATTAGTAAAAAAAATATTTGCAAGAGTATAAAACAGTTACCTCGAAGGAAATTAGATAGAAAATAAAGGATTCTCTAGAATTCACTACTGCTGAAGAGGAAGCATCCCACCCTGAATAACAACAATCACCAACCACAATCAAAGAAACAAGTCATGTACCATTAGTACCTGGATCGAATTCTACAAAGAAAAATTGTGCAATAAGTATAGACTGAGTACGGAAAATATATGTCCTTAGAGAGCTTTGAGTAGTAACCCTTCTTAGAAACAATAATAAGGTATGTTCGAAAAGATTCATTTTCAAAAAGTGAAATGAATTCATAAAATAAATCACTTGAACATAACAATTAAAAAATATATTTTTCAAAACCAAATTGATTTACAATCATCACAATCACTCAACACCAAAGTAATATGAAATGCATAATTGATATACCGTTGTTTCACGAAATGCGTGACGGACCATCGTATCCATTACGGTCCATCCTGCAGGTTCATCATTAAGATCAAAGAAGTAGTTCCAGTACCCATATTCAAGGAGTTCAAGTGTTTTGGAACGGAGACCCTCGACAGACCGTTGTGCCTATGATGATCCATCATACCTTCCGTCGAGGGTAATGAAGAGAGCAGCAGAAGAAATTGCATCAAGTATGGGACGACGGAGTCCATGACGGTCCGTCGTGACCACGATGATCCCTCGCGATGTTCGTCGATCCAGCCGCATTTTGACAGATTTCTAGTAAATAGAGTCCTTATGTAATTAGGTTTTTATTTTTTATAAATAGTTCGAAAACCTTGTTTTTGAGGTTAGAATCTGGATTATTTGGTTAGGCCCTTGATTAGTGTTAGACTCTGGATTATTTGTAATTGATTGTTGGTGATTTTTGTTGATTAATCAAGCGAACTTTTTGATTTTACTCTTTCTCATTGAAGTAAGTGCATGAATTCTTATACCATATATTTGAATATTGTGATTATGACTATGGGTAACTAAACTCCATAACTAGGGTTGTGGGAACCATAGGAAAATAATGAGGTAAAACCTAACTAAAATAACAATTCTAGAATAGTGTCTTGCATGTAGTGATAATTTTTTCATTTAGAAGTCTTTTTAACGGAGGGACAACGTTAGAACTCGCCTTAATGCTACTTGCCGGACCAAGGAGGTAGATAATAGGAAAAGAATTATCTACATAGATTTAGTGTATACTATGTAATAGGCTAGTATTGATTGGAATGAGGTAATAACTTAGTCAAATATCAAATACGATGCTTAATATGAGGTAAAGATAAGGGTTAGGATAGCAACACACGTAGTCGGACCAAGGTGCGGAGTAAAAATTTTCTAGATGCCGGACCAAGGATTTAGAAACACATAACTTATCACTTTGCATGCAAGATACTAGGAAAGAATTGTTATAGTTAGACTTATCAAGTTATGAACCTGTGGGGAACACGTAAACCCTAGTTACTTTCATTAATTGATTAAACTCCAACATTTGAAGCTGTTAAGTGTCTCTTTAATTTCGCTAGTTATTTTCATTTAGTTAGGAATAGAAACCCCCATTTTTATCATTTTTGCTTTCCAAGGAAGTAATTGACTAAACAATAGTAATAATAGATTGAAGTTAAGTGTAAACTATTTTCCTCGTGGGAACGATCCCAACCTCACTAGTTGGGTTATTTACTTGACACGACCGATTTATTTCTTATTTGAGAAGTAAGTTTGAGAGTATCAAATTTTGGCGCCTCTGCCGGGGAAAGTAGCTTTTAGATTAACTTAAACTTATTACTATAGTTTAGTTGATATTTTCTTGATTTTACTTTGTTTTATTATTTTTGATTCGTGCAGAACCACCCTCCTTGTATGCCAAATATGCGGAGAGGAAGAGAACCCTTGTTTCCCTACTATCACAAATTAGAGCGTACACTACACAACATGAATCGAAACTTTGGAATTAATGATGATGATCCAAACCAAAACATCCCAGCTCCGGTTGATGTTCATGGTCAGTTGTTACCCGATGCCCCTGGTGAACACCAACAGAGGGGACAAAATCCCACTCCATGGCCCAAAGCATAATACAGAGGCTATGATAACATAGCAGACTCCGATCGGCCACTTGTCTTGCCTCCTCTACCACCAGGCCATACCTTTGTGGTAACTAGTAGCCTGATGCAAATGCTCACTTCCAGAGGTTTGTTTTCAGGGCTACCTTCTGAGGATCCACATGCCCATATAGCTAAGGTAAGGGCAGTGTGTAAAAGCTGTGTAGGGAGGCCTGACTTGGACTTGGATGTAATAGGGCTCAGAGTGTTTCCTCTCTCACTGATGGGAGAGGCTGCTATATGGTTAACTGAGCTCCCGTACAACTCAATTTTCACTTGGAACCAACTAAGAGATGTTTTCTTAGCACGCTACTATCCGGTCTCTAAGAAACTAAACAACAAAGACAGAGTGAACAACTTTGTGGCACTACCAGGAGAGTCTGTTGGTAGTTCTTGGGAAAGATTTACCTCGTTCTTGAAAAGTGTCCCAAATCGCGGTACAGATTATGAGTCACTGAAGGAATACTCCTATTGAGGACAGATGATAATAATAAAGTGGTGTTGGACACTATAGCAGGTGGATCTTATGGGGAGTGTCCTTATGCTGAGATTGCTGAAAAATTAGAGAAAATCTCCCGGAATAATAAAGCATGGAGTATTAGGAGGTCAGATACTGGGAGAAATACCTTCGCAATGTCATCCACTCACAACCCAGCCACAGATGAGATTCGTGAAGAAATGGCTCAGATGAGAACTGAGCTTGGATTGGTACTAAAACATATCACTGGGGTGCAGAAAAGATAAATGTAGTTAACTACTTGCCTAAACCACCACCACCTAATGATGAATGCTATTATGCGGAGGACTCCTATGCAGTAAATAAGCAGACATAAGGTTTCCGACCGAGCGCCCAAGGCTCAAATCAGGATAATTGGCGCCAAGGTCGGATCTATGGTAACTATAACCGTGAGGGTCATTATGTCCGAGATGGAAACTACAACCGCGACAACTACTTCAACACGGGTAACTACGGTAACAGAAATGATAGGAATGGGTCCTATGTCCCTCCTCAAAATTATGAAGTTAATCTTAGGGATGGTGGAAATAGTATGGCGCGAGTTGAGGATATGTTGCACAAAATGATGAGGAGGTTAGATGCTAGTGATGATCACATCAAAGAGTTAAGGTGTGATTTAGCATGTATTGGGCAAAAAGTCGATACAAATGCAATATCAATTAAGCAGATCAAGTTGCAAATGACCCAATTATTTGCGACAGTGAACACACGGCAACCGGGCACTCTTCCTAGCAACACTATCTAAAATCTGAAAAATGATGCGCACTGTATGGCAATCACTAATCGGGGTGGTAAGAAAATCATCGACCCACCTATGTCGTCTAATGAGAAAAATGTGAGAAAGGATGATGATAAGGTGTTAAAGGGTAGTGGTGAAGCAGAAGAGAGCACTGGAAAAGATGCAGAAGTCCCTATGAAGGTAATTACCATGCCTAGACCACCACCACCCTTCTCTCAGAGATTAGTGAAAAAGACCGAGGATGGTAAATATCGGCGTTTAATAACAATGCTGAAGCAGCTTTCTATCAATGTCCCTTTGGTAGAAGCTCTAGAACAAATGTCCGGTTATGCCAAATTTATGAAAGATCTGGTTACAAAGAAAAGATCGGTCACTTTTGAGGATGATGATAGAATGCAGCATTGTAGTGTTATTGCTACAAGAACTCTCGTACAAAAGAAAGAAGATCCGGGTGCATTCACTATTCCTTGTACAGTCGGGTCATTACATTTTGTGAAAGCATTATGTGATCTGGGGGCAAGCATAAATCTCATGCCCCTCTCGATTTACAAGAAGTTGGGTTTGGGTGACCCAAAACCCACTGCGATGCGGCTACTAATGGCTGATCAAATAGTGAAAAGGCCTATAGGGATACTCCATGATGTGCTACTAAAAGTGGAGTCATTCATATTTCCGGCATATTTTGTTATTCTTGATTGTGAAGTCGATTTTGAAGTGCCTGTTTTTCTTGGGAGACCATTCCTTGCTACAGGTAGAGCCTTAGTTGATATGGAAAAGGGGCAGATGAAATTTCAGTTGAACAATGAAGAAGCGAACTTCAACATTTGTAGGATCATAAGGCAGAGTGGTGAGCTCCAATCGGTATCCGCCATATCCCACAAAGAAAAGATGAAGAAGGAGAATGAACAAAAAAGTGCAAAACAAAAGTTTATGGTTGGGGATTCGGTGCTTTTAGACAGTTCTGGGGTGCCTTGTCTTCCGGGCAAGCTCAAGTCCAAACAGACTGGCCCTTACTTGATTACCCAAGTATTCCCTCATGGAGTAGTTGAGTTAAAAACCAAGGAGGGAGTGCGGTGTAAGGTGAATAGAGAACGACTAAAACTCTATTTTGGGCATACTGCATCGGTGAATGAAGTGATAGAGGAATACCATCTTGATAGGGTTGAGTAATCATGTGTCCTCAGCCGTGCCGCGATGTTAAATCAGGCGCTTGTTGGGAGGAAACCCAATACTTATAGTTTTTTTTTTCTAGTAATGGTAGCATTTTCTACTAATGGTTTTTAAAGTTGCAGGCACATCACCAGGAAATTCTGCAGAAAATTATTCTACAGCAGTCACTAACGGATATAGCGACGGACCGTCACATGAATCCGTCGTGCCAGGTACGTTTTTCTGTTATTTTCAAACTAGGGTACACACATCGGAATCAATGACAAATCGTCACAACTGAGACGTACCATCATCGGGGAATCGTCGCGTCTTTAATGAAGCGTACCCGACCCGGCTGGGGTTTTTTAAAAATCCATTATTTAAAACCCCCACCCCTTCATTTCACCACATTCTTTCACTCTTTCTCCCATTTCCCTCCCTTTTCAACTTTCAAAGCTCTCTTAGAACCGATCATTTTCCCCGAATTCTCCAAATTCCTCAAAATTCATCATCTACTAGTCGGAGCTGCTGCTGTGAGTGTCTACTTCATCACCAAGTACCTTTCCCTCTTGTTTTTCTCAAATTCTCAGGTATGTGTCTCTAATTTCTACACATTTATATTGCATTTTTGTTTATCAATTTGTAGTAGCCTAGTTCTTCTTGATATGTTCATTCTTTATCAAATTTTGTCTGACCTAGGTTAAAAAAATTCTCGAAATTATTGTGTTAAAACCCTAGAAATAGGTGCTTTAGCATTGCTAGTTTACTAGGTATTTGGGTTAGACAAATGTAGGTCAAAACACTACCAATTCGATTTGGGTCATAGGGGATGAATGGAGCATCTCCAGTTCTGTCACTGAGTTATAGAATGAGACCCCGATGACGGACCATCGTACCCACGATGGACCGTCATTAGGTCAGTTCCAACTGCCCTAACACCCCACTGTCAAATTTTCACCAACGGCCACATGCAACGGACTGTCAGTCCCATGACGGTCAGTCCTGCACAACCGTTCTGGTTGTCAGAGACCCTATTCCTAAGGGTCTCTCACTTTTTCTAAATGTCCTCCAACGGACACATCTGACGGACCGTCATCCCTACGACGGTTCGACCTGCACAACCGTTCTGGTTGTCAGAGACCCTGTTCCTTAGGGTCTCTCTCTATTTTTTAAGTGTCCTCAAATGGAAAACTACGACGGTCCTTCCTGCACATACCGTTATACTTGTCAGAGACTCTCCTTCAGGGTTCTGCATATAAATAAAGTCTATGTAAGATACAACGGACCCCTTGACGGTCTTTCATACCCACGACGAGTCGTCACCTGGTCCATTATGTTTCACTATTAGTATAGAAATGTCATTTTATTTTAATTTATTTTATTTGTTTTGTGTGGTTTTGCTTGTCTTGTTTTCTCCTTCTAGTACTAATATTGATCCTTTATAGGTACTATCTACTATGGCACCAAAACAAGATCGAGTCTATGCATGTGGGAGATAGAAGTATGTCGCCCCGTCTACCCGCCTAGTCATTGGCTCTGATGATGAGCGTGACCCCGAGTACGTGCCCCCAGGCACTTCCACCCCATCCCGTGTTGCACGTGCTGCAAGAGCCACACCCAAAAAGGTGGCTTCCGGCGTAGTCACTGCCTCTCATTCTGATGAGGAGCACACACTGTCCAGCACACCTTCTGGGTCAGCCACTAATGAAGAAGGAGCGTCTGGCTCCTTAGGAGTTTTGTGGTCGTATGAAGCCTCCGGATCTGCTGAGGTTCCCGCACCTACCACCGCTGCAGCGTCGGCCTCGTCTAAAGAGGCTGACAGTTTGGAATCCACACCCGGTTCACCAGCTCATGCTCTCACCCCGGTTACTGACCAGCCCAACCGGTAGTGTGTCGACAGGCAGTTTCAAGTCTATTCTGATGCAAAGTTCCTAAATGAAAAAGGAGTTATGACTCAAACACTTACATTGGAGCAGCAGGTCCTTACGGAAAGTCTCCCGACGATGCCTGAGATCCACAATCTCTTCACCAAACATCGACTGGAGTGGACAGCACGTCCGTTGGGACGTTATAGTGAAGAGTTGGTCTGAGAGTTCTATGCATCCTATGTAGCGAATCTCCGATCACAGATTGATAGGCGGGCTGCCCCCGCCACACAGGCCCCACTGGAGCAGGTCCGAGTATGTGGCGTTCAAGTTGATATCTCCTTGCTTGCCATCCGTCGATTTCTATACGGCGAGGATGTTAATGCTAATCGGACCCCTCTCTTTGCCGAGTTTGACTACCGATGGCAGATTGTTAAGGATGGTCAATTCCTGTGTGAGCCATCGCTTAGAGAGACCACCAAGAGGTGGATGGCCCTGCACTTTTCCGTTGATGGAGAGGGTGCCGACTGGGTGATCGAGCTGAAGGGGGCCATCAAGAAGTCGAACCTGACTTTCACGGTGAAGTTTTTGTGGTTGATTGTCTGCCAGTGCCTTTCCCACACAGCCGCTGATAATATCGTCACATTGGATCGAGCAGTACTGATGGCAGTGATGATAGCCGGGTTTGAGGTGGAGTTTGTGTAGCTTCTACAGGCGGTCATGCACTAGAGGGCTTTTAAGGTCATAACTACTTACCCTTTCCCGTCCATGATATTTTCTCTATGCAGGTCCGCAGGTGTGCCTATATGGCACGTTGATCAGCTCAAGACCACTCTGGGCACTGTTAATTATCGGTCTCATCAAGGATGAGGCCAATGAGTTGGATCCACACATAGGGCCCCTTCCAGAGTTTCCTCCACTTGTTGACAATCTGGCTGATACGGTAGCACAAGACCGCACAGCTATGCAGGTGGCTTCAACTGATACTACCCTGATCGAGTCTATCCCAAGTAGTAGCACTGCCCCAAGCTCCTTTCGCTCAGCCCCTTTACCCGCTCTAGTCTTGCTTGCTATGGTCCAGAAATTAGAGGCGCAAATGGCTACACTTCTGCATCATATCCAGCCTTGGATGCAGAGGTCTATTGCCGAGGCAAAAGAGCGCTTGGAGCAGAGAATGGTCAGACACAGAAAGCGGAAGATCGCTGAGGTTCATCAGCGCTTGGACGCTTTTGAGTTGCGGGTGCTAGCCCGTCCAGCCCCTCCGGTGTAAGTGTCGACCCTTCAGGCTGTGGTCGACAGTCTTCACACAGATATTGATATGATCTTAGAGGCTAGGGTGCCTGAGTCTAAGGCCCCTTTTGAAGAGCCTTTTGAAGACACAGTTATGGCGGCCCTATTCGCCACTTCCGAGATTCCACCACCTCCCCCTCTAGAGCATGCCAAGAGCTGTAGGGGTCGAGAGGAGGATGAAGCTCGAGCACGGAAGAAGGAGTGACATGAAATGGAGGCTGCGAGGAGAGCCTCGCTTGCTGAAGAGGAGGCGTGTCAAATGAGAACATGAGAGTTAGCTGCTGGGGCGTCTAGCTCCAGAACTGTGGAGATAACGGGAGGCACTGCTTATAGTGTTGTTGATGCTGAGGACACCACTGAAGGTGTCTAGATTTCAGAGGTAATGGGTTCCCGGGAACGAGACCCACCAGCCTGCTGATCGTCGGCGCTTTGTGCCCCAGGTTTGCTTCACCTATGACTCTAGTATTTCAATTTTTTTTATGTATTGGAGACTGATCGTCGGCGCTTTGCGCCCCAAGTTTGCTTCACCTACCACTCTAGTATTTCAATTTTTTTATTTATTGGGGACAATTGCATGTCTTTTTGTTGGGGTGGGGTAAATGGAAACTGATTACTTTTTCTGTTGAACCGGCATGTCTATATCTTGTGTACATAGTTTAATTCTGGATCATGATGGCTAAAATAATATCTTGATAAAATGGAAAATGATGCATGACTAGGCATAGTAATTGATAAATGTGTTACTCTAAGCATAACATAGAGGTACACCACTGCATGACCCTAAGTCTAAAATTCAAACTAGGTGTCTGATATTCTTGTAGAGTGATGAGATGTCAAGTGAGTGTGAGGAAGATTTGAATATTCCACTATTTGTACTGAGCTAGAACTTGCCTAGTTAGTCCTTCTAAAAGTAAGCTGTAATAGACAATTAGGAAAGGATCATAGGCCCTTATTCAATATAGCCATTTTAGCCTAAATACAAGAAAATCAAATGAAATTTATCTGTCTTTGATCCAAATGATTTAATCTTAAATTAGACCTTTCTTTTTCACCCCAACTGATCTTTTCTGGGAATAATGTGTTGGCCCTCGTCCCTCCTTGGACATGTGCACCTCAGCTTATGCCAAAAGCATAAGTTGAGGGTGGCTTACGCAGTAAACAACCTTTTTATGGCCCTGAACCAACTTTGGGCATAATGTACTTTGACTCATGGCAAAGCCATGAGTTGAGGGTGGCTATTATGAGGAATGCTCTGGAAAGCGGGGTTGAAAGAACAAAGAGAGATAAAGAACAAAAGTAAAGTGACTAAGAATTAGTTGAAAGAAAAGTTAAAAAAAATATTTAAAAAATAAAATTTAAAAAATTTAAAAAATTACAAGAAATACAAGCAAGAAAAGAAGAGAGTCACTTACACAAATGAAGAAAAAAGGGAAAATAGCAAGGTGAAAGAATATGGGAAACTGGGAAAAATAAAATGATAGAAAATAGTATGTTTAGCCGATAAGTCAAGGAGGGCAAAAAAGTCACTAAAGTATACCTAAATATACCCTACCTAACCCTGAGCATGTGTTACAAGCTAAAAAAAGTCCTATCGTGATCCCAAGGGCTGTATAGCAAACTTAAAGCAGTGAAAATAAGGGGAAGTTTATGGCAATAGTTATGAATGAGTGTGAATTTGTTCTGAGAGTGAGTGTTGAAAAGTAATTCTTATACTCAAACTGAAATCATTATGTGAAAAATTAGGATTTTGTTTTGAAGTGAGGACACTAGTTGCAGTACCGGAAATATTAGCACCTCGGTGAGAAATTGAAGAGGATAGGTGTTAGTGCATGGTGAGTCTGTGTCATGGTCCGATTCCACATAATTCAAGCCTAAAAGTGATAGCATGCATAAATATGATGAGATTAATCGGGATTGATAGCCAAATGATTGCAAAGGATAAAACGTGGATACTATTGTACAAAGATTTTGTATTGAGTCATAGTGTGTCGCTTGAGGACAAACAATGAATTTAAGTTGAGGGTGTTGATATATCGTGGTTTCACGGTATTATTAATACTTTTTCCTTAAGTATAGTGTGTACAAAAGCCTTTTTGTTCTAATTTTTATATATGTTTCTCCTTATTTGCAGGAAATCTGTCCAAAGATGAATGCGGAGGTTTTTGAGCGAAGAAATGCAGAAGATACCACCTACGGAGCTTGTGATGGTCCGTCATGATCGTGATGGTCCGTAGGTGGCAGCGTAGTGCAGCTGCTGAAGGAAGATGGGGAAGTCTGACAAAGTGTGGGGTTACGGAATGCGTGACGGACCGTCGTATCCATTACGGTCCGTCCTGCAGGTTCGTCATGAAGTTCAGAGAAGTAGTCCCAGTACCCATATTTCAAGAGTTTAAGTGTTTTGGAACGGAGACTCTCGATAGACCGTTGTGCCTGTAACAATCCGTCATACCTTCCGTCAAGGGTTATGAAGAGAGCAGAAGAAGAAATTGCATCAAGTATGGGACGACGGAGTCCATGACGGTCCTTTGTGACCACGACGGTCCATCGTGATGTCCGTCGATCCAGCCGCGTTTTGACAGATTTCCACTAAATAGAGTCCTTATGTAATTATGTTTTTATTTTTTTATAAATAGTTCGAAAAACCTCATTTGTGAGGTTAAACTCTGGATTATTTGGTTAGAACCTTGATTATTGTTAGACTCTGGATTATTGATTGTTTGTGATTTTTATTGATTAATCAAGCGAACTTTTGGATTTTACTCTTTCTCATTGAAGTAAGTGCATGAATTCTTATACCATATATTTGAATATTGTGATTATGACTATGGGTAACTAAACCCCATAACTAGGGTTGTGGAAACCATAGGCAAATAATGAGGTAAAACCTAACTAAAATAACAATTCTAGAATAGTGTCTTGCATGTATTAATAATTCTTTCGTTTAGAAATCTTTTTAACGTATTGCCAATGTTAGAACTCGCCTTAATTCTACTCGCCGGACCAAGGAGGTAGATAATACGAAAAGAATTATCAACATACATTTAGTGTATACTATCTAATAGGCTAGTATTGATTTGTACGAGGTAATAACTTAGTCAAATATTGAAAACGAGTGCTTAATATGATGTAAAGATAAGGGTTTGGATAGCAACACACGTAGCCGACCCAAGGTGTGGAGTGAAATTTTCTAGATGCCGGACCAAGGATTTAGAAATACATAACTTATCACTTTGCATGCAAGATACTAAGAAAGAATTGTTATAATTAGACTTATCAAGTTATGAACCTGTGCGGAACACGTAAACCCTAGTTACTTTCATTAATTGATTAAACTCCAACATTTGAAGCTGTTAAGTGTCTCTTTAATTTCGCTAGTTATTTTCATTTATTTAGGAATACAAACCCCCCTTTTTATCATTTTTGCTTTCCAAGGAAGTAATTGATTGAACAATAGTAATAATAGATTGAAGTTAAGTGTAAACTATTTTCCTCGTGGGAACGATCCCAACCTCACTAGTTGGGTTATTTACTTGACACGATTGCTTTACTTCTTTTTTGATAAGTAAGTTTGAGCGTATTAATAATAGATGAATTTAATGCACTAGCCAAAAATGGGTATACACCCGCTTCCTGTGTTTAACGGTCAGAGGATTCATGAGGTCCATATATCTACTTGAACCATCCGTCATCGGCATAATAATTGTCACACCCCGAGCCTACGTACTCGAGAACCATTGTTGGCCACAAATGAACCCTTGACCTGGCTCAAATCTCAGCGAAAGACTTACTCAACATAAGATAACTTTAAAAGATAAACTTTACTAAACTGTCTCAAAAGATAAACTCAAGATGCATAGAAATTAACATTAACTAGTTAAAGTGGCAACTCAAGCCTCAACATAAACAACTAATTAAAATGGAAAAATTCATGAACTAATGTCTATCTATATACGAAGCATCTAATACTATGAGGGATGTCTGGACAAGACCCTCAATCATCCTAACAATCTGAAATAGAAATAAATGAGGGATCCTCTTAAAGCAAAGAGGCTCACCCAAACAACTCATCATGAAACATGCAGGACAAATGGTGTTAGTACCTGCAATATACGAGCATGTAAGGGAATACTAAATATAACATGCAAGCTCGAAGTTATAAAAAGAAAACATACTCACCTCGACTTTGCTCAACTCAAGAACTACTCGGGGATACTCATCTCAGTGCAATATAAAAGGATGATTAAAGTGCAATTTATATGAAGCATGTAAAACAGTAATAGAAACTCAATGTATTTAAAAAGACAACAATAACTCAAGTTGTATATAAAAATAGAAAATACTCTGTTTGAGTGATTTTCTAACTAATGACCATCAGTATTATCTATCTGGTGATACAACATCTAGCCCACACTGCCAGAATTTTCCTTTACCTTTTTGAAATATAGAACTCATAAACTAAGTGCATCCACTAATCTATGCTTAAAAAGCAATATGGAATCATCTAAAAATTATGATCATTTCTACACACGTTGTCAACATGTTTTATGGGGGATGTGAACTGTTAGAACTCTACCCCATATTGACGCTCCATACTACTCGCAAGATATAACTTAGATCATTATATTTTAAATAAAACATTTTCTCTTCCTCCACTTTGAGATTATTACTCAAAAGGTTTCTCTAAAAAGAGATAGTACTTGAAACCACATGAACTCTTTTGGAAATTTATATTTCCTCTCATCTTAAATGTAAAAAAAGTTCTCTTGAAAATACTTGGTTCTCATATATCATTTAAAAGAAATGATTTAAACTGAACTCTACTCTACCTCAACTCAATGTTCAAGTCTTGAAACAAGTTTTAAAATATTGTAGAAAATCATCTCAAAATGACTCAAAAGAGCTACCAAAACTTAACTCTTTGCTCTAACTTAAATTTAAATTATGAATTTAAGGTTATGATTTATGGCATGAAAGATATCGTGATGATTAAATGAGTTTTAGATAGTTAATAATAAGAACGGTAAAAAAATAGTCTAGGGATCAACTGCGCGATGTGGAGATGGATTATAATATTACGTCGCCAAATAATTTTGGAAACAGTGGAATCAACGTTCTATCTGTGATGTGGGGAAAGAAATTTATCTCTGCGAAGTAAGTCTGCGATGCGTACATGATATCCATATTTTATTCCTCTCCCAAACATGAATCAACAACTAACAATTTACTCAACCCCTTAAGAACATCTTTGCCTCAAGAACTACACCAAACATCAAAATTCAAAAATGAATAACAACACTTCAAGAAAATCATCAAGAACTTAATTTCTCAATATTTAGGGATGAATTCAATAATATAACATGATTGGCGTATGGATGAACAAATACAACACTGTAAAACATAAATACCTCGCATTAGCGAAAAAATCCTCGATTCGCGAAAACCTTGTTTATTTTTCTTTTTCTCCTATTTCCCTATACATGAATTCTCCTCTAAAACCCTAAACGTAGTTTAGGATTATAAAATTGACTCAAACCAGAATTGACCCCAAAATATTTACTAAAAATGTTATAATATGATTGTGTAAAGAAAAGACTAAAATACCCCTCACATTTTTGGGTAACTTTCCTTAATTGAACAACCTGACTTGAAACGGGCATATCTCCCTCATACGAGCTCGAATATTAGCAACTCGCTGGCATTGAAAGAGGATTACAAAACCTTTTATTTGATATTTTATGGGTCACCTAACTCATCGTGTATTAAAAGTTATAATCGTTTGAAATTTATCTGAAACTCACAACTTAAGAAAAATTTATAAAATATCCTATTTGGCTCTTTCCAAATTAATTCTTTCTAATTTTAGCTCTTTCTAAGGCGGGATGTGACAATATCTCCCCCTTGGGAACACTCGTCTCGAATGAGATCACTCTAAATTAAAATTAAGGGTGGAAGCATTTAAAGCCAAATTTAAACACTCTTCATGCATATTAACACAATATTTCAACTTAAAAGTACTTAAAAGAATTTGTACCTTCATTGGAAAATTCTCTAGGCTCAAATAGATGATTCATATCCTCCTCACCCTCACAAGTAGCTTCCTCGACAAAATGATTTCTCCATAAGACCTTGACTGATTCTACCTCTTTGGTTCCCAAGTTGCGAACTTGACGATCTAAAATCTGAATGGGAATCTTTTCATAAGATAGGTTGTTCTTAATACCAATATTTTCAATTGGTATAATAAGCGAAGGATCCCCATTTACTTCTTCAGTATCAAAATGTGAAACATTGAATGTACTGCTGCTAATTCTAATGGTAGCTCAAACTTATATGACTATTGTCAATCCTCTTGGATATTCTGTAAGGGCCAATACACAGGGGACTATGTTTCCCCTTCTTGACAAATGTCATCGCACCCTTCGTGGGTGAAACCTTCCAGTAATCCCAATCATCCATCTCAAACTCTAAGTCTCTTATGCTAACATCAGTATAGGATTACTGACGACTCTATGTTGTTTTTAACCTTTATTAAATAGTATTCACTTTCTCCATATCTTGATGAACAAGAGTGGTCCAATCAACACAGCTGCACCAACCTCAAACTATTGAATAGGAGATCTACTTGTTCTCCTATATAGAGCCTCATAGGGATCCATTTGGATGTTAGAGTTGTATTTGTTGTTGTAAGCAAACTCAATCAGAGGTAAGTGATCATCCCAACTACCTTTTAAATAGATCACAGATGCCCTAAACGTATCATCTAAAGTCTGAATTGTACGCTCTACTTGACCATCAGTATGAGGATAAAAAAAAGTATTCATATTTACCTTGGAACCAAAACCTTATAGGGAAAGACTTGTAAAATTATGCAGTGAATTGCGTACCTTTATCTAAACTAATGGACACCGGAACTCCATAAAGTCTCACTATCCCTTAAATATATAACTTGGCATAATCGTATGTTATAAATATAGTCTATACCGGTAAGAAATGGGTTGATTTAGTCATTCGATCGAAAATCACTCAAATCAAATCATGTTTCCTATGAGACACAGTAAACCAGTAATAAAATCCAAGTTGATCATCTCCCACTTCCATTCTAGAGGACCATACCACTGGGACTCTATTTCTCTACCTTGAATTTTTGGAAATTCAGGCACTTAGCAACGAACTCTGCATTACCACTCGTCATAGTATTCAACCAATATACTTCTCTCAAGTCACAATACATGTTTGTGGAACCAGGATGGATTAAATATCTGGAGCTCTGAGCTTCCTCCACGATCCTCTCTTAGATTTCATGCACTTTGGTACCACAAAACTTCATCTCCCCCTTGTTAAAAAATCATCACTTTTTGCTTTTGAACATTTTCCTTCAATTCAAGATAAATAGGATCTTGGTCTTATTTCCCTTTCACTTCGGACACTAGCGATGACTCCGTCCCATTCATCACCATTACCCTTCCTTCATTGGAATCCATTGATCGGACTCTCAATCTGCAAATTTTTGAACATTTTTTGCTAATTAATTCTTTCTGGTCTTCGTCAAAATGAGATATACTATCCATATAAAACATGTTTAAAGCATCAGCAACACCATTAGTTTTACCTGGGTGATAGAGAATACTCATGTAATGATTCTTTAGTAACTCTAACCACCTCATGTGTCTGAGATTAAGGTCTTTTTGACTTAATACATACAGAAGACTTTTGTGATCGGTGAAACATCTACATGAACATCATGAATATAGTGACACCATACTTTCAACGCAAACACTACAACTGCCATCTCTAAATCATGGATTGGGTAATTGCTCTCGTGAAACTTAAAATTTCTGGAGGAATAAGCTATAACCTTGTTATTGTGCATTAATACACAACCCATTCAAACTTTAGACGCATAAAATACACCACAAAACATTTCGTACTTTCGGGTAAGGTCACCATTGAGGCAGTAGTAAACCTAGTTTTCAATTTCTAAAAGTTCTTCTCACAAGTTTCGGACCATTGAAACTTAACTATTTTATGAGTCAACTTATTCAACGGGGAAGTAATAGATGAAAACCCCTCGACAAACATTCTATAATTAGCCAGCCAATCCCAAGAAGCTCATAATATCAATTGGAGATACGAGTCTAGGACAGTTCTACATTGCCTCTATCTTTTGGGTGTCAACTTCAATTCCATCACCAGAAACAATATGGCATAAGAATGCCACATACTCAAGCCAAAAGTCACAATTAGAAAAATTAGCATACAACTTTCTATCCTTGATAGTTTGAAGAACTTCTCTAACATGACTAGCATGATCTTCCTCACTCCTGGAATAGATTCGAATGTCAAAAATGAATACGATAACAAACGTATCTAGATAATGATTAAACACTCTGTTCATAAGTTCTATGAATGTTGCACGAGCATTAGCCAAACTACATGACATGACAAGAAACTCATAATGACCATAATGGGTCCTGAAAGTTGTCTTCAAGGTGTCACTTTCTCTTACTCTCAGCTGATGACAGCAGATATGAGGTCTATCTTAGAGAAACAAGTGGAACCTTGAAGTTGATCAGAAAGATCATCAATCCTAGGATGAGGATACTTTTTCTTGTAGTAACCTTATTCAACTAATGGTAATCTATACACATTCTAAGAGAACCATCTTTCTTCCTCACAAATAAGACCGTAGTGCCTCAAGGTGACACACTTGATCTAATGAAACCTTTATAAAGAAGGTCTTTCAATTGCTCTTTTAACTCTTTCAGCTCAGTTGCAGCCATTCTATACAGCAGAATAATATAGGATTAGTATCACGAAGAATATCTAGTGAAAATGTATTTTTTTCTCAAGAGGGATTCCGGGAAGATCATGTGGAAAGACCTTTGGAAACTCACTCACCAATGGAACTGATTGAATAGGTAGTATCTCAACACTAGATTCATTAACTCGGACTAAATGATAGATTCACCCCTTGCAAGCTAATAAAGTACAAAATAAAATTACCCTTAGACACTGTTGAATTACTCCTCCACTCTAAAACTTGCTCCTTAGGAAATTAAAATTTAACTACTCGAGTTCTACAATCAAAAAGGCACAACAGACACGAAGTCAGTCCATACCTAGAACAACATCAAAATGTACCATGTCCAACTCGAATGAGTCAACAGAAGTGTCCTTGTGATTGATGATAATGTTACAATCACGATAAATTTTCTTAAGTAGAATAGATTCACCAATAGGTGTAGAAACAACAAAGGGATCAAGAAGTTGCCCATGATTAATATTGAACCTCATAAATATATATGGAGTCACAAAATATAGACTCACAACTAAGTCTAGCAAAGCATATACATAAATAAAACACTTTGATCATACCAGTGATAAGATCTGGCAAATTTTCTTGCTTTTGGCGAATAGTGATAGTATACAACATCAACATATATTCTTTGTGATACTCTTCATATCCTTATTCCTCCATATAGAATGGCTCCAATTGAGCTGACGAGTTAAAAAATAGTTGAAGGACCTTCTTGAGAAAGGCTTCATTCAACCAAGTGTCTCACCATAGAGCGCTCTGGTCTTATTTATGAGGAAGAAAGATTGTTCTCTTATAATGTTTATAGCATACCATCAGTTGAACAAGGTTACTATAAAGAATAAGTATCCCATTTTGAGAATCGATGATCTATTCTATCAGTTTCAAGGTGCCATTTGTTTTTCTAAGATAGACCTCTCAGGCTATCATAAGTTGAGAGTACAAAATAGTGACATCCCTAAGACACCTTTCACGACACACTATGGTCATTGTGAGTTTTTTGTTATTCATTTTTGCCTAACTAATGCCCATGTAGGGTTCATGGATCTTATGAATAGAGTGTTTAAGCCATATGTAGATATGTTTGTTATCGTGTTTATTGTTGACATTCTAATCTATTTGAGGAATACGAGGATCATTCTAGTCCGAGTATTTCTTCAAACTCGTAAGGATAGAGAGTTGTATGCTAAATTTTCTAACTGTGAATTTGGCTTGAGTTTTTGGTATTGTTAAACCACATTATTTCTGGTGATGGGATTCTAGTTGACACTCAAAAGATTGAGGTAGTATAGAATTTCCCTAGACCCACATCTCCAACATATATAAGGAGTTTCTTTGGATTGGCTGGTTATTAAAGGAGGATATTTGAGGGGTTCTCATCTATTTCATCCCCTTTGACTAAATTGACTCTAAATACAATGAAGTTTCAACTCTTTAAAACATGTGAGAAAAGCTTTCAGGAATTGAAAAAAAAAGGTTGACTACTGCCACTGTTGAGCTTACAAGAATGTACTCAATATTTTGTTGCGTATTTTGATGCATCCAGAGTTGGAATAGTTGTATATTATTTAAAAATTGAGAGGTTATAGCCTATTCCTCGAGACAACTTAAGATTCAAAAGAGAAATTACTCAACCCATCATATAGAGTTATTTGTTGTAGTGTTTGTTTTGAATATATGGTGTAACTATCTTTATAGTGTTCCAGTAGAAGTGTTAATCGGTCACAAGAATCTTCAATGTTTTTCAGTTAGAAAGAGCTTAATCTGAGACGGAGGAGGTGGTAAGATTTACTCAGAGATTATGATATGAGTATTCTCTATCACCGTGGTAAGGCAAATATTGTTGATGATGATTTGAGTAGGTTATCTATGGGTAGTACTTCCTATGTTGAGGAAGGCAAGAAAGATTTATCAAAACATGTGCACAGACTTTTACGATTGGGAGTCCGGTTATTGGATTTAAATGAGGGAGGAGTGGTGGTAATGAATGGGGCTCAATCATCACTAGTGTCCGAAGTGAAAGAGAAACAAGATCAAGACCCTATTTAGCTTGAATTGAAGCAAATACTCATAAGCAGAAAGTGATGGTTTTTGAACACGGGGGAGATAGTGTAATAAGGTATCAAGGTATATTATATGTAACCAATATATGGATGAACTCCTAGAGAAGATCGTGGAGGAATCTCATACCTATTGATATTCTATCCATCCAGGTTCCACAAAGATGTATCACGATTTGAGAGAAGTCTAGTGGTGGAGTAGTATGAAGACTGTTATTAGAGAATTCGCTGTTAAGTGACCCAATTGCCAAAAATTCAAGGCATAGAACTAGAGGCACGGTGTTATGGCCCAAATATAGATCATTTGGAATTAAAGTGTGAGGTGATTAATATGGATTTTATTACTCATTTACTACGGTATCGCACTTAACATGATTCAATTTGGGTGATTGTAGACCAAATGACTAAATTAGCCCTTTTATTACTAGTGAAAACTACTTTTTCAGCATAGGACTATGTTAACTTATATATTTAAGAGATAGCCAAACTTCATGGAGTTCTGGTGTCCATTGTTTCAAGCAAAGGTGCGCAATTCAGCACAACATTTTTGGAAATCTTTCCAAGAAAGGTTTGGATTATAAGGTGAACATTAGTACAGTTTCTCATCCTCAAACAGATGGTCAAGAGGACGTATAATTCAAACTTTAGAGGATATGTTGAGGGCGTGTGTGATCAATTTGAAAGGAAGCTAGGATATTCACTTACCTCTTAGAGTTTCTTACTACAATAGTTATCACTCTAGCATCCAAATGTCTCCATATGAGGCTCTTAATGGGAGAAGATGTAGATATCCTATTGAATAGTTTGGGGTTGGTAAAGTTGGGTTGATAGTACTAGACTTGTTTCATTTAGCTATAGAAAAAGTAACAACTATTCAAGAGTGGTTCAAAACAGCTCGGAGTCATCATAAATTCTAAACATATGTTAGGAGAAAAGACTTAAAGTTTGATGTGAAGAATTGGGTTTATTTGAAGGTGTCACCCGTGAAAGCTGTTATGAGATTTGGTAAGAAGGGGAAGCTTGGCAATGTAGCTTATGATTTTTGCGACCTTCAGAGTTAGAAGAAGTCCATCCGGTGTTCCACATTTCAATGTTGAAAAAGTGTATGGGAGATCATTCACTTATTATACCGACGGAAGACATTAGTATCAAGGACAGCCTATCTTATGAAGAGATTTTGGTTGAGATACTTAATAGTCAGATTCGCAGGTTGAGAACCAAAGAGGTAGCATTATTCAATGTCCTATGGAGGAACTAGTTTGTTAAGGAAACTATTGGGAGGCAGAGGAGGACATAAAGAAGAGATACCCACATCTCTTTAAGCCTAGAGAAATTCCAAATCAAGTTACTAATCATTTTCATTTTTTTTATTTTAGTGAAACTTTGTGTTACTTTGCATATGAGTGTTTAAGTTAGGTGTTAAATGTTACAACCCTTAGTCACTTAGATTCATCCCATTCGAGGAAAAATGTACCCGAGGGGAAGATATTGTAATACTTCGTATTTGAAAGAGCTAAAATTAGAAGGAACTAAATTTGAAATAGCAAAATCTAAAATTTTGCAACTTATGCATGAGTTATGAGTTTTCGGTCAACTTCCAACAACCATAACTTAACTACACAAAGATCTAGGTGGTGCATAAGATATCAATTTAAAGGTCTTAGAATTCTCTTCCCAAATCCACCAATTTTGCTATTTTTCGAGCTTGTATGAGAAAGATGTCCCTATTTGAAGTTAGGTTGTCCAATTAAGGAAAGTTACCCAAAAATATGAGGGGTACTTTGGTCTTTTCCTTATCCAATAATCTTACAAAAAACTTTGGCAGTATTTAGGGGTCTAAATTGATTTGGTTCAGTTTTCACAATCATAATTAAGCTTAGGGTCTTATAAGAGAGTTGAAGAAGACAAATGGGGAGAAAAAAGCGAATATTCAAGGCATTCATCATGTTTTCTCGCGTATCGAGGATTTTTTCGCTAAGGGTTGATCCCTAAGAGGTATGTGAGTTCTCATAGTCTTAGGTTCGTTCACCCAAACGTCAATCATTTTATTTTAATGTAATTTTCATTCTCAAAGTTAAAGGATTTGAGTTAGTGATGAGTTTTCTTGAAATTCCATTTTGTAGTATTGATTGTTGGGGTTTTGATAAGTCCTTGAGATAAAAATTAGTGATTTAAGGGTTTTTTAGAATATTATTGTGTACTTATGTTAGGTATTCAAATCTATGTGATTAAGGAATAAACTATTCAATTCTAGGAGAATTAGGACTAAAAAGCAAGAAAGAAAATTCGTCGGGAATTTCTAGGAATTGGCAGGCGCTGCTTCGTACTCTGTACCAGAACATTGGTTCTATAGATCAAGGTTGTCACTCTACACCACTCAGTGCTCCAAGGTCGCGTGCCCCACCCGTTCTCCGTCGTTTAGCCCGTCTGAGTACTTTCAAAGTGTACCTTTACTTTCTATTAATTTTAACTACTCTAAACTACCTAAACATCTATAAATCATTCATAAAATGAATCATAACCTTGGATCATAATTCAAATTCAATTTAGAGATATGATTCAAGTCTTGAGAGTTTATTCGAGTCTTTTCAGAAAGTCTTTGTAAACATTTTTGAATTTTGCTTAAGACTTGAGAATTTGAGTTTAGAAAGAGTAGAGTTGAGTTCATTTTCTTTAAAATGATATATGGCAACTAAGTATTCCCAGAACAAACGTTATTGCATGTAAGATGAGAGGAAACACAGATTTCAAAAGAGTTCGTGGGTAGTTTTGAGTACTATATCTTTTTAGAGAAATATTTTGAGTAATAATCTCAAAGTTGAGGATGAGGAAATTTTTTATTTTTTATTTAAAACAAATGAACTAAGTTACATTTTGGGAGTAGTATTAATCACAGATATGGGGAGAGTTCTAACAACTCACAGCCCTCCAAAACCATATAGAGATCGTGGGTAAAAAAGGTCATACATATTAGATGATTCCTTATTTCTTTTAAGCATAGACTAGTGGATCCCCTTAGTTTAGGAGTCCTATACCTTGGCAAGGTATAGGATAGTTCTCGCCGCATGGGCGAGATGATGTATCATCACATAACTCATAATGATGGTTTCCATATAGTAAATCTCCCAAACATAATTTATTTTGTATCTTTGCATAAAAAATGAGTTATATTATATTTTCAATACATTGGGTTGTTATCTACTATTTTAAAAGTTTTTCTTTATATTGCATTATTGTTATTGCTTTATATTGAATTGAGTAAAGGTTGAGTTGAATTGAGACGAGGTAAGTTGTTTCTTTAGTTCCACTTCAAGCTTACATCGTGTTTTATATTACCCCTTGCATGCTTGTACATTCAATGTACTAACTTCATTCAACCTGCATCATTTTATAATGCAGCTACATGTTACCAAGTTCATCAACCAGCACTTCGTTGATTCAATTGTGTTCCATAGTTTTTTGGTGAGCCTCCTTGATATCATAGGGTCCCTTATTTACCTTTCGTTATTTGAGTTTGATGTGATAATCAGAGGCCTTGTCGCGACATCCCTCGTAGTATTAAATGATTCATAGATAGACAGATAGATAGAAAATAGTTCATGATTCTTTTCCATTTTCAGTTTTTAATGTTTAAAGACTTGAGTTTCCTCTTTGGCCAAGTTCCTTTAAAACATTTTGAGTTTATTCATGAGTTTATCTTTTGGGATTATTATATGTTAAGTTAGTCTTTTGCTACGATTTGATCCAGGACAAGGGTTCGCTTGGGGCCAACAATAGTTTTCGTGTGTCAAACTCATCCATGGTGTAGGCACGGAGTGTGACAACTAGGCAGAGGAAGACTTGTATTTATATAATTGTAAGTGTATAGGACGAAGAGTTGTGTAATTTTATTTGTATATATAGTTTTCTCTCACTTTATACAAACACAAACACAATTTCTTCGCATTGTGTTTGTATAAAATGAACATAGCAAGGGACACTGGCGAGTGAGACTCCAAAAGAGTCGCAACAAAGATTCAGGAAGAGAGGAGAATGTATTTGCATTTGTTTATAGAGTTTTCTTAGTTTATACAATCACAAACGTAATTTATACATTTTTTGTTTGTATAAAGTGAGAGAGGCAAGGTAGAGTAGCGAGCTAGACTCTGGAGAGTGGTGAGCGAGATTTTGGAGAGTGGTGAGTGAGATTTCGGGGGTGCGAGGTGAATGGCGGAGTCTTTTTCACGAATTATAATGAAATGAAGTTCTGGTTATAACATTTATTTTGAATTAGAAGTTTGCTACTTCATAAAATTTTCCCTTGAAAAAAGTAATAAAAGTATTAGCTATCAAAATCAAGTGAGAAATATGTATGTTTTAAATTTCTTTTCTTTTAAAAAAATAAATCATAACATGTTTTAAATTATGACTCCATATTTATAGTTTTCCAAATCCTGTAAAAATAAACTTAATAATACAAGATAAGAATAAATATTTAACACTAAATTTGTGTAAAATCTTAGGTTCAATCATATTCATTTATCTACAATTTGAAATTATTCAAGCAATTCAATACACATGATCTCAATCGTCGAGTTATGTCACTAAATTAAATTTGGTTCATTATATTCCATTTGCATTATGGATGTTCATTTACTGACCATCTATGCATTCTCTTGACGCTTAAATCCAAATACTTATTGAAAACTTCCTGGTTTCAACTTTCATTGCTTGTATCCCTACAACAAATAATGTAATGACTCAATCGGAGCTTTTTTAATAGTTTCAGAATTTACCACTTTATCCCTCCCATGACTAGCCTTGATTATTTTATGACTGAGTTTTGAAAGTTTGGTTTTGGATTTTGAGTCAAAGTTGAGAATTTGATAAGTTTTTGAGTTTGAAAGGCTAAGTTGTTAAGAAAGTAATTTTGTTGTCTTTTGGATTTTCGAGTGTCAAAATGGAAATTCATCGATTCCATTAGTCTCACAATGTGGAATTTGGGCAATGAGAGTTGTCAGTTTCATGTTATAAGTCTTTTTAAAGATTTGAGTTCCTAAGTTGTGAATTGATGGAAATTTAGTCTTTGGGTTGACTTTGGTCAACATTCTAATTTAGATGTTTGGATCAGAGTTTCGTTGGATTCGAGGGATGATTTTTGTCCTAGATAAGATCTTGGTTTATTTTTCAGAGCTCTCAAGCTTATTTTAACCTTTTAGGTGTTGACTTAGTTTCTTGTGGTTTTCACGAATGTCGAGTCAAAGAGACCTCTGATTTGTATTTTGATGATTCCATTGAGTCTGTAATGTAAAGTATCATTGATTTGCATATATTTTTTTATGTGTACGGGGTTCTGAAATAATCTTGATGTTTATTTCAATGTTTTGAGAGTTAGTTGTATTTGTTGGCGTCTGCAGGCCTCACTTTTACAAAGATCGGACACTTTTGCGACCTTCACATAAGCAAAAGCCTCTTTGCTTAAGCGGGCTTCACAAAAGCGATGAGGAATTCACTTTTTGGAGAGCCACACTAATTGTGGAGTTCACGTGGTCACTTTTGCGACATTAGAATGGGGTTTTGCCTGCTATTTTCGTGGTTAAGCCCCATTTACTATTTTTAATCTTTAGAAACCTATGGTGGCGATTTTTGAAAGAATTTCTTGTGTTAAATTATTTGGGTAAGCTTTCATGATCCTAAATCTTCATTTTCTTTGTTATTTATGAATTTTAACATCAAAATTTGAGATTTTGATTGATAGATGGCAAAGTTTTTTGAAGAACTTAAGTTTTTGGCTGAAATGGAGATTTTGAACTGCATTCAAGTCTCTTTTGTAAACGATTCTCACTAATGATTTCCTAAAGCCTTGAGTAATTTTTTCAAGTATTAAACTTTGTACTCAAGACTTATTTTTTAAATTGATTTTTGTGTTGATTGACCCATTTTTCAAGAGAATTAATATGGGTATTGTTGTTTCTAGAAAGTGATTAAGAATACTTTTTTTTTATAGATTGTGTGCGTGGCTTTATTTTGTCTTAAGTCATCTACGGCCCCTAAAATTGTCCGCATATTTTATTTAGACACCTAAAATAAGGCTAGTATATACCTATTGAACACCTTACATGTTCAAACATGATTCCTATTAGACACAAAAGACTAATATGTCAAAAGGAGTGTATTTCACTCTCTTTAAGCGTGTAGGAAATTTCATATATTTTTCTTTTTATTTTAAACTTACACCCTAATTAATAAATAATAATAATTATAATTAATTAATTAAAAAGCAAGAGGAACATTTTTGTTTCTCCCCATCTTCCCTGCAACTATTCATTTTTTACCCACACACCCACCCCTCCACCTTTATCTCTCACCCTCTCCAATTCTTCAATTCTTTTCTAATATTGACTTATTCCTTTTTTCAAATAATCCGGCGAAGCTTTATTATTTTCGTTGAAAAAATATTTCAACAAGACTGATTATTTTTTCCAACAAAAGGTTTTTTCTTGTAAGTGTAATAAATGATTATTAATGGAAAGAAGATGAAGACAATTGGCAAAAGGTTTTAATTAACGCTATTAGAATGATAGGTGAATGAGGGGTTAACTTAGATAGGGATGAAAGGTATAATATCGATAGCGGTGAAAGAAATAAAATTCAAGAAAGGGGATGATCTACAGGCGGTTGAAGAAGGGTTTAGGCAATGTTTACTGGTAGCTGATGTGCAATAACAAAGAAAATACGTTTGCCGCAAAAAAAGATAAAAGAAGGAGAGTGGAGGGTGGAGGGTGGAGTGCGGTGGGGTGGGGGTGGGTTAACTTAAACATAATATTTTGTTTTCTAAGAATTCTTTTGGAATTTTATAAATAGAATTTATAATTTTTTTAAATTCAATTGCCACGTGTTAACGTTGTATTGTGCTATTTTTTTATGTATATGTATTTGAGATGCACGCATGTTTGTGTTTTACTGATTAACATTTTGTGTTAAATAGATATAAATTTGTTAAGATTTAAGTGTTCAATAGGTACTAGCCTTAGTCGAGGTGTCTAAATGAAATATGCAGACAACTTTAAGGGGTTGCATATGACTTAAGCCCTTGAATTTTTTTATAGAATATGTGGCTTTGAGAGTTATTCAAGTGATTCAGAAGAGAAAGACTCAACTCTTGTAGTGAATATTAATTTACTTAAGGCAATTGATCTCCTAAACCTTGTATTACAGTAGAATTTGATACATACTTTGGGTCTTGTGTGTTGGGAGTAATGGAATGAGGTGAAAGTTTTAATTGTCCACTTCATACATTTAAATGAAGAAATGTGGCTGAAATAAAACAGATAATGTGATGATGTTAATTGTCTTATTATGACCCTTGTTAATTGACTAATGAAATTTTTGAAAGTATGACTATGGACTTGAAATATATGATTTGTTGGCTCTTTCGTGGTGTGATATTTCTTGTGTACATAGATTGTTGAATACTGAAGAGACATGTGATGAATTATATGTCGAGATATTTATCGGTGAGTGTGATTACATCGAGATCATTTCTGACAATTGTTTATAAAGTCGATGGAAAATAGTTTCGACTTGTCGTTTGATATGAAGCAGATGAAAAATGGTTACAACTATTTAATTTGATATAAAGTCGAAGAAAAATGCTTCCAGCTAGTGATTTAATCTAAAGTCGATGGGAAATAGTTTCGACTAGTGATATTGTGCATTTGATGTGTATGCTTTATTGTCTTACTCATTATTGTGATTGATGTACTTGTTGCGTGTGAATGAGATACTTGATTTTGAAATTGACTTCTTTGATTCGTTTGAGTGTTGATTTGAGCATATTGAGCCTTGTAAGATGTGTTTATAAAACTGCTAGGTTGGACTGATTTTAGTAATGGTTAAAGTTTGAAGAGATTCGGTTGGAAAGTAAGGAAAATTCAATTTCTAGCTAGATGTCTTGTTTAGTAGGTTTCTTGTTGGGTAATACGTTGTTGGTATACTCACTCCTTCTACACTTGAGTAGGTTCCGAGCCCAATCCTACGTGATCTTCTCTCTCCTGATTTTGAAATGTAGTTGTTTGTCATCTCGTCGGACCGTTATGTTCCTTTACTTTACTCTTTGTTCTATTTGAGAAGCAAAGACTATGAGACTTGTATTTATCTTCTCAATTTTGTATTTCAATTAGTGATTTATACACTTGACAATCAGACATTGGGTATTGTTTAGAATAAATAAGATTTCCGCTTTGTCTTATTCTTATTTTATTTCCGCTTTTTTTTGTTTTCATTGAGTTGAGACTTACTTGTTTTGATGGAATAGACAAATGCCTTCGCATCCATTTTTGGATTGTGATAGTGAAAACGGCATGAAGTGTTCTTCATCGAGATACAAACTACAATCCAGATACTTGATCCATACTTCAAAAGATAGACCACACGAAAGGAGTGAAGATATTTGACTTAAAATCACAAGATTCAATTTTATTTAATATTTTCTTAAATTTACTACAAATTGAAATATGAAAAATATATTAAGATGAAGAGAGTGATAAATAAATTACTATAAAATACAAACATGAAGATATAAAATGAATGCATGATTGATCTATGCATTCCATACTTGTGGAATGCACGGATATTATAAAAGTCATTAGGTTAAATATATGGATTCGAAATTCAGATTTTTGTTTCTTATACTTTATTTTAAATAAAAAATGTATGTTAATTCAAATAAGTTTATCTTTATATTCAAGTAGGGGTGTTTGTGGTTCAACTTGGACCGATTATCGATTAAAATCAAAATCAAACTAATTTAGTCGATTTTTTGAATTTCTAAAACCAAACCAATCCAAACAAAAAAAAATAACCATCAGTTTGTCTATTGTCGGTTTAGTTTGGTTTGTTTCAGTTTTTCCTGGTTTATTCGGTTTGAAAGTAATAATTTTTTTAAGGACATACGTATCTCGATAGACACAAACGCCAAGAACATGAACAATCTACAGAAAAAACTAATGTCGGCAGTCAAGTAATGAAGCAATATTAGAGTTGTCATTAAGCAAGCAAAAGTGATTCATTTAAGAGAAAGTGTGACTATTTTATGTGAAGTACAGTAAGTAAAAACTAAAATGAATTTTGATATACTTGGATTTGAGATTGTTATACCTTGGCTAATGTGTTGGGCATGAAAAAATAATAAAGTTAATGACTTAAGATAACTAAAATTTAACGAAATATTTTTAATTTATTTATGAATAATATATAAATAATTATAAAATTTATATATCTAATTTATCGGTTCGATTTTATTATTTTTGCCTGTTGTTTTTTAGTAAAATCAAACCAGACCAAATAGTATTGGTTTTAAAAATTTAAAAATCAAACCTAACCAAACTAAACCAAATATCAATTCTTTTAATCATTTTAGTTCAAATTGTGATTTGATTTAGTTGTTAACCATAACCATTAACAGCCCTATATTCAAGTTACTACAAATTGATAAGGTCGGGGAAAAAAATATAAAATAGGACTCTTTTAAATAAGTACGACATATTAGAACTCTTACAAGATGAATCTATATTGTTCAATAAGAATTATAATTTTGTTAGTAAGTTAGTGACTAACTATTCTTTGAATTTTATTTACTTATTATCTTCTTATAATTTTTTAATAATTAATTTTCAAAATATTGACTATTAATAACAAATGCAATTATTTAATTTTAATTTAAAATTTGATTAGTTTATAAAAATCAAAAATTGGTAAATATTTAAATTGAATAATTAAAAGAAAGTTAGTTGTAGGGAGATTACACAAACTTTTATTGTATTATTAATAAAAAATTGTTTGAAAAAAGAAAGATGAAGAATAATGTGATATTGCATCCCATTAAAAGAGAGGAGTATAATTTGATGAAAATATAAATAGTAGGTGATATCCTCGTCCTAAAAGAAATAAAAGTGATATCATACGACAAATTTTTAAAACATGAATGATAATTTAAGGAATTTACTCTAAATTTAACTAGCTAAAGGTTTGATTTTGTTTTGTATAAAAAAACTAGCATATCTTCACTGATATTAATATATTATTTATCAAAGCTTGTATGTATGAAATTTGTTCACAAATTGGTATCCATCGTGAATATCAAGTTATTCACTAAATTCATATCTAATAAGAAGTTACCAAAAAACAATTGAGAAAAGCACTGAAATAGTGTAATCATGTCGATTATAATCATTAATCGATTTAGTTGAATTTATATTGATATTGCTTTTGAAATCTAACGGTAGTCACTTAAAATTTATTGAATATAAATTCATAAAGTTGTTCGAATTATATTAAATTAATGAATATAGTAATCCAAATAAATATTATGGATTAATATAATTGATCTTATTATTTAAATTCAGGTAAATATGAATTTAATTAAAGTCCGCTCCATAAAGCTCATATGATATTTCACTTAAATCTGATTGGTCGAATGGAGTCATGTTCCAATCGCTACTCTTTTATTCTAAAACTATAAATAGGAGTCTTATAATTGAGAAAAAGATAACGAAAAATTTTAAACAAGAAGCTAGAGAAATCTCGTATATCAAAAGCCATAAATTTCTCTACAAGTTCAAGAATTCAAGTGTTCAAGAACGATCAAGATCAAGACCACCGAATTCAAGATCATCTCCAAGCCCTTGAATTCAACTAGAAAGTCAAGATCAAGATAAAGTTCAAGAACGATCAAGATCAAGACCATCGAATTTAAGATCAAGCTCCAAGCCCTCGAATTCAACTAGAAAGTCAAGATCAAGATAAAGTTCAAATCAAGATTAAGTTCAAGTCCAAGATCAAGTTCAAGAACTATCAAGATCAAGATCCTCGGATTCAAGATCAAGCTCTAAGCCCTTGAATTTAACTAGAAAGTCAAGATCAAGATCAAGTTCAATTCCAAGATCAAGTTCAAGAATGATCAAGATCAAGACCACTGAATCCAAGATCAAGCTCCAAGCCCTTGAATTGAACTAGAAAGTCAAGATCAAGATAAAGTTCAAGTTCAAGAACGATCAAGATCAAGATTACCGAATTCATGATCAAGCTTCAAGCCCTTGAATTCAACTATCAAGTCAAGATCAAGTTCAAGTCCAAGAAGAAGTCAAGATCATGTTCAAGAAAAGTTGAAGATCAAGACCACCTAATTCAAGATCAAGATCCAAGCCTTTGAATTCAAATAGAAAGTCAAGTTCAAGTCCAAGATCAAGATCATGTCCAAGTTCAAGTTCAAGCCCAAAATCAAGATCAAGATAAATCCCAAGTTCAAGATCAAGATTTGAGCCGTTGAATTAAAAATTTGAAAAAGCGAATTCAGAGAAATCATAGAGATTGTAACACTTACACTTGAAATAATAAATTGATTGTTCCTATAATCTTTCGTTCTTGATTATTATTTTCTCAACACGAATTTTATTGTCTAGACTAACACAATGAAAGGAGTGAAATAGGACAAGAAATGTATGTTTACTTTCGTGTTTATTAATTGAATGAACATTATTGTCGTTCATACTTTAAAAAAAGGATAATTTTTATTCTTAATTTAATGGAGGTTTGACCAAAAGAAGAAGGAATGGAAGAATATTTGTATATGAATACTGAATATATTTACCCTAAGTAATTTGTTTTCTTTGTTAAAAAATATTCCTAGAAGCTTTGAAGTTAGAACATGTCAGAAAAACACAATAGCATAGTAAAAGATATTCTTCATTTTTTAGTATTTAAGATAGCCAATAAGAAATCAACAAATGGTATAGTATTTAATATTTCCTTTTATTGTTTTATTTCCTTATACTTGTATAAATACTAACTAATTACAAGGTATTTCATCTTTTGTATAGATGACTCGGAAGAAAATTTGTCATAGAGTTCCTGATTAATTTTTCATATGTAAAACTTCATGGTGATATTTTTTTGTTATTCAATTGCTTGAAGCTTTTAAAATATAAGATAGTTCTCAAAAGTTGAATATTTTATGAGACTCAATTAAACATACAAATCAATTGTATCTCTTTCATCTCTTTCTTATGTTGTTTGCCTCTCACATGGTTAAAATAGTTATATATATATATTACAGGTCGAGCCCCTTCGGCTACTTCGTAAATTTATTTCTACTGATTTTGAACCCTTATTTAAAATACTAACTCTACACTGCCAACATGTAATTTGGAACTTTAATTAAACAAATTATAATTATACATATCTAATAAAGTCCAAATTATAATGATTCTTATAAGTTTAATTCTTATAAGAATATTTCAAAGAGCTTCTTAGAACACATGAAAAACGCACAATAGCATAACAAAAAAACATTTTTTGTTATTTTATTTCCTTACACTGAAGAATATTTTTCATATTATTCTTTATCAATTTCTATACATAAGACATCATAGTTATATTACTTCTTTAATTGCTTGAACTTTATAATTATGATAAAGTAGATGTTATCAAAAGTTGACAAGTGAATGATATATTAGGCCAGGGGCCCAATCAAGTGGAATGACATTGTTTGCAACAAGTATCTTGTTTGAATCTAAAGTAGTTAACCTAATGGAAAATGGAGGTTTTATTTGTGGAGGCAACTCAATTTTCCAATTTGCACCCCATGAATGTTGCATTGGTGGCCATTTATTAACTAAGCCAGTACTACTTTGAAGCTCTACTAAACCAAGATCTCCTTCACCATTTTCAAACTCAATCACACAACTAAAATAGCTAGGATTTGAGCCTTGATCCATCTTGAATGTCAATGTTGTTTGAGGATAATTGCAAGCCACTCTATAAATGATTCATCATATATAATTAATTAATCATCTTTTATTTATTTATTTTTAAAAAAAAATATGTAGACATGTTGAAGATGATAAATAAATTATTATAAAGAGTAAGCTTTTTAATAACATATGTTCTTAAATGATAGGTCACAGTCTATATATAACATGTGGTAGCAGAGTAGGGAGAAGTCATATAATTGAATCTCATTACATCTATTATATTAAAAAATATTCACATGATTAGATAAGGTTATTCTAGTTTTAAGATCAACTTTGCATAAGACTAATAAAAATGCATGAATTCGTAGTCGAGTCATTTTATCCAATGGTTTGCGAGTACAAGAGAACATTTTGTTAAGAAAATACAAAAGTTTTATGTATTTGAGACTATTTAAAAGAGATTTGTGTTAGTCAAAATTGAAAAAAAATTAGTTTATTAAAGAAGATGAATTGTTGCAATGTATCAATAATGTATAAACAATGTATATGATTATACATACACACATCGTATATGCACAGTTATACACTATTTATACAGTTCCGATATATCCAGTAATTTTAGTTCACTATCAAATAAAAAATTGACTATCAAAATCTAAATTATGCTACATAAATTGAGATATATAAATTATCAAACAAACTAACACAATTTTTTCACCTTTTGTATCCAATATTGATAATTCCATCTCCACGCAATAAATCAGCTTGGCCAGGCTTAGCTAATGCCCCGAAAGCAGTACCACTTAAATCAAAATGAAAAGGAGCACCATAATTACCACAAGACCCTGGACACTCATCTGTGATTGTCACTGTTATTGGTATCTCAGAACAAGCTGATTTCTCTTTGCACATTACCTAAAATAGTTTTTTCTTTTAATTTCAAATATATTCACTGACAGTATTTATATATAGTTATAGAATAGATAAGATATATGTAATTATAATCTGATAAATATGATAAACTAACCTAATATAAGTTTAAAATGAAGTTATACCTGATAGCAAGCTCCACAACCTTTTCCACCTTTAAAAATATTTCCATTTCCAGCTGATACCATTGCAGAAAATGGAGGGTTCTTTACGTCGTTTCCATATCCACATGCCCCACCATCTACATAACGACCAGGTACTTTTTTTGCGTTTAACTTTTATAAACTGACAATACTTAATTTATATATATGTATTCATGAATAAGCATTCCTAGTAGCCTATAATAAATACCAAGTAACCTACTCTAACAATTATGTTGATAACATAAAAATTTGCATATTATCGATATATATATATATATAACTTAAATGTTTATAAAATTATGCACGTTATTAAATTCATAAATCATTTGCATGTGTGCTCATGGATGGTTGTGTACATTACCACTACCAGCTCCGGCAGAATCGCCATACCACGTTGCCACGGCGGGTGAGAATGGATCGGTTTCAGCCACGATAGAACAAGAAAATATCGATAATGTGAAAATTGTAAGTATGGTAAATAGATAAAAGGAATGAGCAAGAGGAGGATTGGACATTGTGTGTTTTGTTATTAAGAGTAAAGCAAAGTAGTTATTTACTTGATTTTATAAGCAACAAAACCCCTACAATGTTTACCCAATATAGCACCAACAATCCAACATGACCTCATTGATATTGATCTATGGTGTGTGACGTTTTTATCGTAAGTTCTTGGAATTAGTCTATTTTCTTGAATATGTGATGAATCTTAATAGATATAAGATTAGTCTTACTAAAGTGAATATAATTCATGAATAGTTCACAATGTTCTTCATGCGTGAATGAAAAATTGCACATGCAAGGTTGTGGAAGTAAATTCTTAATTCTAAACTTTTTTAAGGTTGTGACTCTTTGACTTTGGAGTAGAGAAAAGATTATCATGTGAATACGTTTGGTAAAACCAAATCCTTGTTATGTATTGAACTAAACCTCCTCTTTATAATTTTCTTAGATTTCGTATAAAGTTAAACTAGACCAATCCTTTCAAAATAAAGGAAAAACTTTTTTTTTGTGAAACTATATAATATCTAAGTTAAATTAAGTGTTTTTTTTAAAAAAAAATATATATATTTTCAGAGGTGTTGTATCTATATATATTCTATATCTATCTATCTATATCTATATCTTCTATACTACCTTAAAAACATGAACTCTAAACTTGAATGTTGAATTACTATATACCACCAATTAAAAATACTCAATATATTTTATTTATTAGTTCAGTTATTTGTTTACACTAAAAATAGATGTCTTTTCACATTAAAGGGTTGTCATTTTTTCAAAGAGTTGTGATTTTTTCAAAAGGTTGCGACTTTTTTGATTAGTTGTGACATTTTCGATAAGTTGTGACTTTCCAAAGGGTTATGATTTTTTCAAAGGGTTATGATTTTTTTCCAAATGGGTTGTGACTTTCTCAATGAGTTGTGACTTTTTCAAAGAGTTGTAACTTTTTCGATGAGCGGTGACTTTTTCGAAAGGTTGTAACTTTTCTAATAAGGCACAATTAACAACTATTCATAATACTATTTGTTAGTTATAAATAGACGAGTTTCTTCTCACTTTTAAACTACAATTTTTTAAAAGTTTTGTACTCTTTTTTTCTTAAAAAATCTCAAGAGTTATTTGAAACAGTTCATTAAGTTCAAAATTCAACGAAATTCGAGGTATCACATAAAAAGAGTTGGTGAACAAATTGTAGCAAACCGTTCAACAATTCGCACTCATGGTTTTTCTTAGGATTTTCATGAGTTAACAATGACGAAAAGTCGTGGAAAAGACAATAACAATAAGAAGAAAATATGAAAAAAGTCACATGATATTGGTACGATATTTCTTCTTAGATTTAATTTGTTATTCTCTTATATATCCTCGCGAAGATGTTTCTTACTAATTTTGGTAAAAACAACGTGTATCAACATAGTTTATTGAATTATTAGTTTGGATACAAAATCCACTATTTAAAAAAAAAAATATTTGCTTTTACTTATAATATGATTTCAATCAAATGGAGAAAATACCACTCTGTATATGATAGTCTATTCTTAGTCAACTATTAATTGAGTAATACTCTCTCTGTCCCAATTTATATGACATCTTTTATGTTTTGACAGTTAAACAATTTTAGTTTGACCAAAAATTTGTTCATGGAATTTTCAATTATTTGAAATAAATTTTTTATATTTGTAAACTACGTAAAAAGTACTATGAGTCACAATAATTGATAACTTAAAATATTTATAAGATCTATGAAAAATTTGCGGTAAAAGATAGACTTGTTTTATTCTTGAAATCTGAAAGGTGACATACAAAATGGAACGGAGGTAGTAATATTTTGTGAAAGATTGATTATGAATAAAGGTAAAATAATAAAATATTTATGGTAATCCTTATTAGTGTCATGCACATACTACATTTCATGTATGAATGTTTAAGAGAAAAGTTGTACTTAAATGGTGTCCAACATTTATGTTCATAATCTCACGAGGAAAGGCTACTGGTGACAATTTTTGTATTGATATGTTTTTTAAAAAAAAATGGTTGGTTAGATTTGCTTACAAAATTTAGTGAAGTGAAAATACTACTTAAGAAATGTCACTTTCCCCCCACATTTAAACTTTGAATGTATTTTGAATTACTTCGATGATATCTGGTCATTTTGATCTCAAAATACAAGTAACTCTATAACAATTTGTATTAATTATTTAACAACACTTTTCCTGTGTTTTTTCAATTATAATTATTTACTAAAAAGTTTTAATTTAGTAATATTAATTCTATTTTACATCATTATATACTATATATACAATACACACGTGCTATGCACGTGCCGTGAAACGTAACTAGTATAAATTATAAAAATGACAAAGAGGGGACGTGGTAGTATAACGATCCTCGTAGTTGTTTCATACTTTTAGTTGGTTTTCCCTATTTTTACTCTTTTTGTAGCTTTTATATGTCATATGCGATTTGCGGGGATGAGTGACACAATTTTTCGAGATGCTCAAATACATGAGTTTTGATAAGACTTTTAGTTTTGGAGGTTCACAAGTTTGACAAAAGTCAATATTCCAGGTTTCCGTGGTTGGATTAAAGCTCAGATAGCTCAATAGCTGTGGGAAGTGATTTTGACTTGATTGGCTGGTTGGTATGAATTCAAAAACATTCAAGTGTGCTTTAAATCATTGGTTGTATTCTTGAATATTAAGAAAGTTAAATTTTACCATTGTCAAGACAACCTCGGATCCGTAGATTGATGATTCTAAAAGATTTGGAACATGTTGTATGGTCAATCTATAGAATATCGAGGGTCCATTCAGAGTTTTGATTGAAGCTTTCACGAAAGATATGCATGATTTATGAAAACGATTGTGTTATGATAGGTTGCTTTGAAATTAGCATCAACTAAATTGTGAAAGATTTTCTCACAAAATAACATTTTCTTTGTGTTATGATAGGTTGCTTTGAAATTAGCATCAACTAAATTGTGAAAGATTTTCTCACAAAATAACATTTTCTTTCTCAAAAAGAAAAATTCAGAAACACAATCTTCACACCCCTAAACAATAGCAATAGCACGGATAAGTTACGTCACGTGAAAAAATGGTTCCATGATTCAAGATTTAAGGAGCTATTCTATGATTCTTTTTTAGCTTGGATTAGTAACTAAATTATACTTTTCCATGGATGATGATATGCTTGCGTTTATGACTAATTTTGTTAGGATTTTACTTAGCACAAGGAGAATATTGAGATGGAGAATCTCTCGTTAGTATAATCCAAGTCTCTAGTAGCAATCTATTTTCCCTAACTATATGCCCCATAGATAATCTTGAGTGACATAGCTAGTTGATTCACCTGAGCTAGAATTTTGAGATTTTTGCGTTAGAAAACAAGGACATCAATCTCTTTATTCAGTGTGAGAGAAAGAAATTAAATTCAACGTCATAGCTGATGTCGTCTATGTCGATAATAGTAAATATCATACGATATGATCTTAAGTAAACTACGTAAAAAGTACTATCAGTCACAATAATTGATAATCCAAAATGTTTATAAGATCTATAAAAAATTTGCGGTCAAAGATAGACTTGTTTTACTCTTGAAATCAAGAAAGGTGACATATAAAATGGGACGGAGGTAGTGATATTTTGTAAAAGATAGATTCCATATAAAGGTAAAATATTAAAATATTTATGGTAATCCTTACTAGTGTCATGTACATTCTACATTTCAAGTATGAATATTTAAGGGAAAAGTTGTACTTAAATGATGTTCAATATTTATGTTCATAACCTCATGAGCAAAGGCTATTGGTAGTTTTTGGTTGTTGTATGTGGTGTATTTCTTATGTCCCAACCACTCCTTTTTATGTATTAGGATGACTTGTCAAGAGTATGTTAGACTTCGGCTTAAATGTCAATCTTTCTCATACATACATACATATATATATATATATACATACATACATACATACATATATATATACATATATGTGTGTGTGTGTGTGTGTGTGTGTGTGTGTGTGTGTGTGTATATTATTTAATTTTGTATATTACATTGTGTGTGTATGTCAAATGACTTGTGTATGGCCTTTCGAGGTTTTATACATCATATCACATCTAGGGAATACTTTGGATCGTTACAGTTTGAACTAAGGATGGTTCTCTTCGTATGTGCATTAACTACTAACAATTGAATAATGTTATCATGAATAATAACTATCATTTCCAAGAATTGATGACTTGTTTTGCTATACTTCAATGTACGAGTTTCTTTTCAAAGACAAGTCTTCAATCAAGTTATCATCAATTGAGGATAAAGTAAAATGACATTCTCAAGATGGATTTCAGAGCTCGGTAGGTTCACTATGAATATTTTATGATGTCGTGTGGTTTAACTAATGCCCGACGACATTTTTGGACTTAATGACTTCGGTCTTCTAGCAATATCTTGATATGTTCGTGATTGTGTTTATCAATGATATTTTGATTTACTCTCCAAGTGAGGATGAGCATGTTGGACATTTGAGAATTGTGTTGAAAATTCTCAAGGATCAAGAATGGTATGCTAAGTTTAGAAAATGTGAGTTTTGGTTAAGGTTCGTTGCTTTCATTGGACACATTGTCTCTTGTAAAAGTATTCAACTTGATCCAAAGAAGACCTAAAGAATTAATAATTTACCTAGACCTTTGTCCGCTTCTAATATACCCAGTTTCTTGACTTAACCATTCTATCACAAAATGACTTTATGAAACCACCCAGTTTTCAAACACCCAAATCTTTCCAACTAAATCCATTCCTAATTTTGAATCTACCAACTAACTCTATCAACCCGCATGTTCCCTCTCCTATGACACCTTCCAACACCAACCCTCTACCCATATAGTATACTACCAGCAAAACTCTTACTCATTCTCCTTGACATAACATACTCGTGATTCAACCCCCCCCCCTCTCTCCTCCCTCCCTCCCTCAAGTAACCCGGATCACCCAATGATCTACGAAAACATCATTTTTATGGTATTTAACTTACAATTTCATTCTATACAAGAATAATCTCAGCATTTAATACTTCAATGAGGTCACTCATGGACCAACATGTGATACATAAAATATAACATATAAACTCGGTCCACTCACAGAATCAACACGTAGAGAATATCAAATATGTATGAAGTGTAGTATCCGAGCCAAGTGATATGAAACTCGTAGCAGGCATAGTACTCGAGTCAGTTGATAGATATTCAATACCAGATGTGTTATCCAAGCTAATTGATAATATAAACCTGGCATAATACTCGAGTCAACCAATATATATCATGTACCGGACATGGTACCAAGATAATACAAGAATATGTACCAAACAAGGTACCCAAGCTAATTGATAAGATTTACTAAGCATGAAACCTGAACTAACTGATATATATACGAGGCATGGTACCCAAGCTAACTAGGCATCACACATAATACAATTATACTTGTAAAACCACAATCAAACAAGACAAGTTCATTGCATGAGATTGACAGCAAGACATCACTTCACCTTCCTCCGTTTCCAACTCCCTAACCACATATTATCTAAGTTATACTAGCCAAATATTTCACATAGATACATAACATGAATGGAAAATACCTACCCTAAACAACCCTTCCACGATAGTTATCCAACTCAAAATCATCTTACCACCAATAGGATAATACACAACATTTATCAAAATGTCAACATTAAGTAATCAATATCCTACCATCCCAATCAAGAATAATCAATGCATTTAGTCATCTAGACTTCACACCCAAAGGTAGGCATGAAATATCCCGATAGAATACAACGTATTACGCATTTAGGGACATGTCTAACTACTAGGTTAAGACTAGCCTACCTATACCCAAGAAACATCCAAAAAAGTACTCTAGATACAAACTCTGGATCTATGGGGAAAATCATAAGGAAAGAAGGACTAAAATTTATGGGTTTTGACCCTCTTTGTGTTGAAATCTCACGACTCCATTGTTCCCAAGCTTGGATACTTAGGAGATTTTTTGGAGTAATCTTCGTATATTATATCATTAAAGAAGAAGATAAAAATTATAAAATCTATGTTTACCATATTTTGATCTCATTGGTTACACTATAGCAGCTGACACGCCGCTACAGTGGTGGTGTCATAGCAGGAAAATTCTCACTATGGCGGGATGACATCAGCCTAGATTAAATTTAAATTTTAAAATTTTTGTTGTATAACCCTAATTTTATTTAGCTGTGTATTTCAAAAAAATTTGGATTCCAAAGTAGGTATCTATTGAATAACGATGGAATGGATCGTTACAATTAACATGATTTAAGATAGGATAGCTAACATGAAGCATATGATGATGAATAAATTATTTCGACACTTAAGTGTTGGAAGGACTTGGGCTAAAATTATTCTAATTAGGTTGGAAGGCTTTGATAAATTAATAGATTTGTTAGGTTTGGAATGAACATAACTGAAGGTAAATTATCTACTTGATTTTTGATATATAAGAACCCTAACTCTAATTTGTCTTTAGTATTTGATACAAACAATGCAGTATAATTTAGTTAATAATTTCTCATCTGAAACCCCCTATTAAAAGAGAAGTTGGTGGAATATAGTTTAAGTTGGAGTATCAATCTTATGTTATTTAGGACTTGTTATTGATATTTATTTAATTCATTTCTAGTTGTGATTTGTTTTTCCTAATTCAACAATAAATTTTCTAGTCCTAGTTTAATTTGTTTCTTATTACTATAAATAGGGATACCTTGACACATTTTTTATAGCAGTGAGATTTAAGGGTGTTTGAGTTTATAAAAAATATTTTTATCGAATTGATATCAAAGGTCCTACAATCTTAATAGAGAATTAGAAAGTTTCCGCTACCGACGAACGACTGTGGCCCATATATGCTAATATATTAGGACAATATTGTATGCATGATAAATAATCATGTTAAGAAAGACTATAAAGAATACTGAAAATCTAAAGCGGTGCAAACAAATATAACACAATGAAAAAGAATTTCTTCTTTCAAAAATGGAGAGAAGAGGGAAAAATAAATTGATTTAAAGTTTCTTACAAGTGAATTAACAAAATTTGATATTGGTGACAAAGTGCATCAACAAAATTGTGTGTTGGTGACAAAGTGCATCAACAACAGTCAGAGAGAAGTGTTCTATTTTATCTAATAATAGAATGTTGATGAGAACTGTTCATCAATTATTGAAAGTTGAAGAGAAGTGCTCCAATACAACCAAAAAAGTTGAGTTGGAGAGAAATTATTCCAACACCTAAAAGTTGGAGAAAAGTGTTCCAACACAATCAAGAAAAAAATAAATGCGAGTTGGAGAAAAATTCTCCAACAACCGAAGGTTGAAGAGAAGTGTTTCAACAAATGAATACTTGAGTAAAGCTCTCCAATATAACAATGACAAGAAGAAAAGGGCATGAGTATATAACTTTGAATTACGAGAGTGTTGGAATAATAATTTAAAGCTGTAATAGAAATCCTAAGTTGCTTAGACTTATTTTAGTATTTATTTAATTTATTTTTGGTTAGTATTTGTCCTAATTCATATTGAAATAGATTTTGTAGTTCTATTTTAATTGATTTCTTAGTATTATAAATATATATACCTTCTCACATATTTTATAGGAATAAGATTCAAAAGATTTTTGAGTTTATGAATAAAATATTCTCTTTCATTAGTCATTAGATTGCATTTCTTTCAAAAATGGTATGTTCTTTCACCACTCTTTTTGGGATTCTATCCTAATTTAATTGTGTTTGACCACTTTATTTTAATTGGAGGGGTTGTGATTTGGGTGACATCAATCACGAGATTAGCTACTCGGTAATTTATCTATCTCGCCTCAACTATTGGTGTCACTTCATTTGAATAGTCAAATGGCTCTGATAATTTATGAGATGACGAAACATGTTGAGCTCAATTTTTATTTGTGTCTGACAAAAATGCGTATGTGGTTTCAAATCACTTTATTTTATTCCATGTAAACATCAACTTGTTGATATCTTCACGAAATACCTATTTGGACCACTACATATTCAGATTCTTCACATATTGAGCATCACTTTATTCCTCTCCTTTGAGGGGGGTTGGGTGTTGTCAATAAGTCAGTGACATCATCACAATAGTTGAAGCTTTGTAAATAGATAAGAAATTCATAATATGAGAAGGAGAAGAGCGGCAATAGTTTCACAACTAAAATGCAAATAAGATTAAAAAAAACAAATCGTATACATATTTGAATTTTCTTTGGGTATTTCTATTTATACTTTTATAAATTGGACAATTTTATACATTGGTTTTACATAAGAAAGTTATTCTAAAATATTTGATTCCCTATGAATTAAGACCATAAATTTAAACCGTTTTACTTTTAATTTAAAATTGTGCTATAATTTGTGGTTCACACAATTTGTATGAGGGTTTTTCATTTGTTTCACAAATTAATGAAACTAAATTTTACTTTTTTCAAGTTTTCAAAAATTATGATCCATCAATTGGTAAAACATGAAACAAGAAAAAATCAAAATACAAACTTGTGTTACTTGTTATGTGATAAAAAGTACAATTTCCATCATTAGTGTACAACTTTTAGCCAATATGCTATGTTTTATGTATCTCGATTAATATTCTCAAAAACATTATTTTAGCACCTCAATTTCTTCAATTGTCATTCGAACACAGCCATGAGAATATATGTTGCTCAGCCAAGGTCACGACCCAAATTCGTCGTGATTGACACCCACACTTACAAGCCGATGGGAGAACCACTACTACTATCCAACTAAAATAATTACCCTAAAACTAAGGTGTTTAAGTTTCGAAAGCAAGTTAAATGACTAAAAGCATAGTTCATCACTAAACAAAAGATCTATAATTAAAAATTTGTTGAAGATAAACCAAATATTTGAAATTCAATGTACCAAAACTACTAATGATAACCAAGTCTAAACAAGAAAATACTAATAAACTATTCAACTAACGTAAGCAATGGCCTATGTCCAGAAATGATGGACATAGACTAAAGATAACTCCATGGCAGCCTGGAAGATGTAGCTAAGCCTTGAAGTCGATGTGATAGTCTCTAATCTCCTAAGCAAGGTCTATCAATAGCCACTTGAAGATGTCCTCTACTAAACAAAAACAAGAGCAAGTGCAGAATCAGTACACAACCAATGTGTATTGGTAAGATCATGCGCCAATCCCACTAGTACAATATAAACAAGTCGAACAAACATTATAATCACATGCATATATATAACATAAACAACATTATCAACCTGACAATTCGATAACACATTTTACATGCTTAACACATCATTGATTCTCTCATGGAACCCAAACTCAAACTATTAGTGCATCGCTGTGGTACTCAATCCTAGTTAGCTTGCCGGAACGTGGAAATCCAGTCCAATTTAGCTTGTCATAACATAGAAATTCAATCTCATCAACACACCACAATCACAAACAAAAGTAAATCATCAATATCATACATTTACAACAAGATTTCATGGCTATATTATTCATCTATCTCAGTTATAACCAACACAATCAATATTTTAACGTTCATATGTATATGGTATTATAATGAAGCAAGAACATGCATACATCACACAATCATGAAGTCACAACCATCACATATCTCAAAACAAGCTTGAAACCTTAAGAAATTTGATCCTTCCCTTCCGGATTTGTTGCGCTTGTCCTTGTTTTACAAACAATCACAATAACACGGGAATCAAAAAACAATCGCTAGTTACCAGGTTCTATAACAATTTTATGAACCCTATATTAAACTGATGATCCTAAATAGTCAAATTAGGGTTAATTACACCCTAGAATAAGAAACTCTTCCCCATCAATATTGACCCATTCTATTACATTCTACAAATCGAAAAGTGAGTTCGGGGAGTGAAAAGCTTATCTTTAGCTTCAAGAATGATGAAAAATGAGTTTGAATAGACCAGGGGTCATTCTTTACCTCTTAAAGTTGAAAAGTACCAAATAAGATCGTTTAGGGGTTTTATTTACTACTTGATTTGCCCTCGTCCCGCTACATCACAACCTATCCCGATGTATGGCGTCGCTGTATCGACATAAAATCCCACAGCAGCGGTATTTTTGAACCAATAAGCTCCCCCAAGAATTCTACAATTTTAAGTCTTGTCTTGTCTTCTACAGCGACACTGTTGTAGCTACATTGCTGCAGCGGCACTAATCCTGCTACAGTGGCCCAAAGCGAGACAAAACCCTTTTAGGGGAATTTCAATTCTCCCGTTTTACAAGTACCCTTAACACCATACACTCAGAAAATGCCCTTAACGCTAAGATCAATTCCCATATATCTACTTATCTAAATTCAAATTTGTAAGGTCTTACGGATTCCTTAATAAGTTATCTAACCAATTATGTAATCGACTTCATATTTACTCCACCCAATTGCGACCATATTTCCCTACACCTTGATGACTCAGATTTCCTCCAAATATATACAAGGTTGGCATCCTTTAAAGAGTCCAGCAAGCCTTTGATGTTCATACTTCACTTGTTGGAAATTATGACACTTTTCCACAAACTCCACGATGTCTTTCTTCATCCCCGACCACCAATAAATTCGCTTCAGATCTTTATACATCTTGTTCACACCCGGATAAATAGAATATTTGAAACCATGAGACTCCGCTAATGATTTTTTAATCAAGTAATCTACTCGAGGAACACAAATTCTACCCTTATGGTTGAGTACTCCATCCGCATAAGAGTGGTCTCTTGGGACTTACCAATTGCAATCTTTGTTCTAAGTTCTTTTAAGTTCCATCTTCGAATTGTTTGGCATTGTATCTCTTTCATGAACATGGACTTAGCTTCAATACTAGATAACACCCCACCTCTTTCGGAGATGCCCAACTGTATGAAGTTAAGTTCTTAGGCCTGGATTTCCTAGGTCAAATGTCACTTGGCTACACTCAAATAAGCTAAGCTACCCATACTTACTATTTTTTTAGTCAAAGTGTCTGCATTAGCCTTGCCTAGATGGTATTGAATGGTAATATCATAATCCTTTTGAGTATATACTTGCTGAAAACTACGATGATCAATAAATACCTCATACTTAACACCAAAAAGATAATGTCGCTAGATGTCAAGAACAAACACTGCCGCTGCTAACTCCAAATCATGAGCGGGATAATTTCTCTCATGCACCTTCAATGGACGTGTGGCATAATCTTTCTATGACATTCTAATCCTGCATCAACACATCATCCAAACCAGAATGTGAAGCATCAAAAGATTCAAAAGAGTCTCAACCTGTAATGCTAGGATTGGTGTGGTGGTCAAAAGAGTCTTAAGCTTTTAGAAGATCTCCTCACATTTCTCCATCCATTCAAATGGTACCTCGTTTTTTGTCATGTTGGTCAAGTGAGAAGCAACTGAAGCAAAAGTTTTAACAAAACAACGATAATAACTAGCGAGTCCCACGAATCTCCTAATTTTAGTGACCGAACCGGGTCGTACCCAATTCTAAACCGCCTCAATCTTTTGGGGATCTACCCTTACCCCTTTTTGACACTACATGCCCCAAAAACCTGATTTCAACCAAAATCCGCACTTGGAAAATTTTGCATATAACTTTTTCTTCCCAAGACTACCCAAAACAATACGAAAATGGTCAACGTGCTCTTTTTCACTTCTCGAATAAACCAAAATATTGTCAAAAAACACTATCACAAAGTATTAAAAATTGGCTTGAACACCCCATTCATCAAGCCAAACGACATTACCAAAAATTCATAATGCCCATAACGAGTCCTAAAAGTTGTCTTGGGTATATCATTAGGCCTAATTTTTTATTAATGATAACCGAATCTTGAATCAATCTTAGAGAAGATCGCTGCACCTTCAAATTGATAAAAGAGATCATCTATTCTGGGCATGGGGTACCTATTCCGACTAGTGACTCTATTCAATTGCTAGTAGTCTATATACATCCTCATGGTACCATTGTTCTTTTTGACAAATAAAACTAGGGCACCCCATAGAGAATCACTAGGGTGAACAAATCTCTTATCAATGAGCTCTTGATTTGAGCCTTAAGCTCTCTCAATTCTGTCGGAGCCATGCCATATGGAGGAATTTAAATGGGACTCTATCTGGAGGCATGCCAGGCAAGTCATGGGGAAATACTTCGCAAAACTCACAGACAACAGGAATAGACCCAGTGGATAAAACTTGAATCTCAACATCCCTAACATAAGCCAAATACGCTAAACAACCCTACTCTACTAGTTTACTAGCCCGGATGGAGTATATAATCTTAACTTGATTAGGCTTGTATACCACTTCATGCTCTAATATTTCCCTTCCCATAATTTCTAGAGTCACTGACTAAGTATTACAATTAAGCACAGAATTATTGGGGACAACCAAGTCATGCCTAAGATAATATCAAAATTAGCCATATCCAAAATCACCATATTAACCCAAGTCTGGAACCCCACACGCAAAATAGGGCAAGCATGATAGACGTGGGTGACTATAACTGACTCTCCAATAGGGGTACAAACACGAATAGGGGAATCAAGGACATCACACAACATCTAAATTCAGAGTCAAATATCACAGACACATAAGAATAAGTGGAACCAGAACACATTATCCATCCGATCACAGACAAGAATAGTACATGTGATCACCGCATCAGATGCCTCCGCCTTATTTTTTATTGGAAAAACATAACACTGAGCTTTATCAACAACACGAGCTACCTCCCTGCCTGGTTGCGCATTACCTATACCTTTGTTACCCATTCCTTTACCTCCACAACATCTTTGGTTACCTCCTCGCCCATCTTGTGGACAACCTCTACCATTATTACCATTTCTCGCGGGTATCATTGCTCGACAGGACTGTTGTCCATACTCAAACACTCGCGGTTGTGAATATTCTCTTCTCATTTGTATGAGTTCCCATAAAAAAGTGTGTTGCTAGATGGTATGTTATCTGTCGCATGCACAATACTCGAACTGTCCTGTGAAAATTATTGTATGGAGTCCCCGTATAATAACTTATAGAGGCGGGAAAGGCGGACTGAATGGGTTTGGCCATGAGCGTTCGTCAACCTGATCCTCTAACACATGTGCCCTAAAAATTCTCAGATTTCTTGGCGCTCTTAGTCAATGCCTTGGCTTGACAGTCTCACTTCACCCCCTCTACTTTTTTAACTTATTACCTCATTGAAACTCTTCCCAGCAGAAGACATGTGGCTAGACAAAACTTGCAATTCAGAATTCAAACCTCTAGCAAATAACCGGATCCTCTTCACTTCAATAGTAACTAACGGTGTAGTATATCTAGATAAAGCATGAAACCAGGCCTTGTAAGTAGCTATAGACATACCACCTTGCTCTAAGGCCATAAACGCATCCTTATTACGATCTCTCAAGTTCTTAAGGTACATACTTTTGTAAAAACAAGGCATGGAATTCGGTCCAAGTAAGTCGAGGTAAGGCAGAAGATTACATTCCATGTAAGCTCTCCACCATTGTTAGTCCTCACCTAAAAGTTGAAAGGACAAGAACTCAAACTCATGTTGGTGAAAAATATCCAACTTATGCAGCCTCTCATAACAATCCAAAATGAACTCATAAGCATCTTCAGTCTCAGAACCATGAAATACTGGAGGCTTAAGCTTCAGAAACTTGGTTAACATACCATGATCATTAACGAACATCACAGAACCCAACAAAGGCCGAAAAAGGCATCGTTACCTCCCAGTTCACCAATCTGCGGCACATTTCTAGCTACCAGAGGGTTAGTAAGGGCTTGAGTGGGTGGAAGCATCCCCGGACCAGCCAACCCTTTCAAGAATGACAGGATTTGTTGACCTAACATTGGATCGATAGGAAGGATACCTATCACTTCAGCCTGCACTCCTTGCTCTTGTTCAGCCTCCTAAATATCCTTAATCTCAACTTCCTCATCTATCTCTTCATTATGTATTGGATGGTCCTCATTCACTGAAACATTGTCAATCGGAACCTTAATTATTCACAATAGGCGCCACTCTCCCATGGCCTCTACTCCTAGCTCTTCCTCTACCTCTGCCTTGACCACAACCTCTCAATATGGGTTCCTCATATGAAGCATTGAAGGAATCTATGGTCCTAACACCATTATACCTATTATTAACCATCTGCGAGAAAGAGGTTAGATACCAAATTTGAATCGATTGATACTAATTAGAATCAAGTAATAGCACGAATGAGACAAGAGAAAATTTAGATTTCCTAAAGTCCTATAGTCTCTTGAAGAAAAGTAAGGTGTCCTCGTGCCATTCTGCGAGACTCTATTAGACACATTTATGTACGTCAAGATCAATGAACCTAGGCTCTGATACCAACTTTGTCACGACACAAATCCATCATGATTGGAACCCACACTTAGAAGCTGAAGGAGAACCATTACACATATCCAACTAAAAGATTGTTCTAAAACTAAGGCGTTTCAAGTTTAAAAGCAAGTTAAATGACTAAAAGCGAAGTTTATTACTACATAAAAGATCTAACAATTAAAATTTAGGAAAAATAATCCTAAGATCTGAAAGTTAATGTACCAAAACTACAAAAGATAATCAAGTCTACACAAGGAAATATGTAACGACCTGTTTAGTCGTTTTGAGCAGCAGACTTTATTTCTGGAAAAACTGGCAGAAGCGACGGACCCCACGACGGACCGTCATGGGCACGACGGACCGTCGCAGGGTCTCGTTTCAAAACACTTAGAAAATCTGAAATTGGATACTGAAAATTGACTCTCTAAACTTTGTAACGGAGTGGCAGGACGGACCGTCACAGGTGTGACGGACCATCACAGGCCATTCACCCAAAATCAAGTCTCTGAACTCTGTGACGGGCAGCAGGACGGACCGTCACAGGCGCGACGGGCCGTCACAGACTGCGAAATCCCAGTCTGGGTCGGATTTCTGGTTAAGTTTTATGGGACGTTTTTGACTATTCTTGCCTTAATTATAAAGTTCGTGGGTTTATATTAATAACTCAAATTCTTGGGGGTTAAAAGAGGTAACCCTAAGTTAATTAGTGGGGTATTATTGCCATCTTTTTTTCTTAATTATATACTAATTAGGGTAAAAGAAAGAGGGTTTGAATAAGAAAAAAAAGAAAGAGAACGAGTAGAGGGAGAGAAACGAAGAGGATAGCAAGGATTCTGAGAAGATAGCTTGTTGATCGCAATTCTTCGGTGGAGGTAGGTTATGGTTTCATGCTTTCCTAAGTAAACTCTTAATAGTGAATGATATGTATTGGTAGTATTGTAAACCCTACTATATGCTTAATGGTATGTTTGCATGAATATGATTATGTGATTGTGATAAGATAAGCGTGATGAAAGTATTGAATCCCAAATTTTGAAAAGAAACTCTAATATACATTATTAATGATGATGCCTTGGTATAGAAGAAGGCTTGATGAATTAAAGTAATGGGATTGATGATGCCTTGGTATAGAGAAGGCTTGATGATTTACAGAATGATATTAGTGGATCGGAGTGTCACGTTCCGACACATAGTATTAGTGGATTGGAGTGTCACGTTCCGACACATAGTATTAGTGGATCGGAGTGTCATGTTCCGACACATAGTATTAGTGGATCGGAGTGTCACGTTCCGACACATAGTATTAGTGGATCGGAGTGTCACATTCCGACACATAGAATTAGGGGATCGGAGTGTCACGTACCGACACATATAGGGGATCGGAGTGTCACGTACCGACACATATAGGGGATTAGAGTGTCACATACCGACACATATAGGGGATCGGAGTGTCACGTACTGACACATATAGGAGATCGGGTGTCACGAACCGACACTTAGAATTAGGGGATCGGAGTGTCACGTACCGACACATAGCAGTAGGGGATTGGAGTGTCACGTACCGACACAAGAGGAAGAAAGATAATGAATCTTGAAAGATGATAATATACTCAACTTAATAAACTTAATTCCCAAATGAGTATGGTGTTGAGGCTTGAGCCCTCATGGATGAACTTGACAGTACTTATTGATGATTATAGTACTTGTTGTTGCTACATGTTGAGTTTTATAGTTGATTTACGATAATATTTGATATATACTGTTCCCTATTTTGAGTTGGCCGATGATATCTACTCAGTACCCGTGTTTTGTACTGACCCCTACTTTTATGTTTTCTTCTTGTTTATTTGTGGAGTGCAGCAAACGTGCCATCGTCTTCAACTTAACAGTAATTCAAGCCAGTCTTACTATATCAGAAATTCAGGGTGAGCTAATGCTTCTAGCTTGGACTGGATCTTCTTCTCCAAGTCTTGATGCCTTGAACCTCCAGCATGGACTAGCTTCTTATGTATTTTTAGCTTTTAGAATACTCTTAGTTTAGTCATTTGATCGTAGATGTTCTTGTGATGATGACTTCCAGATTTTGGGAATAATAATAGTTATTGATTTTATTAAAGAGTTTAAGTCTTCCGCATTACTTTATGTTGATATTACCTTGAAATGTTAAGGTTTAGATTGGTTGGTTCGCTCACATAGGAGGGTAAGTGTGGGTGCCAGTCGCGGTCCGGATTTGGGTCGTGACAAACTTGGTATCAGAGCATTAGGTTTGTTGGTCTCGTCACACAAGAACAGGTCTAGTAGAGTCTTAAGGAACGGTAGGTGGACGCCTTTACTTTTCCTTGAGAGGCTATAAGACTTTAGGAAAATTTCACTCTTTCATTCTTTCTTTCGTGCTACTACTTGAGTCCAATTGGTATCTAGGCGATACGAATTGGTATCTGACCATCTTCACTCTCTTTCGCAGATGGTTAGAACTAGAGCAACGACTACGCCAACACCAACACCGGCCAGACAAGAAACAACTGAGCCAGCCAGTGGGGCTGTGGCTCGAGGAAGAACAGCGGCAAGAGGCCGTGGTAGAGGTCGTGGGAGGACATCCTCTAGGGGAAGAGGACGAGCGCCTAGCCCATCTGATACTAGGGCAGTGACTCCTCCACCGACTGAGGAAGTAATAAGAGAAGGGGAGGATGGGGAAACTGAACAAGTGCAGAATGAGGGATTGCCACCCCAACCTACCCCAGAGATGATCAATCAGGTTCTGGCTTATCTCAGTGGGTTATCTGATCAGGGCCAGACACCCCCAGTGTTTTCTGCACCAGCACCTCAGGCTCCGGAGGTACAACATGCGGCTACTATGGCTCCCTGCATGGATGTTCCATTGGAAATAGGCACGTTCCCACGTCTGACTACTGGGCCTATAATGACAAATGATCAGCATGAACTTTTCAGTAAGTTCTTGAAATTGAAACCTCCAGTCTTCAAGGGTGCGGAATCTGAGGATGCTTACGATTTTCTGGTTGACTGTCATGAGCTACTACACAAGATGGGTATAGTTGAACGGTTTGGTGTTGAGTTCGTGAGTTATCAGTTTCAAGGGAACGCTAAAATGTGGTGGCGGTCACATATTGAGTGTCAACCAACAGAGGCACCACCTATGACTTGGGCCTCATTCTCTAGCTTGTTTATGGAGAAGTATATCCCCCGAACTTTGAGGGATAGGAAAAGGGATGAGTTCTTGAGCCTAGAGCAAGGTAGGATGTCGGTAAATGCTTACGAGGCTAGGTTTCGCGCACTATCCAGATATGCCACCCAATTATGTTTCAGTCCCCAAGAGCGAATTCGCCGGTTTGTGAAGGGGTTGAGGTCAGAATTGCGGATTTCGGCCTTACAGATAGCGGCAACGGCAAAATCCTTCCAAGAGGTGGTAGACTTTGTGATAGAAGTGGAAGGAGTGAAGCCAGACGACTTCACTACGACATCGACATCAAAAAGGTTTCGAAAGGGAGGTGAGTTTAATGGCACTTACACTAGAGGACAGGGTTCGGGAAGTTACTCAGTCCGACCAATTACACTATAGACTGTAGTTGGGGGACCACCTCAGACCGGTCAACACTTCTCCGAGAGACCTATGCTTGACTCCAGAGAGTGTTACGGATGTGGGGAGACTGGACATATTAGGAGAAATTGTCCAAAACAGAGTTACAGACCCCCAATAGCTAGAGGTAGAGGAGGTCATGGTAGAGGCCATTTTTCTGGAGGGCATGGTGGTCGAGGAAATGGTGGTCACCAAAACGGCCGAGGTGATGGGCAAACTGGAGCCACTACATCACAACATGGTAGGGGCAACGGACAGATGAACGATAGGGCCCATTGTTATGCTTTCCCTGGGCGGTCTGAAGCGGAGGCATCTGATGCTGTCATCACAGGTAATCTTTTGGTTTGTGATTGCATGGCTTCTGTATTATTTGATCCCGGATCCACATTTTCTTATGTATCTTCCGCATTTGCTAATGGTATTAATTTACATTGTGAATTGCTTGACATACCTATTCGTGTTTCTACTCCGGTGGGTGAGTCTGTGATAGTTGAAAAGGTGTATAGGTTTTGTCTTGTAACTTTTGTGGGGAGCAATACTTATGTAGACTTGGTTATCTTAGAAATGGTTGATTTTGATGTAATTCTGGGTATGACTTGGCTTTCTCCGCAATTTGCGATCTTGGATTGTAATTCTAAAACGGTGACGTTAGCCAAACCTGGGGCAGATCCGTTAGTGTGGGAGGGTGACTACACTTCCAATCCGGTGCGTATCATCTCCTTTCTTCGTGCTAAGAAAATGGTTAGTAAAGGGTGTTTAGCTTTCTTGGCACATCTCAAGGATGACACTACCCAAGTACCTTCGATTGAGTCGGTTTCGGTAGTCCGCGAGTTTTTGGATGTGTTCCCTGCAGATCTTTCTGGTATGCCACCAGATAGGGATATTGATTTCTGTATTGACCTTGAACCGGGTACTCGCCCCATTTCGATACCCCCTTATAGAATGGCTCCCGCGGAGTTAAGAGAGTTAAAAGCCCAACTTCAAGAGTTGTTAAACAAAGGCTTTATTAGACCAAGTGCATCTCCTTAGGGTGCTCCGGTTTTGTTTGTAAAGAAGAAGGATGGGAGTTTTCGAATGTGCATAGACTACCGCCAGTTGAACAAGGTAACCATAAAGAACAAGTATCCTCTTCCTCGCATTGATGACTTGTTCGATCAGTTACAAGGTGCTTGTGTCTTCTCTAAGATTGACTTGAGATCCAGTTATCATCAATTGAAAATACGGGCAACGGATGTGCCAAAGGCTGCTTTTCGAACGAGGTATGGGCATTACGAATTTGTAGTAATGTCTTTTGGTCTTACGAATGCCCCTGCTGCGTTCATGAGCTTGATGAACGGGATTTTTAAGCCATATTTGGACCTCTTCGTGATCGTATTTATTGATGATATATTGGTATACTCAAAGAGCAAGAAGGAACATGAAGAGCATTTGAGAATAGTATTGGAAATGTTGAGGGAGAAAAAGCTTTATGCCAAGTTCTCTAAGTGTGAGTTTTGGCTAGATGCGGTGTCCTTCTTGGGGCACGTGGTTTCTAAGGATGGAGTGATGGTGGATCCTTCTAAGATTGAGACAGTGAAGAATTGGGTAAGACCTACTAATGTGTCAGAAATAAGGAGCTTTGTTGGGTTAGCTAGCTACTACCGTCGATTTGTCAAGGGATTCTCTTCTATTGCTTCCCAATTGACGAACTTGACTAAGCAGAATGTTCCATTTGTATGGTCGGACGAATGTGAGGAAAGCTTTCAGAAGCTCAAGACTTTGTTGACTACCGCACCTATCCTTACCTTGCCAATAGAGGGTAAGAACTTTATTGTTTATTGTGATGCATCCTATTCTGGTTTGGGTGCAGTACTAATGCAAGAGAAGAGTGTGATTGCTTATGCTTCAAGGCAATTAAAGGTGCATGAACGTAACTATCCAACTCCTGATTTGGAATTGGCTGCGGTAGTGTTTGCATTAAAACAATGGAGACACTATTTATATGGGGTTAAGTGTGAGGTCTACACGGATCATCGTAGCCTTCAGTATGTCTTTACTCTGAAGGATTTGAACTTGAGACAGAGGAGATGGATGGAACTACTGAAGGACTACGACATCACTATCTTGTATCATCCGGGAAAGGCGAATGTTGTAGCGGATGCTTTAAGTAAAAAGGCGGGAAGCATGGGAAGTCTAGCTCACTTGCAAGCTTCTAGACGCCCATTGGCTAGAGAGGTTCAGACTCTAGCTAATGACTTGATGAGATTAGAAGTAAATGAGAAGGGAGGATTGTTGGCCTCTGTGGAGGCAAGATCTTTCTTCCTTGACAAGATTAAGGGAAGACAGTCTGATGATGAGAAACTGCGCAGAATTCAAGATAAGGTATTGCGAGGAGAGGCTAAGGAAGCACAAATCGATGAGGAAGGTGTTTTGAGGATCAAGGGAAGGGTATGCGTACCCCGCGTCGATGATTTGATCAACACTATTCTGACAGAGGCTCATAGTTCAAGATATTCTATACATCCGGGTGCAACCAAGATGTACCGTGACCTAAAGCAACACTTTTGGTGGAGTAGAATGAAGCGTGACATTGTGGATTTTATTGCCAAATGTCCAAACTGTCAACAAGTAAAGTATGAACATCAAAGGCCCGGAGGAACACTTCAGAGAATGCCCATTCCGGAATGGAAGTGGGAAAGAATTGCAATGGATTTTGTGGTTGGTCTTCCGTAGACAATGGGTAAGTATGACTCCATTTGGGTGATTGTTGATAGGTTAACTAAATCTGCTCATTTTATTCCGGTCAAGGTGACTTACAATGCAGAAAAGTTAGCCAAACTTTACATCTCGAAAGTGGTGCGATTGCATGGGGTTCCACTATCCATCATATCAGATAGAGGTACGCAGTTTACTTCTAAGTTTTGGAAAACATTGCATGCGGAATTGGGTACTAGGTTGGACCTTAGTACTGCGTTCCATCCTCAGACCGATGGTCAGTCTGAGCGAACGATTCAAGTGTTGGAAGATATGCTTCGTGCGTGCGTGATAGAATTTGGTAGCCATTGGGATAGCTTCTTACCCTTAGCGGAATTTTCATACAATAATAGCTATCACTCGAGCATTGATATGGCCCCATTTGAAGCATTGTATGAAAGGAGATGTAGGTCTCCCATTGGTTGGTTTGATGCGTTCGAGGTTAGACCTTGGGGTACTGATCTCTTGAGGGATTCGATGGAAAAAGTGAAGTCTATTCAAGAAAAGCTTCTAGCGGCGCAAAGTAGACAAAAAGAATATGCAGATCGAAAGGTTAGAGACTTAGAGTTCATGGAGGGTGAACAAGTCTTGTTGACAGTTTCACCAATGAAAGGGGTGATGCGGTTTGGAAAAAGGGGTAAGCTAAGTCCAGGGTACATTGGTCCCTTTGAAGTACTTAAGCGAGTAGGGGAGGTGGCTTATGAGTTAGCCTTGCCTCCAGGGCTGTCCGGAGTACATCCGGTATTCCATGTGTCGATGTTGAAAAGATACCATGGGGATGGAAACTACATTATCCGTTGGGATTCAGTTTTGCTTGATGGGAACTTGTCTTATGAGGAGGAGCCTGTTGCTATTTTAGATAGAGAAGTTCGCAAGTTGAGGTCAAGAGATATTGCATCCATCAAGGTGCAATGGAAGAATCGACCCGTTGAAGAAGCCACTTGGGAGAAGGAGGCGGATATGCGAGAAAAATACCCACATCTGTTTACAGATTCAGGTACTCCTTTTCGCCCTTGTTTTCCTTCTTTTGATCGTTTGGGGACGAATGATGGGTAAATTGGTATCTATTGTAACGACCTGTTTAGTCATTTTGAGCAGCAGACTTTATTTCTAGAAAAACTGGTAGAAGCAGCGGACCCCACGACGGACCGTCATGGGCACGACGGACCGTCGCAGGGTCTCATTTCAAAACACTTAGAAAATCTGAAATTGGATACTGAAAATCGACTCTCTAAACTTTGTAATGGAGTGGCAGGACGGACCGTCACAGGTGTGACGGACTGTCACGGGCCATTCACCCAAAATCAAGTCTCTGAACTCTGTGACGGGCAGTAGGACGGACCGTCGCAGGCGCGACGGGCAGTAGGACGGACCGTCGCAGGCGCGACGGGCCGTCACAGACTGCGAAATCCCAGTCTGGGTCGGATTTCTGGTTAAGTTTTAAGGGACGTTTTTGACTATTCTTGCCTTAATTATAAAGTTCGTGGGTTTATATTAATAACTCAAATTCTTGGGGGTTAAAAGAGGTAACCCTAAGTTAATTAGTGGGGTATTATTGCCATATTTTTTTCTTAATTATATACTAATTAGGGTAAAATAAAGAGGGTTTGAATAAGAAAAAAAAAGAAAGAGAACGAGTAGAGGGAGAGAAACGAAGAGGATAGCAAGGATTCTGAGAAGATAGCTTGTTGATCGCAATTCTTCGGTGGAGGTAGGTCATGGTTTCATGCTTTCCTAAGTAAACTCTTAATAGTGAATGATATGTATTGGTAGTATTGTAAACCCTACTATATGCTTAATGGTATGTTTGCATGAATATGATTATGTGATTGTGATAAGATAAGCATGATGAAAGTATTGAATCCCAAATTTTGAAAAGAAACTCTAATATATATTATTAATGATGATGCCTTGGTATAGAAGAAGGCTTGATGAATTAAAGTAATGGGATTGATGATGCCTTGGTATAGAGAAGGCTTGATGATTTACAGAATGATATTAGTGGATCGGAGTGTCACGTTCTGACACATAGTATTAGTGGATCGGAGTGTCACGTTCCGACACATAGTATTAGTGGATCGGAGTGTCATGTTCCGACACGTAGTATTAGTGGATCGGAGTGTCACGTTCCGACACATAGTTTTAGTGGATCGGAGTGTCACGTTTCGACACATAGAATTAGGGGATCGGAGTGACACGTACCGACACATATAGGGGATCGGAGTGTCACGTACCGACACATATAGGGGATCGGAGTGTCACGTACCGACACATATAGGGGATCGGGTGTCACGAACCGACACGTAGAATTAGGGGATCGGAGTGTCACGTACCGACACATAGCAGTAGGGGATCGGAGTGTCACGTACCGACACAAGAGGAAGAAAGATAATGAATCTTGAAAGATGATAATATACTCAACTTAATAAACTTAATTCCCAAATGAGTATGGTGTTGAGGCTTGAGCCCTCATGGATGAACTTGATGGTACTTATTGATGATTATAGTACTTGTTGTTGCTACATGTTGAGTTTTATAGTTGATTTACGATAATATTTGATATATACTGTTCCCTATTTTGAGTTGGCCGATGATATCTACTCAGTACCCGTGTTTTGTACTGACCCCTACTTTTATGTTTTCTTCTTGTTTATTTGTGGAGTGCAGCAAACGTGCCATCGTCTTCAACTCAACAGTAATTCAAGCCAGTCTTACTACATCGAAAATTCAGGGTGAGCTAATGCTTCTAGCTTGGACTGGATCTTCTTCTCCAAGTCTTGATGCCTTGAACCTCCAGCATGGACTAGCTTCTTATGTATTTTTAGATTTTAGAATACTCTTAGTTTAGTCATTTGATCGTAGATGTTCTTGTGATGATGACTTCCAGATTTTGGGAATAATAATAGTTATTGATTTTATTAAAGAGTTTAAGTCTTCCGCATTACTTTATGTTGATATTACCTTGAAATGTTAAGGTTTAGATTGGTTGGTTCGCTCACATAAGAGGGTAAGTGTGGGTGCCAGTAGCGGCTCGGATTTGGGTCGTGACAAAATACTAATGAACTATTCAACTAACTAAATAAATGGCCTAAGTCCGGAAATCGTGCACATAGACTGAAAAGAACTCCATGGCAGCCTGAAAGATGCAGCTCATCCTTGAAGTCGATGAGATATTCTCTAATCTCCTAAGTGAGGTATGTCAATAACCACTTGAAGATGCCCTACTCAAAAAAAGTAAGAGCTAGTGCAGAATCAGTACACAACCGCCGTATACTTGTAGGATCACAAGACTATCCCACTAGTGCAATATGAATCGAACAAACATCATAAAAACATCCATATATATCAACATAAAAACATTATCAACCCGACAATTCGACAACACACTTCACAGGTTTAATACATCATTGGTTCTCTCACGGAACTCAAACTTAAATTGTTAGTGCACCGGTGTGGTACCTGATCCTAATTAGCTTGTCGAAGTGTTGAAATTCAATCCCATGGTTGTGCCGGAACATGGAAACCCGATCAAATATTTATGTCGGAACGTAGCAATCCGATCCAAGTTAGCTTGCCGGAATTAGGCAATCCAATCTCATCAACACACCACAATTACACACAAGTACATCATACAGATCATACATTTACAACATGAAAGTTAGATTGCCGGAATGAGGTAATCCAATCTCATCAACACACCACAATCACACACACGTACATCATACAGATCATACATTTACAACATGACTATATTATTCCTATATCTTAGTTACAGCCAACGTGATCAATATTACAACTTTCATATACATACAATATCATAATGAATCAAGAACATGCGTACATCACACGATCATGAAATCACAATCATCCCCTACCTCAAAACAAGCTTGAGACCTTAAAAAACTAGATTCTTCCCTTTCCAGATTCGTTTAACTTGTTCTTGTTATACAAACAATCACAATAACACAGGAATCAACAGACAATCGCTTGTTACTTAGGTTACTTAACAACTTTATGAACCCTAGATCAAACCCATGCTCTCAACTAGTCAAATTAGGGTTAATTACACCATAGAATCTATCAAAAAAAAAACCCTTCCCCATCAATATTGATCCATTCTATCATGTTCTACTGATCAAAAAGTTAATTCACGGGGTAAAAGACTTACCTTTAGATTTAATAATGGTGGAAAATGGATTGAAATAGCCCAGGGTTATTCTTTAGCTCTAATAGTCGAAAATGTCAAATAAGGTTATTTAGGGGTTAATTACATCTTTATTCGCACTTGTCCCACTATAAAGGCACCCATCCCGCTGCATCAGAGGCATAAATCCCGCTGCAGTGGCATTTTTGAACCATTGAGCTCCCCTTAGAATTCTACGATTTTAAGTCCCGTCTCGCCCGCTACAGCTGCACCCATCCCGCTATGGTGGCGGCGTTGCAGCGGCACTAATCTTGATACAACGTCCCAAAGCGAGACAAAACCTTTTTAGAGAAATTTCAATTCCCCCTTTTTACAACACACCCTTAACCCTATACACTCAGAAAATGCCCTTAACACTATTATCAATTCCTGAAAATCTACTTATCCAAATCCAATTTAGTAAGGCCATACAGATTTCTTAACGAGTTATCTAACTGATTATATAACTTCATATTTACTCCACTCGATTGCTACCATATTTTCTTACACCTTTATAACTCCAATTTCCTCCAAATCTTGACAAGGTTGGAAAAATTCTAACACTACGGGAAAGTTTCTTCGGTCCCAATTTTCCCTCATTGGCATTTCTATAACGCGGAACCCGATCGTTACACCAAGTTGATGGAAAGTTGATTAAAAAAATATGCATTAAATATTTTTCAAGAGATCTCCTCCAAAGCACTAGTATAAAATTTAGGTTAACTCTAATTGGTAAAGAAATAAAAGCTCGTAAGGACATGGGTGTGTTTGGTACGGAAGTAAAAAAATTTCCTAGAAAATGTTTTATTAGAGAATAGGTAAATTTTTACTTATTTATCAATATTTAATAAATTAAGAAAATTTTATTCTAAGAGTATTTACATATAATCTAACAAAATACTATGTTGTTGTTGCTAATTGAGAAGAGCAAATCCTTCTAGCAATTTTTCTCACATTAAATGACAATCCATTTCGATATGTTTCGTCTTTTTATGAAAGACCAAATTTTTCGCTATGTGGATGGATATATGACTATAACAACAAAGTGTTATGAGTAATATGGTTTTGCAGTTAAATCATGTAATAATCTTACTATCCATGCAATTTCTACTACTAACCTTTTTATTGATCGGTATTCTGCTTCTACAGATGAAAGGAAAACTACAGGCTACTTCTTTGAATTCCAAGAAATTGTACATCCTCCCATGCTTAGAAAAAATCCGCTTGCAGATCTTCGACTGTATGAGCAAGATTCCAAATCTGAATCCCAATACACTAATAGTTGGAAGGTTGGGTCTCCTGTCAAAAAGAATCCCAAAATTTGGATTTTTACTGAGATATATTAAGATATGCATTGCAGCTAGAGCAGGGAGGACGCTTATATTGGCTTAACGTTTGGACGGTGAAAGAAAGATTTGGTATTGTATAGGTCAAAAAGTTTAATTTTTCAATGAGTCTTCTATATACAATTTGGTTTGTGAGAGATTCTCCACAATTGGATGTGATCTTAAGAGTGGGATTTAGAGGAGTGGAAGCAAACTTTGAATTTAGACAGTCAAACTTTGTGAGAAGCTCAAGTTTGAACTTGTATTGTGTAACAACCAGTCTACCCGCTTAACGAACAAGATCCAAACCTAAAAAATTATGGAAAAATAGAGAAACATATTTTATATTTTTCATAGCATTGTAGGGTAAATGTTCGAGTTTGTAATGCCACAATTTATCAGAAGACATAATAGTAGGAACATAATGTTTTTATTGATAGCAAAAATCATATTGCAAGCAAGATTCAAAACATTATGCTATGAAGTCCTAGGATAAACAGACTGCTGAAAAGAAACACTAGACATAGGACTGGGAACATTGGAATGTTGAACAGAAATGACATGTTGTTGGGAGGGAAGACGCTTCTGCGAGGTGTTGCTTCTCATTAAATAGGTCCCCACATTTGCTTCACAAAAAAGAGTTTCCTTGTTTATTCAAGGGACATGTATAGCACAACCAAGTTTAGAAAATATGGCGTCTCAATCAAATTGATCACAAAGTCCATAAACAAAGAGAGGATTATATTTGATAGAAAGAAATAAAAAAAACACTTTCTAGTTCTAAATATGTACTCAAATGCACACTTTCAACAATATGGACCTTGACTTTAAAAGAATTAGGCAGTGTGACAAAATAGAATTGTTAAGATGTTTGACATTATGGAGAAGTGACTGATCAAAAGTCATGTGTTGTGAAGCCCAATGTCAAGAATCCAAATGTTGTTATTGTTTTCAGAGAAAAATTTTCCGAAAATGTTGCCATCATCCTTAGTATGAAATTCAGAGAAAAAGGAACAATGGTTGTACCAGCTAGATTTGCACTAGCAAATGCCTCAAAGGGTGGGGAACCAAAATTTCCACCCTACATAGACCGAAACAGTTGTGCCAATTAATACATTTCTCTTTAATGAGAAGATGACTCTTTCTGCGCTTTCTCAAATTGTTTCCCCCATTTCATGAGTTGAATACCTCATCTGAGTTGACAATATGTGCATAACAATCTTAATTTTCTGTTTTCTTATTATTATTAAACTTACAGTATAGGGGATAACATATCAACATATAGAAATTATCTTTTACATTATTAGTTTTCTTGCAGTACCTAAAATTTAGGCCAGTCCTCCCCTGCTTTGAAAATTCTTTTTATTGTGGTGTCCATTTTTGTGGAGACCTCACACTCACACAAAAGGGAGTAGAGCCCGTAGATACCTGAGTGTTAGAGCTTCATGCATACAAATAGAGTAGGACTGGAAAACACATGGAATTGGCTTCAGCATCAAAATATGTCCTCTTATGCCATTTAAACTCATCAAAATGTGTCCTCTTATGGCATTAAAACATTCATTCAGATCCATTAGAAATTGTATTAGTTATTATCTTCATTCATTTTGTGATTATGTGTTTTACCCCATATTTTGCACTCACAATTGCAGATCATGAAGGTGTTTAATTCCTTGTGTTACACCCTAAAATGAACTAAGGTGAACTAGAGCTTCGTGATTATTTATTGAGTTAGTTATGTGTTAAAATAAGTAATATTGATGTCCTTAGGTAGTGTGTGAAGTTTGGTGAAACATCTAAGAATGTCCATGACGTTCGTAAGGTGTGTCTTAGAAAGTTTTCATGTGTCTTGATGTGTTTGAGTGATTTTTACGTGTTCGTTTTAATCAAAATTGATGTGAGAAATTCCTTAAGACCTAAAAGACTACATTTAGGGTTTAACATCTGGGTACGACCCCATCTAGGACCCACAAGGGGCCCTAGAGAAGGGCCCAAGACTAGGACCCAAGACTGCCTTGGTTGTGTCCACCAACGAGACCAAAAGACGGCAAGTGGTCCAACCAACGGCCCATCAACTTGGTCCGTTGACTGGACCTGCAAGACAGCTCTTGAATGGATCTAAGTCTCAACCAACGACCCTCCACCAACGGGTCATCGATGGACAAACGGTTTGTTGGTTGGAGTCGTCTCCCAAAAGCTGTCAAAAAAGCTGCCTTGGCTTGGGGTGTTTGGTAAATTCACCCAGGTCTTTTATGAACCTTGAGTGATATTTTAGACTCCATTTCCTAAAACCCGAAACCCCTATCTCTTAAAACTCTCTCTCAAGTCTCCATGGAAGCTAGAAGTCAAGAAGGGTTAAAAGGGGTTGGTGGTGGTCAAGTTCTTCATAAAAAATCATTGGGGTTTGTTCTATGTGAGGTATGGTAGTCGTCTTTGAACCCTCTTCCTTTCAAGGAGTCCTTTCTAATGAATTTTCAAAAAAGGGTTTTCAACCCAAATTTATTCTATCTTTAACACTAAACGTGGTTCTTTCATGAAAATGTTTCTTATGATTCAAATATGATGTTTCCAATGTTAGTTGGTGATTTTAATGCTAAAACTTCAATGAAATCATGTTAAAGCTTTTTATCAAATTTTGGCTGAAGGAATGGGTTGAATGAACATGATATTGTAGTCTTTGAGCTTTAGTTTCCTTTTATTGATATTGTTGTTTAGTTACTGTCGTAAGGGCTATATTATTATGAATTATTGAATAAATTGTTATAGGTTATGGAATCTTGGATTAAAGGGTAAGTTGGTTATGTTGTTTATCTTTAATTATGAAATGATCTTGAGTGGTATGGTCCACCTTCTAGGTGGCGGTGTTTACTTGAATGTATAGTTACTTGTGTATTGTGAATAAGGCCATGAAGGCATATTATATGAAGAAAGATGGAAATGAAGTTATTCTTGTTAATGTGTATTATGAATCTTTTTATGAAAAGTATGCTAAGGATTATGTCTAAATGACTTATATGATTATGTGAAGCATGTTAAAGTGTGTGATGTGATGAAAGAAGGTCTAAGCATGTATAGTTTGAAATGTAAATGAAATGATGTGTATGTGCAAGGTGTGCTCACATGTACCCACACACTCACACTTTAATTAATGAATGAAACTAAGTTAAGTCAAAAGGGGGATTTTGGGGTGAACACTATTAGTGAGTAGAGAAGAAGTGTTTAGTAGCAACCTCACTATTCCCAAGAGCTTTCTAATGTAGGTTGGAGAATGGATACCCTTCGTTAGTTGAGATGTGGCGTCGAAAATTTATCCTTGACCTTTAGTAATGAATGTCAAGAATTTGTGGGGAGTTATGCCTAGCACCGAGAGGATATGAAGAAGAGGTGGTTGCACTTCGTGAGTTAAGATGTTGTATTCCAATGTACCTCTTGAGATGAGTACTCCTTGTGAGTAAAGAGTAAGTTACTTAGTAGCAATCAAGTTATCCCTCAACTTTGCGCCCGCATAAGTGTATCTATTAGGAAAGCCATGTAAAATCTAAAGAGAAAAGACCTCACTCTAGGCAAGTAAGGGGACCCTTCTCCGATAAGGGAAGTATCAGGATTCCATGTCTAGCTCTCGTGGTCTATGTCGGTTTAGCTAACCCCCACAAAAGTAAGGAAAGTGCTAAGTCTTCTAAAAGAGTGTAATACTTATGGTAGGTAGCGGAATGGGACGTTATATATCCATTGTACTAGGTAGGCATTCCGAAAGGTAAATCTTAGTGAGACTTATATGAATTGAATGAACTAAGTCTTCTAAAAGAACGTACTACTTAGGGTAGGTGGTGGTATGGGACTTTATCTATCCATTGCACTAAGTAGATCTTCTGAAAGGGGAGTCTTGGTGCTGAGCCTTCTAAAAGAGTGTACTACTTAGGGTAGGTAGTGGAATGGTAAGCCCTCTACTCATTGCACTAATTAGGCCTTCCGAAAGGGAAGTCTTAGTGTGTTGTTTGAGTGTTCTTCTAATGTCTTGTCATTGAGTGGGGGCTTGTTCTATCGAGGCGAGTAAGCCTAAAAGGGGTAGTCTTGGGGATCACCTAGGTGTGTATTGAAGGAGGCGTATGGGTATTTCCTTCATGTCTTACCTTGTTGAGTTTTAGGATAACCTTAGTTAGGGAAACTCCTACGGAAATGAGTGCACTTCCTCTTTGCTTGACCTTTGAAGTTCACTGTTTTGGAAATAGGATAGTTCACTGCAATGTTAAAGGAAGTTATAGGAAAATTGGGTACTTCACTGTAAAATGCTCCTTTTTTCTAAAAGTTTGGGAATCCTTCTCTAGGTGTTAAATGATGTTTCTTATGTTGTTTTAACTTCTACATCCATGAATATTTGACTTATTTGGCATGAAAGCTCATTATACTAAAGTATCCTGTTTTGCATGTTATTGCATATGCATACTTAGTACATTATTTGTACTAACCCTATACTTTTCTATGCTCTATAATTATAGGTTTGGAAGCGAGGTTGAAGTTAGAAGGCATGCTTGGGAAATATTCTCTCAAGACAAAGTATGTCCTCATATATTTGTGGGCATAGTTCTTAATTCTTTTAGTTTGTATAAGTTCTTATCATGTATTTTTTTCAAATGTAAAGGGTCGTGTCCCTATGATTTTTATGTCGTGTCTTTAAGTTGTCTTTTGACGATGAGATTCTCTTAGTATTTATGAAGGAAATTCTTTTTTATATTAAATATCGTGAAAAGTTTTAATTCCACACTACTTTTCATGTCTTATGTTATGAATGATAGTTAAAGGGCTTGTACAAGACCCAAAAGGGTCAAGTACGCCTTGACCCGATTCAAGGGTTTTACCTAACTTCTAGGGGGTACTTGCGTGTCGTGAAACCTTCATATGATCCCAAAGTCACTTTAACTTGATGAAATAGTCAACTACATCATAAGAACCCTGCATTATGTTGTTCAGTTCCCTTTGAAGCTGAAATGGTTTTGATCCATCAGCTTGTCCATATTGTTCCTCTAATTCTTTCCATAGCTCAATTATTGTTTGAGAGTATAAACCACTCTCTGCAATTTCTTTGCTTAAATAATTAAGGAGCCAATATAGCACCTTGTCAACTTGATTCTAAGGGGAGGAGCAAGAAAGCAATATCTTGGGGAAAGCCTCTACTCTACAAACCCTCCATTATGCGTACATAGTGGATTCATTTTCAGGGAATTTGCAGGTACCATTCAATCCAAGTTTATTTTTGGCTGAAAGGGGAATCAGAATTCCTCTTTTCCAACTACCAAAGTTGAAGTCATCAAAGCTTGTGTTTGTCATATTCATTCATAGAGAATCTAATGGTGAAAGAAAAAATGGATGTAAGGCATCAATTCGTTCTACGTGTACAGTTGTACTCTTAGAATATTGATATGTCACTTCAATCATTTTATTTAGATTAAAAGAAGGTGAAAACTTCTTAGTATAAAAGAAATTAGAAAACAGGAAAAACAATGAAAAAAATGAATCTAGTAAAAATACTTTGATGCCATGAAGAAATTAATAGGAAAGCATAGTATAGAAAATTTTCTCTTGCATTTCTTTTTGTCCTCTACTATAAATTGTATCCTATATTTATACAAGCTTGGTTGGAAACCGTACAATCAAAAGGAAAATTATATCTTAACTAACTCTGTTACAAACTGTAAAATAAATACAAAAAGAAATTTATTTACAACTCACTTTACTAAAATGCCCTTTCTAGAAATATCTTGTATTTGGTTGTGGTCTAACTCCACTTGTCTATCCTTTTTTTTTTCTTTCACCTATTCAGTTTGAGTGACTCAACCATATTTTTCTTCACTTCATTTGAACATTTGTCATTTGATCTTAATCATCTTGGACTCATCAGAACTGTGAGATTTAATTTCTCTGGCAATAAAAAGGGAGACAAACGTGAGTTTTCTATTCCAAGAAAACAAGTGTGTATTTTGTTCTCCTCTTTGGACGGAGAATAAATCTCTATAAGTAGGAATTCGTATAACTTAGAACGTGAACAAGTTTTCTATACAATATTTGTCAAGCCAAGTATTGAGAGAGTTTGATTGTGAACTTGAGATTACTGTAGAAGAGCGCATAAGTGAAGTTGAGTTTATTAATTTGCTTCAAGATATTTGTTCACGCTTCAAGAAATAATATTTTAATTTAATTTTAGCAAGTTTATGTGTTCTAATATAAATGTATGTGTTGTTTATTATTCATTCAAACAGTATAATATAATTTTGATATGATTCTGTTGTGCATATATATATATATATATATATATATATATATTAAAAGAAGACAATTAATATGTCAATCATGCGTCATAAATTTTTCTTAATAGACAATATTTTGGGTAAAGGAAATGCGGGTCACACATGCCTTATTCAAGAATGTTAGTTTTTATAATGGTGGTCAATAATTAACCTCTTGACTAATGGATATATCTTAGATTCTTTCTACAATCACAAACAAAATCACTAGTATCACATGTGAAACAATGAATTAATAGGCAGTTTCTTAATTAATTAGAGGCCTCGGGTTCAAAAAAAACTTTGGTGGAAGAGGCACATTACCAATTGAATGAGGTCCTATCCAGCGCGAATTTAAATTAGTCAAACTTCAATATATTATCAAACACGGAATAGAAAACCATGTTTTGGGACGGAAATTTTTTTTGAATAGGAGCAATGTACTACCCTTCTAATGAGGTTATATCCAATACAAATTTAAATTAGCTAGACTCTAATAAGCAAGGGCGGATCTATAGGTACCCTGGGGTGCCACGACATCCACTGATTTCGGAAAAAACTTTGTATATATATGTATATATTTATAAAAAAGTTAATATATATTTTCTTTGCCACTAACTAAAGAATATGGTGAATAGTCCAATTGAAAAAGCAGGTCATTTTGTCACATGTGTAGTGTTGGTTCGATCCTTGTCTCCAACGTTAATTTTTGGAGGCTGAAGCTTTTTCTCTCTTTTCTTTCCCTTTTCTTGTAATTTTTATTCAACTTTTTGTTTCTTTTTTTTTCTCTCTCTTTTTTTGTCATTTTTATTAATGTGTGATGGGTTTTTTTTCCTTTCATTCATTCTTATTTTTTTATTAGTATCTTTTATTAATTCGAACTGACTTTTATTCACCATAATTAATTCTTAAGTTTCTTTACTTTCTCTTTCATGAATTATTAATCTTTTGATACGAGTGTTCCATGTTTATTCCTTTTCAATTAATGAGTACTGAATTATGAACATGACTTAAATATTATTAAGAATATAATTAAATAGTAGTTTTAAAAAATAAAAGTTTTTTTAAAGTAGTGAATATTATTTATTATTAAAGTTTTTTTTTTAATTTGAAGGCTCTTTCAATCTTCACCAACGTTCTTGGTAAGTAGGATGACTAAATTGAATTTAAATTTGTATTCTCTTTGTTATATTTTGCAACAACACATAAAGTCAATATATTAAGTTAACACTATTAGATAGTTTATAAAAACTCAAATTTTAGTATGAAAACTCTTTTTTTCCATCAAAGTTTCAGCAAATAAAGTCATTAATTCCTAAGAAGAAATAACATTGAATTGCTTAATTAGTATTTAAAAGAAAATATTACTAACATGCATGTTTAATCGATTTGTTTATAAAAATCAAAAAAAGATAAACAACTTGATTGTAACCTAAAATTAAAGAAATCGACTCGCTTTACTTAAACAATGTGACACCCAAGACCTTCAGATCCTAGATCAGCCTCTGCTAACAAGGTACCGAACACCGCATAAAAAATCTAAAAATAAATCGTTATCGATCTAGAGATGGAAAGGTCCACCGTGGACTCTAAAGAAAGAATTAAAGTTTCAATCTTTTCTACAAGGTACCATTTGAGTGGCCAAAATGAGAATATTCCCTCTTAAGAAGGTAATTAAAGTTTGAATTGTTCCATCAAAAAAGTGTTACAAATGGCTCAATGTGCCACAAGAAAAACAATGATGGAAGAATACTTTATCACAGATTCTAAGTATTGCAACTTGATAAACGAATAAAATCTATCATAATGGTAAAAAAAATTCCTTCATAAATATGTCACTATTTTATGGAGAACCTGTCATAAATATTTGGTTGTAAATTTGGTATTTTTGTTTCTTGTCATGATGGCCCAAAACTCTTACAACAAATTGAACTGCTTATGAGGTACATAAATTTTTAGGAAAAAAAATTAATATATAATCTAACAAATATAAATAAATTATTTATTATACCTAGCTAAAGTTTCAAAATATTATGTAACAAATACAATAATAATTGAAATTTTATCGCAAATTTTTAATCTCAATTTCACTGGCCTCTCTCCTCTATGGCTCCCATCACTCCCTCTCGCATCCCTCTCCCCTCCCCCCTCTCTTTCTCCAGCCTCTCTCTTTAAATCATCTTTATATAGTACAGAATATATGGCAACACCTATCCACAACATAAAATATATCAATTAAAAGTCATATCCTGCAAAAATCTTTGGCGTACTTTGACTAACTTTGTGTATCTTCTATTTGTTAATATATTGGTCACCATCAAATTAAAGTCTGATTTAGATAAATAGAATGAATACATGAAAAAAAGACAACATTTGTTGTTAAATGTATCAATTGTATTATCTTGTATATATCAAATTTATGTAACGTTTTGACTCGATCGTTATGAATAAGATTTGGGGCCTGAAAACTCTCCGAGTAGGGGCTTAAAAATTTTCAGCTAAGTGCACATAGACTCTGGGTTAGGTGAGGTCATGGGACATTTGGAAATTGGTGGGGTGTGATTTCAAGATTTTGTTGCTATATTTCTGTACCCAAGAACTTAAGGAGTCCATAAGACATTTCGGAATTAAATTTGGATAATTAGTAGACATTTGGGAATTGAACTTGACGTATGTGTTGCGACATCAATATAAGAGTCTGTGCTGTAAAAATGGCCTTGTTTCGAAGATTGAGTTTCTGAAGTTTTGTGGAGGCCACTATAGCGGGAAGCATGCATCCCACTTTAGAAGATTGTGTAGACCGTTATTGCACCAAATTGGGATTAAGAGCAGAAAAAACCCACAAATCCTATTTTATGTACTTTGTGTTCTTGGATTTAGAAGGGGCTACTTTGGATTCAGATAAGTAGACCTTCCAGAATTGAACTTGACGTATGCGTCTGGACATCAATATAAGAGTTTGTGCTGTAAAAATGGCCTTCTTTCGGAGTTTGTGTTTCTAAAATTTCGTCGAGGCCGCTATAGCGGGAGGCAGCCCACTATAGCCGAGTGTGTAGACCGCTATAGCGAGGGTAGCTATTTCTATAGCGCACCAAATCAGGATTTTAGAGCAGAAAAAAATATGAAACTCCTATTTTCTGTACTTTGGTACTTAGACTTAGGAGGGGATATCTTGGGCAGGTAGCACCTGTTTCCATGGATTTCACAATAAAGGTAAGAACTTGCTATCCATCCTTATAATGAATTGATTCTTAAGCCTTAGAATTTAGGTTATTACTTTTGGGGGATGGTTTTGACATGATTCCACGGTGGGAAGGAGCCCTAAGTTGGGGAAGATGGTCATATTTTTGCATAGGTTTAGGATTTGTTGACAATCTGGGAAAATTATAGGCCACTAATGATTGATTGTTATTTATATTGTTTTTTAAAATCAAGAACAAGTTAAGGCGCTTCGCAAGGGGAAAGTTCTTGATTTTTCAAAGTTTTCAAGAGGCTTGATTCGAGAGGTAGGCAATGGTTGTATGTTTATGGTTTATGCATGTATGCATGTCAACTATTTTGTTGTATAATTTGTATAATGCATGGTAGAAAATATATGAAATGACCTCATGTAGGTAATCTCATGCAATGAACTTGTGATTTTCAATTGTCTTGTTTATTGTGTTATGTAAGTACATTATTCTTTGTGATTGTTGGTTGGCTTGGGTACCACGCTGGTACATGAATGTCTCAAGTACCACGTTGATATACTAAGACGGATCAGATGTCATGCCAGTACACTAACAACTTGAATTTGACTTTCGTGAGAGGACCATATATATGTGATTGTAGTTCCCAATGAGGACCAAACATTTGCACTATGATCATGTGGGACATGTAGTCATGCATTGGTTAACCCAATTACTGTTGTTTCATGACATGTGATTGAGAGTCTATGTGGTTGCAAATTGTTGTTATGTTATGCCTCCTATATATGTTACTATATTGTAGTGGTCGTTTACATTCAATATTGGACTGGTCGTGTGATCTTACAAGTACAGTGTAGTTTGTATACTGATGCCACACCTTGTTCTTTTTCTTGTTAAGTACAAGGCATCTTTCGACAGTTGATTTTGAGACATTAGTGGAGAGACGTTTGATTTGGAATCCCTGGGCGAGCTTCATCTTTCAAGGTACAATGGATTCTTCTGCCCGTATGTACCTTACACAACATTTATTAGCCTGTATCTAGCATTTCTCCTCTCTCTCTTTCTCAATTGCACGCTCCTCAATCCTCTCTCTCTTTCTCAATTTCACGCTCCTCGCTCCTCTCTCAAGCTGCTATTAGGAATCATAATTAGACAAATTATAACTGTTAATGATAATTACGATTCAAACTTGAGCTATTTATGGAAAAATCTTCTATTTTTTCAAAAGAGGAAAAAAATCACATCATACTATGGTACACTTTGTATGCTATTAAAGTGTAAAAAATAAATCAATCATATTTAATTTACATATTCTATTATGTTTCTTCATCATGTATCTTGGAACGTAACACCAAATTTAGTAGTTGAACTGTCAATAGGCTATGGTCAATCTTATTGCAATTGATCAAGGAAAAAAGTTTTCAAACTCCACAACAGTGCTATACATCAATTTTTAAAGCCAAGATTTGCATTTGACTGTAGATATTGTTGGTACAATGCTGCCATCCTGCTATAAGCATCCATCGTCATAGGCTGCAAAAGTTCCCAAATAGAAAAATATTTTTTTAGAAAATTCATAATAATCCAGTCAAACCTTTCTATAATAATATTTCATTGTACTGTAAAGTGTTATCATATTTTTATGTTACTCTTGTAATGTACGTTCTATTTAATAATATTTTGCTATAGCGTTAAAAAAATATTACCCTTTGAGAAACAATAATATCATGCACTCCTCATGATAATATTAGAGAATCAAGATGTACATACCTCAAAATCACGAGTTCCTCTCGTGTGAATAGGAATGAAAGGGACACACTATGGGTTCTGTGGACTCGAATAGTTCTTTTTCTTCTCTTTTATTTTATTTCTGATTTGCTAATTTGAATACATGAGATAACATTTCTAATGTTTAACAGATGTAACCGTTATAAGATGAGCTATTTTTGTTGTTGTACCTGTGATAATTGGCGTACTGCGACCAAGGAAGCTAAAGGATCAGCTCCAGGGGAGGCAATAGGAGGGTTATTGAAATTAGAGGGTGCGGTGGTATGGAGAATCGATGGGATTGTTGTTATGTTGGGGCTGCTAAGGGCATTGACATCGATGGGTCTAGCCATCCCCATCATTGACATTTGAAATTGTTGTTGTTGTTGTTGGAATGCCATATTTGGTAACATCATAGGGGGTGGCTGCATGTTAACATGAATCATCATGCTCATGGCTTTAACTTGAGCTCGTAGTTGCTTCAAATATTCTATCACCTCATCTAACATTGATGCCGTATCAGTCTGCTTAAACAAAAAGATCAAACTTAGTAGGCTGAATAGTACAAGTATTAAACCCTCACTAAATTGATGATAATTCAGGCAATCAATCAATTCCGCTATTAAAATTTTAATTCCCTAAAAGGCAAATCTCCATATGTGAATTAATTAATTTCACCCTAGTTAGCTATTTGTGTAAAAGGAGTCGAGAACTAATTTAGTCTTCTTCTCTCTTCGATCTGACATGTCATAGTACGTATTAACTGATATTTAAATAGTTGGGTATTTATCTGAAAGGAGTCAAGAACTAATTTTGTCTTCTTCTCTCTTCAACCCATGCCATAGTAAGTCATAATTGATACTAATTAGTTTGTTAGTTGTCTGAAAGGAGTTAAGAAGTGATTCCGTAAATTCTTCTCTCTTAATGACTGACCTAGTTATATTTAGGTATGCTGCACTTTCTAGTTATTGGAGAACTCAAGTACTCTCTTTCAGTACCTATAGTTGGCTATTTGTCTAAAAGGAGTCAAGAACTAATATTTCTTCTTTTCTCTTCAACCCGACACGTCACAGTACGCAACAACTAATACTTATATAGTTGGCTATTTTTCTGAAAGGAGTCAGGAACTACTTTCATCTTCTTTTCTCTTCAACTCTACATGTCACATAATTGATACTTAACTAGTTGGGTATTTGTCTAAAAGGAGTCGACAACTAATTTGGTGTTTTTCTCGCTTCAACCCGAACAATACGTAATAACTGAGACTTCAATAGTTGGTTATTTGTCTGAAAGGATTCAAGAACTAATTTCATCTTCTTCTCTCTTCAACCCGACATGTCACTGTACATAATCACTTATACTTAAATAGTTGGCTATTTGTCTCAAAGGAGTCAAGAACTTTTCATCTTCTTCTCTCTTTAACCCAACATGTCACGATACATAATAACTAATACTTAAAAGTTAATTATATTTTTTAAAGGAGTCAAGAACTAGTTTCGTCTTCTTTCTCTCTTCAACCCCACATGTCACGGTACTTTATAATTGATACTTGAATAGTTGATTGTTTGTTTGAAAGGACTAAAGAACTAAATTCGTCTTCTTCTCTCTTCGGCCCGACATGTCACAATACGTCATAATTGATACTTAAATATTTGGTTATTATTCTGAAAAAGGAGTCAATAACTAATTTTGTCTTCTTCGCTCTTTAACTCGACATGTCACAGTACGTAATAATTGATACTTAAAAGTAACAATTGGATATTTGTCATATGGGAGTCAAGAACTAATTTCACCTTCTTCTCTTCAATTCGACATTTCACAATACGTAATAATTATTGATACTTAAATAGAAAGCTAATGATTGAAAAATGAAAAAAATATGAGACTGCAAAAACAAGTTACAATAATTTCATACGAGGATTCTGCATTTTTTTATGTCTTTCATTTACAAGCTTTCGTAAAATTATTATTTATAATATGTCATTTAGATTAATAATTCAATTTTAAAATATTTATTTTATTCTTTATAAAATAATTTACAGTAATATAAAAATATTTATGACTTATTTTGAACCATATTTTAAACGTTTTTCCTTTTTAAATTTCACATAAAATTAAACTATATCAAATAAATTTTAAACGGATAGAATAATTATTTGAAATAGTGGTTGAGAATTCATGAACTGGTGGAGTGCAGAAATAAGTCATGGACTAGAAATATTCTGTATTTAAGCTAAGGTCCCAATGCTTTTGCATCTTTTAGTGTGTATTTTTCATGTAAAGACAAAATTGATCAACATAGATAATTATATTCTTGAAACATAAAGTTCCAAACAACCGTAAAACACAGACAAAAATTATAAAATTAATTTATTGATAGAAAAAAATATTAATTTTTTAATTTCATTACCTTACTCGATGTTGGAACTAACTTCTGCAATGTCTTCAACCTTTGGTTTATCTTGTCTCTTCTTTTCTAGTAATAATTTTAAAAAAAACAATAATCAATTAAAAATATCAAATTAGTTTTGTTGTTATTATATATATATGATGTCAGGCCAGAAGAAAATTTTTACATCATTACAATTAATTGAAAATAATCATTTACTATCGCGATATATTTTATTTTTTGAGAATTAAATATTTTAAATTTAAATAATTAAATTTTTAATAAATAAAATTTATATATTTATAAACTATATAAAAAAATAAACAACTCAAAATATTTAAAAATATATAAAAAAGTTTACAATTAAAATAGCTTTTTTTAATCTCAAAATTCAAAATAAATCATTTAGAGAGACATGAGAGTGACATCTTACTCGTTCAGACTGGTTGTGAGTAGCAGCAACTCTGCACCTTTTTGTTGAAAATGAAGAAATTTTGGATCTTTTTTTCTCATCCTCATCCTCATTATCTCTCGACTCCTTGTGTTGTGAGTTCACAAAAAAGAACACTAAAGTTTAATACACTATTCAACAATTTGACATATCAATCTTCAAATTTATTTAGTAGTATCACTTCACTAAAGAAAAGGAATAAGTAATTTTCTCTCCTGTCTCAGTTTATATATGACGTTATTTAACAAGGTATGATATTTAAAAAATGATATATGAAACTTGTGAATTGAAATTATGTTTAGATATTTATATGGTTGAAAGTATCATTTCATTAAGGTTAAAAAGATAATTCTAAAGTTATATTTTTTCTAATTATAAGAAGGTAACAATTTTTATGAAAGAGATTGAAAGGGAAGAACATCAAGTAAAATGAAAATTGAGAAAATAGTAAATACACTTCTAGAGGATGAGACTAATTATTACGATGAACCGTGATAGAATAAATGAAATTCTTCATTGATAGAAATTTTGGTTTGAATCAGAGAATAATGGAGAAAATTCTGATAAAGAGCAGTGCAATTTCTCCTTTTACTCGATCTGGAAAAAAAATGAATTAGTAGGACGAGTGAACATCGAATAACAAAACGGTTACACAAAATCAATAACATGAAACTAAGGTAGTGTTTGACTGAAAATGCATTTGGTCAAATATTTTGAAATAGATTTTCATTAGAAAAAACAAGTTCCTTATTAAAAGAAAAAAGTCACTTAATTAATGGAAAAACAATTAAGTTCTATTAGTGGCATTCCAATTACCTCAATCTGTATAAACCCCCACTCTTTGATCATCCAACTACATATAAGTAGTTCTGAAATAATATATTTATCAAACTGATCTACAAAACAAGTAAGAGATCGATTTCTTTTTTAAAAAAAAGAGTATTTCACATGGATTTTTTTTTTTGGTTCATGCCAAACACACCCTAATAGTCTAGTTGCAGCGGTGAAAGCCTTTGCAAATGTATAGTAGTAATAATAATAAATAAGAAAATCATAATTACTAAATAAATTTATGTTGTGCTGCATGGGAATCATATACAATAAATATGCACGTGAAAGGAGATTATATATTTACCTGACCTCTGCTATCATGATTATTCAGTGTCTTCCTTTTATTATGCTTAAAGGTAGATGTTGTTGTAAGTACTCTTTCCTCACCCAAACTTGTCTCTCCCGGGCTCACAGTGTTATTTTTGCCCTCGTATACCATTGAGCCGATCAAGTTCTTAGCCTCTTGATTCTCAAAGTCTTCCGATATTTCCTCAAAGCTAGATCCCATTCCCACACGTGCCATCTCTGCATCACCACTGCATGATGCAACACGTGTGGACGGGGGCACTTGTTGATTATAGTTAGTACAACTTGTTGGAACTACGGCCACAATATCCATGGACGTTTCAGGAAGACAATCATCAAACCAACTCACTAAATCATCATCATCACCACCCTCGTCACCGATGTCAATATTATGAGTCGTAGCTTGGTTCACTATGGATTCAAGTGTGCCACCTGCAGCAGCATGTGGCTTATCGTCCCACGTGTATTTTGTTGGAGAAGGAGTCGATAAAGGCTTATAATAACAAGGCACGCCTGGAGGACCTAACCCATGCATCACTACCTCTCCCTTTTCCCATTTTAGCTCTGCTACTTCATAATCCATCCTTCATAACCACAAAAATCAAAAACAAATTAAAAATATATTATTAATTTAACCCTAGAATTAAATGTTAACCTATAAACGATTAAAAATCGACAAGAGAGGTTACTAAGCACGTTCTTCACCTCAAGTTGGAATTTTTCAAAAATATTTCAAGTTTTATAGCTTCTGAATTTTGCAACTATGATTTTTAAGTATTCTAAATTCAAAACTTATACTTATTTAGTGATTTAAACAATATAAATTTATACTGTTTGAGAAAAATCTAGTGGATTTGACTGAACCCTCCTACAGGCTAGCTACTAGCTCCACTGCTACATCACCTACAAACCCTTAAGGCTACTAGCTCCACCGCTACATCACCTACAAACCCTTAAAATTGTGTGTTTTAGTCACCCAGAAAGTCGAAAAGGTAAAGTTCCTAGGGAATTAAGGATGATTAAAAAAAAAAGGGAGAGAGAGAGGAAGAGAGAAATATACTCTGGGGAATCAGTGACAAAGCAATTAGAGTGAGAGCTAAGAAGGCGTTACGTTCTTGATAATCTTTGAGTTTAAAAAAGAAGAAGTACCTTTTAATTTATTCATAGTACATGCAACCAAGAAAAATGGAAATGCTTGTACATATAATATGATAAAGAATAGACGTACTTTCGACGTGTGGTGTAGAAATATGTGGTGCTGATGCGTTTTCAAAGAATTTATAGCGTCACATGCAAGGCTGAACTAACATCGGTTTCAATTTATTTGATATCGTTTATTTAGGTTAATATTTTGCAAATTAATTTTAGAGTTTGTTTGATAGTGATGTCCAAAATTGCTTATTTTTAGAAGCATCTTTCAAAAATAGCTGGTTAAAAAAATATTTTTTAAAAAAATTATCTGTGTTTGATTAATTAATTTTAAAAATATTTTTTATAAGTAAATTGTGTTTGATTAATCTTTAAAAAAATATTTTTAAGAACCAAATTACTAAAAAGGACAAATATCAATGTACTTGTAATATTAAAATTATTTTTATAGGGATAAACTATTTTACCTGTCTATTATAAAAAAATTTAATTAAATTTTTTATTTTTATTAAATTAAAATTATATTCAAATTTTCAATTAATATTATATATTTCTTTGGAAGACTAAAATCTTTTTTCTTTTTTTATAGTCTTGTAAAAATTATTATTGTTAAGTTTTATCTACTTCTGAAGATAATAGGCAAAATAATATATAATTTATAATATATAAAATATAAAATATAAAATAATAATAATAATATACAAACGTAAAATAAAATAAACAATGTATTACTAAAAAATAAAAAATAAAATTCTCAGAAGAAACTTAACTAAACTTATGAAATGTGTTAATTAATTAATAAGTGACATATTAATAATATAAATATATGTAAGTAATATTTTAATCTAAAAAAAAATTCTACTTCTTTTTTTTTAAGAGCAGAATTTTTTAAAATCTTTCCACCAATAAAGAAAAAAAAACTAATCTTCCCTCATTTTTTTTTTAAAAAAAGACTATTGGTGATTTAGAAGACTATTTGAAAAGGTACTTTTTTGTGATACTTTTTATATTTCAGAAGATTGAAAAATGAGAATGTTAATCATTTATTTGATTGGTTATTTGAAAGAGTTTCAAACTCGTAACTTTTTCTTCGTTCTCTCTTTTCTAACCCAATTTATTTGTTTTTAAAAAAGAGACTGAGAAATATAAATTCCAAATAAAAGGTTATCCATTTGATTCCTTCCCTGAATAGTGTCTAATTTATTTAAAATGGTGCCTCTATAATATATGAATTTTATGAATTTCAGTTAGTTGAATAATTATGTTAAAAATGTAGTTGACAGAATATTTACTTAAATTTTCTACTCCTCTTTCATGTCTGATAAGGACAGTTAGTAGATTTACATCTGATGTTTTTTCTTTTTTTTAAAAGGGCTAACTTAAATTTTTTACCAAGCATTTTGGTGTCTTCTTATAAAGTAATTCTCCCCTTAGAATTTCAAACATTTTGTGTCATTGGTTAAAAAAAATTATCATTAGCCAAAGGTTTACACCATAGTTCATTTCTTTATTCATAATTTCATAATATTATGAATACATCGAAAATATACGCTCTGCAAATTTAAAATGAAAATAATGATGTCTGAATAAAATTGTTGGTGTAAACTTAAATTATATTAAGAGACTTTAAATATATACACAAAAATAAATATTAATTTTTTATTATTATTCTTGCATACTATTTATTTTTCGTGTAATATTCTTGATAAAGCCTAAACTAATTTGAATTTTAATAGGAGTGATCTAAGATTTTTGGAGTCTATTTAAGAAAATGATTTTTTAAGTTTGTTAATTGGTGGGGCTTGAGAAATATGGGTAGGGCCGATCCGTGGGTCAATAAAAATTAATTTAAAAATATAATATAACATTAAATTTTAAAATTAAAGAGAGACAAACTCAAAACAATTAGGTTAATATTTCTGTTTAGATATTTATACTTTTACTGGGAAAGAAACTTAATAAATATTCTAAAAATAATTTTATTTGTGGATTTGATTAACAAGTAGTAACATTAACATCATGTAATATTGTTTTGTCGATATTTATGATAATATTTTTAAATTATAATTTATAGTTAATTTAATAATTATAAAAAATATATAATTTTTTAAAAAGTAGGCTGGCCCGGCAAGAATATAGTCCACGTATTTGTGGGTTGGGCCGATCGTTTTCTGACTCATACTAAAAGTGGACTAGCTCGACCTAACCCGTAAAATATCAAAATATGTATGAGTTAATCCGGATGAAATATGTTAGCCCATATTAACAACTCTAATTCTTAAAAGCTATTAAGTGATTAAGTTCACATAATAATATTATCATTTATAAAAGTAAGAATTAGTTCTAGGCAATAAAAGATTGGTTATTTGTAAGAATTAGTTCTAGTCAATAAAAGATTAGTTATTTGTTGCAATATATATCTTGGATGTTATTATAAAAATGTTATTTGTGTTATTTTATTCAAAGTTCTTATATATTTCTAATAGTAGTTAGTTCATCTTTCTTTCTATTTTATTTAAATTTTGTATCTTTCTTTTTGTATAATGTTCAATATTTTTTTACTAAAATTAAAATCATAAAATTCACATTTAAAATTGTTTGGGGCTTAAAGCAAATGCTTTGTTATCCTCGCCCTCGAGCCACTATTGTAACATGTATTTCTTAAATAATATTTTTTTATTTCAATTTACGTGATACTATAAATTATTAGTACTCTCTTTATTTCAATTACGTGACATTTTATAATTTTAATAGATTCAAACTATGTAAAACTTGACTCAATATATTAAAGTATATATTAATGAATATCAGAAAAGTGTCACTTACAGTATTTTGTTGTCATGATCTAAAAGTGGTAGTGAAAACACATGTCTATTCCCAATAAAAATGAAAGAAATGTGAAAATATAAATCAAGAACAAGATAAAGTGAAAAACTAATTCTTTCAATTAAATTTTAAAATTTAATTGTCATGTGTACAAACACTAATACTTAAGGTGCAAAATTGAAATAATTACAACTCTCATCCTTTGTTACTCAAATAGGTTAAAGCATAAAGAAAAGGAAAAGAGGGTCCGTCGGGATGTGAAGCAACTATTTTTCGTCCTTCAACAACCTCGAAAAGTCAGAATAAGATTAATCACGCTAGATCAGACTTGAAATTTACACGTGTGTAGAAGCAAGAAATGAGTATCAACTACATGGTAGCCAGCAAGCAACCTAATGAATAAAACATCTAGCTAGAAATCAAATACCCAATACTCACCAACTGAACCTCCTCAAACTACAACATGCATAGAATTCAGCCTAACATAACAATTATATAATACACGACTCATAAGTCTCAAAATTCACAGTTCAATTCTCAGAATTCAACAACCAAACAAATCAATTGAGTGTGTGTGCGCGCTCTCGTTGCTGATTTTTGAGTTTGCTGAAATTATTGATGTTTGAGGTACTGCTACTTTCGAAATAATTAATTCATTTTATCTTGGAAGGAAATAATCTACAATCTCGAATACTTGAAAAGATTAAATTTCTTAAAGATATACAGTAAATTTTGTTGACTCGAATTATTTATTTTTTGTCTATTTATTTCATCTCTTCAATTTCTATTTTACTAACCTGAATACATGAGTTAACATGTTTATTGACTTTGAAAAAGCAAGATGAATATTATTACAAAAATAAAATACCTGAAGAATAATGTCAATAGACAAACTATATGAGATAAGTAAACTTTAAAGCCCGAAGAATTTTCTCTCAAGAAGAGAAAAAAAACTTTGATCCTGAAAGCTATGCAGGACAAAGACTTTAGTGATGAACACTAACAAGAAAGAAGAATTTTACCAGCAATTCTTTTTTTGTTGCACTATTGTGTGGGTCAATATTGGTTGATTCTTTTTTAAGTTAGTGTCATGTATATTAAAAAGTGATAGAAAATTATTTATAAAATAATTAAATTTAAAAAATAATAAGACTTTAATATAATATAAGTATATCTCTAAAATTTTAAATATAGATTGAAGTTATACTTTTTTTTTTCTCCCAAGTCACAGTAAGTGTCATTTTGTCCATAAATTTTCAATGAATATCATTAAAAATTATAAATTTTATAAAAGTATAATTTTTGAATACATATAAATTAATAATATTATTCCATATGAAAATCAATCCACAATGTTCCTTTAACAAATCAATTACGTTAAAATCAATGAAATATCTAAAAGTATATTTCTATTACAAGAAATATTAGTCCAAGCACTATAGAAAATTTAATAAATAAGTTTTGTTTTGACTTCGTCCTTTCTATGTGCCATAATACATAGCCATCATTTTTTTCCATACTCATCTAATGGATCAATCCTCTTCCTAGATAAATATATTACTCTTTTCGTTTCAATTTATTTGACATTTTTTAATTAGATTGATTTCTTTTTGAGAAATATTTTAAAATTTATGATCTAAAATATTGCTTAAATTTTTGTGTAAGAGTAAATTATATCATTAAAGGTAAAAGTGGACAAAAGTGAATCATTAGTATATGTCATATATATATAAGATTATGCTCCCTTTGTTTCACAAAAAATGATCTGATTTGATTTGGCACGGAGTTTAAGAATGTAAAGAAGATTTTTGAATCTTGTGGTCCTAAATTAAAGTTAGATCAAATGTACAAAATTATCCTTTGATCTTATACATTATTAAACATGCCACGTGGACAACTGAAATTAAAATGCAATCAAAAAATTAAAGAGATCATTCTTTTTTAAATAGATTAAAAAAAAATGAGGCCATTCTTTTTAAAGTGGAAAGAGTAATAGTTTCATCATTCATCAATTATAATAAAATATAAAATATTTTTATCTTAATATTTCTGGAATTGAAGTAATATTTTTGAAATTGAAGCAATAACTTCATATCTTAATAAAAAATATTATTAGGAAAAAATTATATTTAGTATAACAATAATAATAATAAATTTAATAATAATAACAATCATAATAATAATAATAATATATTTATTTGAAAAAGGATATTTTTTCATTAGCAACAAAGACGGGCATTTTTTACCAAATTATTAACTAGGGGAATTTTAATTAAATTTTGCACAATTTAATGAAATTTTTTATCCTATAAAAGACGAAAATTTATAATTTAAAATATTTATAACATAAAAAATTTAATTGACTCTAGAAATTATAGCACTATTGCATAGGACATAGGAAGTTCGTATATTATTTGAAAAAAAATTAAAAGTATTATAAATCATAATAATTAACAATTTAATTTTTTTTAAAACATATAAAAAATGTAAATGATTGTTAAAATTTTATCAGTGCCACATAAATAAACTGAGACATAATGAGTAATATACATTATTTGAATTTTAAGTTGTAGTTATAGGGGCATTTAGTTTAATTTCATATATGACATTTTTATCCTTTATCGTATTATAAATCACAATAATTGATAATTTAAATGTTCAAAATATAAAATAAATTTGGCTGACCCTCAAAATTATATCAATATCACATGAAATATAGAATGAAACATATATTATTTGAAATGACGTTAAAATGTGCCACATAAATTGGAATGTAGAAAGTAAAATTATTTGAAAATTAAGTAAGAGGTATTATAAATTGCACAAAATATAAATATTTTGGTCGACTCTCGAAATTCTATTAGTATCAAATAAATTAGGACAAAAAAATATATATATATTTAAAATAATGCAATACTATAAATCACAATAATTAATAATTTAACAGTTTTAAAAAAACTTTAATTGACTCTTATAATTCTATTTATATTATATAAAATTGAAATAAAATAAATAACATAAATTATTTTTATAAAAAATTTAAGTCATAATATAGTTAACAATTTAAAATATTGAAATCTAAGCTCTAAAATTCATTCTATCACATAAGCTAGAAAGGGTTCATGTATCACTATTATATACATAATTTTACTAAATATAGTTAACAATTTCAAATATTGAAATCTAAGCTCTAAAATTCATTCTATCACATAAGCTAGAAAGGGCTCATGTATCACTATTATATACATAATTTTACTATTGATTATTATATTTATATTATATTATAAGTGATAGAAGAGGTGGCGAATTGAAATGGGTAATAAGAATGGCGGCGAGACATGTGCTAAGCGATAGAGAAATGGAGAGAATACGGCGACAATGGAGTTATCGTCAGCTCCAAAACCTTATTCTTTTTTCCCCCCAAAATAAAATTAAAATAGGGGGTTTGATGAGTAAGCTGACAAAATTGATTCTCAAATCAGCCATAGCCATAGGAGAGAAGTACGGCGATAAAGAAGTTGCCGGAATCGTTTTGCTCATAGAGACTTAATAGGTACGCAGTTTTATTTGTTTGGCTAATTTCTAACATATGTGCTGGGTTGATTTCATTTGTTTTCTTTTCCTTGCCTAATTTATGAATCTTTAGTGTTTTTACATGTGGTGGAGTACGTGGTAGATTGCTTTCTCATAGTCAGATGGATTCTTATCTCTCTTTTATTCATAACATTTTAATTTAATAGGGCACAAATTTTAAGAAATTTGGTGAACTTGTTATTTTAAATCACAAATTTTAAGAAATTTTGTGAACTTGTTATTTTAAATTGAAGGTTAAATTAGAAAGTTATGACTGAAACCTTGCTATATACAAAATGAAATGGCTATAACATGACATATCAAGTATACCCCTAGCGTACATTAGGACGAATAAATGGAATCAAGATTTGAGCAAGGATAATGGGAGGAGATCGAAAACACTATCATGATGGGGTTGCATTATAGAAAGACTTTTATGCCCTTTTAATTTGTCTCGGTGATTAATAAATTAACACAATATATTGTGAATGACATGATATTGATTGATGAGACATGCGACAAAGTTAACGATAAATTGGAGGTTTGGAGATATACCCTTGAGTCTAAAGGATTATTGTTGAGAAGGGTTAACACAAAGTACTTAGAGTGCAAATTCAATGACATAACTCATGAAGGAGATGTCGAAGTGTAGATTGATACAAAATTCATCCCAAGAGAGGAAGTTTTCATTTACTTGGGTCAATAATTCAAGAAAATGGGGAGATTGACGATGATGTTATGTATCATATTTGAATGGGTGGATCAAAATAAAACTTGAATTTGATGTTTTGTGTAATAACAATGTACCACAAAGATTTAATGGTATATTTTGTAGAGTGGTTGTTAAACCAACTCTCTTGTATCGGATTAAGTGTGGGTCAATCAAGAACTTGCATGGTTAGAAGATAAAAGCAGTGAAAATGAGGATAGTTAGATAATATTTGGAGAAATATGATTACCCTTTGGGGTGCCCAATGATTTGGGTTAGGGACTTTTATGTTAGAGGTCTCAAGTTCAAAGTCCGGCCAGAGAAAGCAAGGGGTTTGCCTTCTGGGAAGTGCTCGAAGCCTAGTGCGGGCTACCTCTCCTATGTGGTTTACGAGCTATTGCATAGGAGCGGGGGTTTTACCCTGTGCCTACCCAAAGGGTAGCAGCTACGGGTTTCCCTTGTTATAAAAAAATTGATTAGGATTGAAAATATTCGTGACTTGGTGACAGTGGTTGTGGTCTCCATAATTGACAAAATGAGGAAGAAATGTTGAGATGGTTCATACATGTGAGAAGAGTTGCATAATGTTCAAATGAGAAGGTGTGAGGGGTTGACTCTAGTTGATTTGAGGAGAGGTAGAGGTAGGCTGAAGAAGTATTACAAAGAGATAACTAGACAAGACATGACACACCTGTACATTAACAAAGATATGAGCCTAGATAGGAGGATATATAAGTCAGAGATTAGGATAGAAGAATATTAGGGACTCGAGATTTTCTAGTTTACATTATCAATATAATTATTATTACTTGTTACTTTTTTAGGTTATCATTTTATTTATTGTTGCTATTATTTCCTTTTTCATTAATTTTAGCATGACTTCTTTACTATTGTATTTCCTTTTCATGCCTCTTTTGATATGACTTACTTTAGTCGAGGGTTTATCGAAAAAAATTTTTCTACCTTTACAAGGTAGGGTAAGGTTGTGTATACACACTACTCTCCTTAGACCTTACATTTTTTTATTATCGAGAAATCTGCATGTGACCCGCCCTTTGGATTAAGCACAACCTTCTAAACTTGGTGGATAATGGGTCATCCCCTCTGCCCTTCTCTACTTAAATATTGAGACTTTACTTATGGAATTACATTGGGTATATTATTACTTTTTTTGTACACTTGAACTTCAGGGGGTTGTGGGGATTTGTGAAATGTCCTCCCTCCCCTCCGCCTTTCATATTTTATCAGCTTACGGTCATTGTAGGTTGCGAACCTGGTTAAAGGAGGAGAATTACTAGTAGTGTAGCCTCCACCATAATATTAACCAATTTTGATGCGAAATCTTCATATCAAAGATATCGTTAGGACGTGCTCACCAAGGCACACATTACATTCACCCAAGTGATGAAAAATAAATATAGGGTTCCATCATATTGTTTCCTAGTTGTAAGAGACTAAGGCAAAAGTTCCCATAACGAATGAATGTTCCTAGTTGTGAGAGACTAAGGCAAGGGTACATACTCGGATGCAACGCGGCATACTCGACCTCTCAGAGGTCTTATACAAGCTCTTAGACATCTTTCATTGCATATACATGAAAAGTAGTGCGGAATTAAAACTTTTCATCACAATAGTCAAACTCTTTTATAGAAATATAAGAAATAACTAAGTCTCATCGTAAGCTATCTTAGACACATAAAATATCATAGGGTCACAACTCTTACATCTATTTGAAAAGAAACTATAGTGAATAGTCTATTAAAAAGTCTTTTAGAAAAAGAAACTAAACATAGTCCATGTCCTCGAACATATTAGGACATACCAATCTTGAGAGAATGCTGCTTTCCAAGCTTCAACTTTTAAGAGAATCTCACTTGCCACCTACACTTGGACATATATGAAATTCGCACATTGAATGCACTAAGTATAGTGAGCATGCAAGAAAACCATGCCAAAAGGGGCATTTACTTAAGGATATGCTTTCATGCTATTTTGATAGAAACCTTCATTAATAGACATAATGCAAGTCAACAATCACATATAAGAAATATTCATATTCAACAAGTAAACCTTTCCATCACTTTAGATTCTCCACCTAGAGTTAATCTAAGACTCACTTGAGTAAGACATGAAGAAACCGTCCATACACCCTCTTCAAGCACACCTAAGTGATCCTCAAAGCTACCTTAGTAAAAACTTTTCTATTCAAATTTCCTCTACTAAGTGAACATTATTCCTTAGAACCATTTAAGATACAAGTAATCAATTAGGAGACTTCACATAATGGTCTTGGAGGACCTAGGGAACTCAGCCTACTCGTGCCATGTGTAGATAGCGTCCTATTCCACTATCCACACGTTGTAGAACCTATCTAATGACTAGAGTGTACATCCCATATGATGAGAATAATATTAACCGACATAGACCACACTAGCTAGGTATGGACTCCGGTGTCATAAAGACCCCACATTGTGGAAGGTGTTCTACTGGCCAAGGTTAGAACTAGGACACATCTCATGTAGGTACATGTTTAAGGAATATTAAGGGCTTCCTTTGTACTCTAGTCTCATCTAAAGTAGAGCTACTACCACAAGCATATCCATTCGGTGCTCTGCCTTGTTTCTCATAAAGCAAATCATTCCCTAGGTGTATTAGAGAAGGTAACATCACTAAGTTCATAATACTTTTTCTTCCAGGGATGGGTCCACTAGGGCTGCCAACCAAGGGTTTATTAGGATAACTCTTATGAATTTCTTAAAGATGGTCGCATGCCGTTCTAGCCAACATATCTCTAAGTCCATCATTCCACTCAAAAAGGAGGCACCATATAGGTCCATCCCTTCAATGCTTCTTGTTAACCTTCTTTTTCATATTCAAGTTTCACATTCTTAACCTTCTTTTCATATTCAAGATTTTACATTCTTGACCTTTTTTTCTTATTCAAGGTTCTACATTCACTTAGGGTTCTAGACTCACCAAGAAGGAGCCCCATGCTTAGGTTTACTGGTTCAAGATATACTCTAGAATACTTTATTTAGTCATTCAAGGAAGGGCACCTACTCTAGGTCTATCGATCCCAGACTTTCATTCTTACACTTATTCAGTACAATACAAGTACCAAGTAGGGACAACTAGTCTACCAATACAAGATACAACATCGTTCTATAAAGGCTGTCCCTAGTCTTTCATCATCACATATCAACAACTAGAGAAGAAAAATATTTAATCATATCATTATAGCACCCATACAAGATCATATAGACATCACATGAGTGCCTTCACTTTATACCTTCAGATAAACTATATCATGATCATACCATAATTCACATAATTATGTCGACAAAGCCATGTTCATAATGATTATAACAATTAAACGCTGCCACTATAAGTGGACCATACCAATCAATAACAATTCAAAATCAATTCTATGCTAAACAAAGAAATTAGGTCAACTTACCACTTTCCAATAGCCACAATTACCATTCCTTAGCCTTTTAAATAAAATCACATAACAATAGATCTTTACAATAACAATATACATAAGACTAGGCGAACAATTCATCCATATCAATGATCCATCAATACTCAATATAGATATCAACATTATAAGGCAAGCTATGAACAAATATAACATTGATCAATACATAATTCAAGACCAATACAATCTACACATGAATTTAATATAATTAAACCATGATCAATTCACCCACTTTAGAGTCAAAATTAGGAATTCAAAAAATACATGGGTTCATGGAGTTTTGATCATAAAACCATCGATTAGCATTGAGTACTTCATAAATCATCAATTAAAACCTTTTAATGCAAGAACCCATGCTTAGATTTCGAAATAGGGTTTAAGGGTTTTTGAGATATTTTGAAAAGCCTTTTAAATTGACTCCTTGAATGAGAGAAGAATCAAGGATGAATAACCATACCTTATTGAGAGTCTTTCCACTAAATTAGGTTGAAAACTTGGAGAATTTGGTCCTGGAACTTGAAGGTTCACCAATGGAGGATTTGACTATAGGAAACTTTTGAGGTTTTGATTTGGGGTTTTTGAAATAATGAGTTAAAGGGAGGTTTTAAGACTTAAAATATATATATATATATATATATATATATATATATATATTCATGATATAAACCTATTTAAAACTAACCTCACTTAATAAAAACTAAAATAGAAATTATTTGGAATTAACAAATTAAGGCAACCCGTCCAGGGATCATGCCCAACTTGACAGCTCGAGGACTTCACGGCCCAATTGACGGCTATTGGTATTTGGGGCAATACCCAACTTGGCATTGCCAAGCCCCCATATGGATAAGGCATTTCCACGACCATGTTCACGGGTCGTGAAGTGGCTCGTGGAAGTTGGGGTAGTGGCTTGGCCAAAGTGCCTTGCCTCACGTGCTACCAAGGCAACTTCACGACCACCTTCACGATCCGTGGTCAAGACCACTGACCATGAAGTGGCTCGTGAAGCCCTGAAGCAGTGTTGAGAGAAGGTTAAAAGCCTTGGCTTTTTGCTAAGGCCCTTCCTTCCTTGGCTTGGCACAATCCCAAGCATCCATGCCCATCACTAATACACATTTTACCTAAAGTCTAGCATGTGTCTTGACGTTGACTCGCTTAATCTCATTTAACAGGACTCTCAACCATCACACACCATAAACACATAACCACACTAGACTAGGTCACGAACGTCATGGTTGTCCTTTGACGTTCAACCTCTAAACTCTTCAAATCAGACATTGAAAGTCAAAACTCATCATTTAAACAAGTTACTAACTCAAGACACACAAGTGAAGCTCTAAATCACTCTAGTTCATATTTGAGGGTTGTAACAATTTCCCCCACTTGGAAACATTCGTCCTCGAATGAAACTTAAAACACTTCCAAGAGGTACGGACTCGAGACTAGTAGCTCACAACCATACCACATCAATACAACAATACAATTAGCTAGGAGGAACATCAACTCCACTTAACAAGAGACTCAAATCGCAACAAGAAGGTAAGAGCCACACATACAACTTATTATGCATTAACACTCTACATTTCTCATTTCACATAGGAGGAACTTCCTTCTCCACCTGTTTTCATTCTCATCACATTATTTCTAAGCATGTTATGCCTGTTTCTCATGAAACACATTTATGCAATATTTTCAAGAACTTCACTGTTAAGCATGCTTGTAAGCCATTCATGCAAACATTTAGGCAATTCACTATAAATACATATCAACTGAGAGACAACATCATGTAAGCTCGTTTACTATACAAACATAAACTCATGGAAACATTCGAATATAGTAAGGAAACATGAAACTCATTTTTTTCACATAAGAATCCCAATTCATGCACATGCTACTAGAAAGTTCAATATCTCAAGCTTGAATAAAATAGAAGAGAAGAGACAAAATCCATCAACCCAACTATTCACTATACTCTCCTCCACTTATAAAGAATCCATCAACTCTATAACAAAAGGGAAAACTATAACTTACCCGTACCTTCATCCGGATTTACTTCCTTGTTAGCTTGGAGGCAATAGAAACGACCATAATTTGGAGGAATAGAAACCGTACCTTCACTAAGAGATTTCTTGGTCTCTCTTCCCTAAGCCCCTAAGGTAGGACAAATCTCACCTTATGATCATCCTTTCCACAACCATAACACCTTCCAGTATCGGCTAGACACTTCCCAAAGTGCTTATTTCCACAAGTAGAGCAAGTAGGTTTAACATTTTGAGAATCACCACTCCTCTCATGGTTAACCTTAGGAGCATTAGGGATATCTTGATTTGGAGCTCTCTTCTTAAACCTAGGTTGGTTTTTCCTATCGGTTCTTTTTCTCTTTTAAAAGATCTACCCCTCCTTTCAAGTTTAAACTCCTCAATGGATTTAGCATACACCATGAGACTAGATAGATTCATGTAAATATGGAGCATGGTAGTCGACACTCTTCTTTCACTAGGTCGGCAACACCGGTCACAATCCTATTCATCTCATCCCTAGGGTTAAGACACCAAAGATGGAGAACACTTGGACAATAGGGTAAATTTCAAGGAATACTCCTCCATACTCATATTACCTTACCTAAGGTTTATAAACTCCTCAACTTTAATCTCCCTCATTTCACGAGGAAAATACTTTCTTAAGAAGGCTTCCTTAAGCTGTTCCCATTCTATAGGACTCGATTCAACCAGCCTATTATCTTTCCATTGTGTGTACCACACTTGAGAAACCTCCCTCAATTCAAATCCATCTTCTCCTTAGAAGCCACCCTCATAGCACTCAAAACCTTATAAACACCATCTAGAAACTTTTGGGGATCATCTCCCACCCTAGATCCAAGAAATGTAGGAGGATTCATCCCCACAAAGTCTCTTAACCAAGAGGTCATGGTACTCTCAAGAGCATTCATCCTAGGCCCTATATCTCGATTTATTTGAGCCGTCATGGCTCGGACTAGGGTAAGAAGAGCTCATCTAACTTCCTCATTAGTCATGTCCGGGGGAACCACCAGAACCTTATTCCCTTGATTAGCTATAGAGATTTGTTCAACTTGAAACCTCGGGGAACTTGTTCACCCTGGGGAGGAACTCCCTCATTGCGTCCTTCTTGTATCCATATCCTATAAGCACAAGAGAAAAGATTAGGAAAAGACACTTATAACCTCAACTCTATGGCACGAATGAAAAAAGTGGAACTTCTATTGTCCTATAGCCTTTCGCTCATAGATATGTCACGACTCACCACCGATGAAAAAGACTCTACTAGACGTGGTTTTTATTAGACTTTGAATACTAAAGATTAATTAATAACCTTATGCTCTGATACCAAGTTTGTCACGACCGAGGAGCACCCCCAGACGCGACGTGGCATACTCGACCTCAAAGGTCTTATACAAGCCTTAGACAGTTTTCATCCCATATATATGAAAAGTAGTGCATAATTAAAACTTTTCATCACAATAGTCAAACTCTTTTATAGAAATATAAGAAAGAACTAAGTCTCATTGTAAGTCATCTTAGGCAAATATAATATCATAGGGTCACAACCCTTATATCTATTTGAAAAGAAACTATAGTTTATTATAAAGTCCTTTAAAAAAGGAAACTAAACATCGTTCATGTCCTCTAACATATGAGGACATACCAATCTCGAGAGAATAATGCTTCCCAAGCTTCAACTTCTAAGAAAATCCTCACTTTCCACCTACACTTGTAGACATAGAGAAACATATGAAATTCGCACATTGAATGCACTAAGTATTGAGAGCATGCAAGAAAATCATGCAAAAAGAGGCATTTACTTTGAGATATGCTTTCATGTTATTTTGATAGAAACCTTCATGAATAGACATAATGCAAGTCAACAATCACATATAAGACATTCATATTTAACAAGTAAACCTTTCCATCACTTCAGATTCTCCACCTATAGTTACTCTAAGACTCATTTGAGTAAGACATGAAGAGACCGTCCATACACCCTTTTCAAGCACACCTAAGTGATCCTCAAAGCTACCCTAGGTAAGAACCTTTCTATTCAACTTTCGTCTACTAAGTGAACATTATTCCTTAGAACCATTTAAGATACAAGTAATCAATTATGGGAATTCACATAATGGTCTTGGAGGACTTGCGGAACTCACTCTAACATCTTCAAAACCTACTCGTGCCATGTGTAGATAGCGTCCCATTCCACTGCCGACATGTTGTAGAACCTATCCAATGACTAGAGTATACATCCCATGAGAATAGACATCAACCGACATAGACCATTGTAGCTAGGTATGGAATTCGGTGTCATAAAGACCCCACACCGTGGAAGGTGTTCTACTTGCCAAGGGTAGAACTAAATTACATCCCATGTTGGCACATGGTTAAGGGATATCAAGGGCTTCTTTTTACTCTAGTATCATTTAAAGTAGAGCTACTACCACAAGTATATGCACTCAGTGCTTTTCCTTGTTTCTCATAAAGTAAATCATTCCCTGGATGTATTAGAGAACGTATTATCACTAAGTCCTACGAACTCATAATACTTTTTATCCAAGGATGGGTGCACTAGGGCTGTCAACCAAGGTCAATTAGGATAGGTCTTATGACTTTCTTAAAGATGGTCGCATGTCATTCCTTCTAACCTATCTCCAAGTCCATCATTCCACTCAAGACGGAGGCACCATATAGGGCCATTCCTTCAAGGCTTCTTATTAACGTTATTTTCATATTCAAGGTTTCACATTCTTAACCTTCTTTTCATATTCAAGGTTTTACATTCTTGACCTTTTTTCTTACTTAAGGTTCCACATTCACTTAGGGTTCTAGACTCATCAAAAGGGGTACCATGGTTAGGTCTACCGGTTGAAGACATACTCTAAAATATCTCATTTAGTCATTCAAGGAAGGGAACCTACTCTAGGTCTATCGATCCTAGACTTTCATTCTTACACTTATTCAATACAATACAAGTACCAAGTAGGGACAACTAGTCTACCAATACAAGATACAACATCGTCCTATAAAGGTTGTCCCTAGTCCTTCATCATCATATATCAAAAACTAGAGAAGAAGAATATTCAATCATATCATTATAGAACCCATACAAGATCATATAGACATCACATGAGTACCTTCACTTTATACCTTCACATATACTATATCATGATCATACCATAATTCACATAATAATGCCGACAAGGCCATGTTCATAACAACTATAATAATTAAACACCACCACCATGAGTGAATCATATCAATCAATAACAATTCAATATCAATTCTATGCTAAACAAAGGAATTAGGTCAACTCACCACATTCCAATAGCCACAATCACCATTCCTTAACCTTTCCAACAAATTCATATGACAATTGATCTTTACAATAGCAATATACATAAGACTAGGCGAACAAGTCATCCATATCAATGATACATCAATACTCAATATAGATATCAACATTATAAGGCAAGCTATGAACAATTCTAATATTAATCAATACATAATTCAATATCTCAATACAGTCTACATATGAATTCAATATAATTATGATATGATCCATTTACCCACTTTAGAGCCACAATTAGGAATTCAAGGAATACATGGGTTCATGGAGTTTGATCATAAAACCATCAAATAACATTGAATACTCTATAAATCATCCATTAAAACCTTTTAATGCAAGAACCCATGCTTAGATTTCGAAATAGGGTTTAAGGGTTTTTAGATCTTTTGAAAAGCCTTTAAAATTGGCTCCTTGAATGAGAAAAGATCAAGGATGAATTCACCATAAATTTTTGAGAATCTATCCATGAAATTGGGTTGAAAACTTGGTCCTCTTCCTTGGAGCTCGAATGTTCATAAATGGAGGATTCGACTAGAGGGAACTTTTGAGGTTTTGATTTGGGGGTTTTGAAATAATGAGTTAAAAGAAGGTTTTAAGACTTAAAATTATATAATATTAATGATATAAACCTTTTAAAACTAACCCAACTTAATAAAAACTAAAATAGATTTTTTTTGGAATCACCAAATTGGGGCAGCCCGTCTAGGGACCACGACCAACTTGACGGCTCGTGAAGGACTTCATGGCCTTGTTGGCGGTTCGTGGTCCTTGGGGCAGCAGCCAACTTGGCCTTGCCAATCCCCTACATGGATAAGGCATTTCCACCACCATGTTCACGGGTTGTGGTCAAGATCACTTGTCGTGATGTGGCTTGTGGAAGTTGGGGCAGTGGCTTGGACAAAGTACCTTGCCTTACATGCCACCGAGGTAACTTCACGACCACTTTCACAATACGTGGTCAATACCACTGACCGTAAAGTGGATCGTGGATTCCTGAGGCAGTGTTGAGCCAAGGTTGGAAGCCTTGGCCGTTTGCTAAGGCCCTTCCTTCCTTGGCTTGGCATATGTCCAAGCATTCATGCCCATCACTTAAAACACATTTTCAACTAGATTCTAGCGCTTAAACAACTTTTGGAAGTCAAACTGATCATTTTAACAAGTTACTAACTCAAGACACACAAGTGAACCTCTAGATCACCCTAGTTCATTTTTTAGGATTGTAACACTAGGCAGGAGGTAATAATCTAGCCCGCACACCAGGATCATATATTACTAAAAGCATGAACAAAAAAGTTGAAAGTTGAATTACGGTTTTACCTCTTTTATAAACTAAATTGTTATAAAATATTTAAATATTTTATTGTATAAATTTAAGTAAATGTTATTGACTTTTAGACTTCCTAAGATTAATTCCTAAATATATATCTAATTTATTAATATTTATCATGTATAACCTATATATATATACATACATATATATATATATATATATATATGTATACATGTATATATATGTATATGTATACATGTATATATATAATAATTATAATTTTTTTTAAAAAAATCTTTACATAAATTTTTTACTTTTCCCTTAACCCCTCTCATGAATAATATAATTGATGTGGATAAAGTATTATCCTTTATGATAAATAACGAAATATAATAATTTAAAGGGTGCAAATCTACAAAATGGAGACACACATTGATAATGTCCTCTTGATTATTATTAAGAATGATTCTAGCTTCACAAATTTATATTTTATTGATGCTTAATTACATGATAAGAATTTTAGTTGTTCTTTCTACATGGTTTGCTAACTTTATTTTTTTTCATATTCTTCATTTATTTATTATTATTTTCTAATTACTTATTCAACTTTTATACTCTTGATATTCATAACTCTCATCTTTTTATATTCATAACCTCCAAATATTTAAAATAAAACTTTAAGATATCTTTTGATATTTCTTCTATTCTATTTATATAAATTCAACTTCTTTATCTCATGACACCCCTACCAAGATTATTAGGCTATTATTTTTATTCTATAGTAAAAGTAGATGATGAAGACTCTTGAATTTTGATAGGATATGAAAGGAGTCGATAAGAACTCAGAGAGTTATGTAGTAATTTTGTACTTATTTTTTAATCTATATATACATCAGTCTTATAAGAATAATGTCTATATTGTATTTTTTTCTTAAATCTGCTTCTTTTGTCTTTTTTTTCTCTCTCTATTAGACTTCTTAATTTAGTTTTCTATGAATGTTTTATTGCCGTAGTCTTTATTCTTATTTTGTAATTGTGAGATTTTATTATTCATTACAATTTACGTATATATATCCATGAAATTTTAGTCATTCTAACGTATCTATAAAAATTCACATGAAACACACATGTGAAACACGTGCTTAGAAACTAGTAATTATAAAAGAAGAGAAATGGGATCTTCCTTTTTATGATATATTGTAATAGATTGTGACAACACAATTGTTCATTTTAGGAGTACAAGTAGTAGTACTAGATGTTTCTACTACTACCCAAAGGTCAGAGTAGGTTGAGAAGGTACGTAGACAAATGTTTGCAATGTGTCTTAGCCAAGAGACAATCCTCCTATTGGTGCTCAATGACATGCTAGATCTATATTAGTTGATCTTCCTATCATTCCAAAGGCATTGCCAACACCAACTCAAGCCTAGGAGGGTTTCATCTCTACACCTATGTAACAAGATGCTTCCATTCATATTATAGTATTGTTGGAGACAATTGTAGAGATTTTGGAGCTTGACTTTGTGCAATTTTTAGAAGAAATTACTAATTGTGTTAGGGTAAGACTGCTTAACTTTTATTTGAATACATTACATGATTTTACATGAGATTTAAGGCTCTAATCTGTGAATTTAAAGTGTAAAATTGTGAATTTTTGCCATATATTTTGATGATTTGGGAGTCGATTGATGTCGGATTGAGAAAATATTATTACATGTGGAACCCTTAGGACATGGGTAACTTGATTTTAAAATTAGTTTGGGATCTTGACCTTTAAGATACTTTAGTTAAATTTGACCTAGACTATGTATTAAATTAGGAGAATCAATTTTTTTCGCTTTGTAAATGTTAATGCTTATTCTTTAGGAAATATTTGAGTTGTTTTGACACGTTCGGACATGGTAAAGTGGTCAAGAAGTGTTAAAAGCTCTCTTTCAATGAGTTAAGTTAAGACTTTAACCTCAATAAGAGAACTTTCTCAATGTATGTGTTATACATGACTTAACGTGAGGGACAATGGATACATGTGATGAACTTATATAAGATTTTGAGTACAAAGCGAGGAATGTTAAGAGTATAGCTTTATATCATATATTTGTGTTTTGATGCATTGAGCATATGATATTCATGCCTTGTGATGAATTCAGATTTGTTATATTCAAGAAAAGCATGTTTTATCTCAAAATCTATTGAAATCTTAATTTGTTAAGTGTTATTACTATGGAGCTAAGACATAAGTATTTTATACTGTGAGTCCAATATTTGGACATCGTGAGGACAATTTGAGTTCAATCAGTACAAAGATGTGGGGGTGTTTAGCCGAATTTTGAAAGCGTCATGTGAGGCCTATTTAGTCAATAAGATCATAAATATAATCATGTGTTTATGTGATATGGCGTCGTCCTTCATGAGTCACAAGCTTGGAACCTCAATTGCAATAGGCACGCTGATTGTGAAAAGAGTTGTCCAGCTAAGTTGAAGAGTGAATTCATGTAATAAATGTTAGTTTATAAAGTAACTTTAATCACTATCTTGTTGGGAGCCGTCAATGAGATTTACAAGGTACATGTCGAATTTTATATTCATTCTTCACTTGTTGCACTCTTGTGTAGGTATTAATTGCAGTTTCAACATGGTATGTGAATGAGATCCAACTTTTATAGCGAGTCTCTTGTCTTTTATATAGTGGCCATGGTGTTTATTATCTATATGTTATTTCATTCTTAGTGGAACTTTGTACTAGTGGAGACAATTCTACTATCCGTATAGTTTTGCTTATTATTGTGAGAAATATAGGAGAAATAAATAATTATTGAAATTGTGTATCTACATTATTACATTGAAACTCTATATAGACACAGCATTGAACTCTTATTCCAATTAGGATTTCTATTCCTATTTCTATTCTTATTCCTATTAAGTACGATTATATGTGTATTCTTATTCTAACACTCTCCCTCAAGCTGGTGCATACCTAGCTTGTTACCGACGTAATTAATACAAGGACCGGTGAAGGACTTGGTGAAGATATTTGCAAGCTGATCATTTGACTTCACAAATTTTGTAACAATGTCTCCTAGGAGTATCTTTTCTTTGACAAAGTGACGGTCAATTTCAATGTGTGTAGTCCTTTCATGAAACACTGAATTTGATGTGATATGAAGAATTGCTTGATTATCACACGAAAGTTCTATATGAACGATTTTTCTAAATTTTAGCTCTCCCAACAACGGTTGATCCAAACTAGCTCACAAGTTGATGTAGACATTGCTTGATATTCTGATTTTGCACTAGATCGAGCGACCACACTCAATTTCTTACTCTTCAACGACACCAAATTACATCTAACAGGAACATAATATTCTAATGTCGAACGTCTATCAGAGGCTGATACTTCCCAATCAGCGTATATATATCTAGTGATATGCTCATCGCCTTAATCCTCGAAAAGTAGTCCTTTACCATGAGCTGACTTTATATATTGCAGAACACGAACAACTACTTCCCAATGACTATGGAGAAGTCATAAACTCACTTACAACACTCACTGGAAAAGAGATGTTAGGTCTAGTCATTGTAAAATACTTCAAGTTTCCAACCAACCCTCTATACCTTTCACGATTACTAAGTGGTTTCCTCTGTCCTGAAAGAAGATTAACATTTGGATCCATAAGAGTGTCAATTAGTCTACATATCATTCATGTCTCCTCAAGAATGTCTAAGACATACTTGTGTTGAGAAATAACAATATGTGATCTAGAGTGAGCAACCTCAATACCTAGAAAATACTTCAGTTTGCCAAAGTCTTTAGTCTGGAAATGCTTAAAGAGATATTGCTTCAAATTAGTGATATCATCTTGATCATCCCTAGAAATAACAATATCATCAGCATAAACAACTAAATAAATACTCTGATTTGGTGTAGAATGCTGATAAAATACAAATCATCAACTTCACTACGTGTCATGCCAAACTCTTTTACTATGCTAAAATTCCAAACCATGTTCGAGGAGACTTTTTTAGACCATAGAGTGATTGATGCAATTGACATACAAGGCTACTAAACACCCATTGAGCAACAAAACCAGGTGGTTGCTACATATAAACTTCTTTCATAAGATCACCATGTAGAAAATCATTTCTAATGTCCAACAGATAAGAGGCCAATGATGAACTACATCCGTAGATCGAAAAAGCCGTAAATATGCTATTTTAGCTACGAGAGTGAAAGTATCACTATAATCGAGTCTAAATATCTGAGTTTACGCTTTGGCAACAAGGCGAGCCTTAAGCCACTCAACCTGACCGTCTGGACCAATTCTGAATGCATAAACTCAATGACATCCAACACTAGATTTACCTGCTGGAAGAGAGACAAGTTCTCAAGTACCACTCATATGTAAAGTAGGCATCTCATTAATCCTAGCCTGCCTCCATCCAGAATGAGAAAGTTTTTCACCTGTAGTCTTAGGAATAGAAATAGAGGACCAAGATGATACAATGTCATAATGGGGTGAAGAGATACGATGATAACTCAAAAAAGTATAATGTGGGCTAGAATTTCTAGGGGATTGTATACCTTTTTGAAGTGCAATCGGTTGATGAGAGGAGGCAAGTCTGCAGTAGGATCTGGGTTCGGTGTATGACATGAATAATCTAGGACTATTGTTGGGCATGGACAACGATAATAAGTCAGAAGTGGTGGCACTACCACGGAAGATGTAGAAGTAATTTTCTCAAAAATTGGTACATGCAAGACATAAGGTATGGGTACGAGCTCAGAGATTAGAAGATGTATAATAAGGTAAAGACTCAAAGAATGTGACATCAACGGACATAAGGTATCGACAAGATTAGATGAATAACAACGATACCTTATTTCAACTCGAGAGTAACCAAGAAAGACACATTTGAGAGCATGAGGTGCTAATTTATCTTTACCCGAGGCTAAGTTATGAACAAAACATCTGCTCCCAAATACACAAAAAGGGAAGAGTATAGATGTTAGTGAGGAAACAATATCTAATGTGGGACTTGATTCTGAATAGAAGACGAGGGATTCTATTAATCAAATAGCAAAATGAAAGGAGCCAAGAACTGCATCGCCCCAAAAAAGCAGCGAAACATGGGATTCAATGAGAGTGTGAATTGTCTCAGTGAGATGCCTATTCTTCCTTTCTGTCACACCATTCTTTGAGGGATGTATGGACAAGATGTTTGGTGAGTAATTCCTTGGTTAGTCATAAATTATTGAAATTGGGAGGATAAGTATTCGTAGGCATTATCACTACAAAAAATAGGAATAGTAACACCAAAGTTATTTAGTATTTCAACAAAGAAACTTGTGAATATAAAAATAACTCAAAACGATGTTTCATTAAGAAAACTCAAGTGCATCTTGAATAATCCTCAATGAAACTAACAAAATAACGAGAACCTAAGGGTGAATCGACTCTACTACGATCCCAAATATCATAATGAACTAGATTTTTTTTATTTCAACAAAGAAACTTTTGAATATAAAAATAACTCAGAACGATGTTTCATTAAGAAAACTCAACTGCATCTCGAATAATCATCAATTAAACTAACAAAATAACGAGAACCTATGGGTGAATTGACTTTACTAGGATCCCAAATGTCACAATGAACAAGTGAAAACATAGACTCTGACCAACTCTCTTGACATGACTCACAATCTAATATGGATAAAGAGAAAAGACATAAAGTCAACACCGAAGTTGTCTCGAATTTTCAAAAAGACACCTTAACTTTGCAATTGTTCTAATACCCACTAAACAAATAATTATATCATTTTTCGTCCACCTGACATAGAGAGTGGTGTGCACTCTCTCAAAGAGAGTGAAAAACCTATAATAAATAATATAATTTTATTTTTTGTAAAAACTTTATTATAAAATATATTTTCTTATTTTTCTTGTTATTTAATTTTTTTTCCTTTTTATTTTTTCTTTAGCTTTCTTCTTTCTTCTTTCTTCTTCAAACCATTCTCATCTCCACCCATTAAAGCCTTTTACTTTCAATGTCATCACTCTTACCACAACTTCACCGTCCTTTTTTATTACTATTAATTCTACTCTCTTTAATTTTAATATTTTTTCTAAATATTTTCTTAAATTTCAAACAATTTGATAAATCCATTAGATTTCAAGATGATTAGGAAGTATCATATAGTTTTTTTATCCAATTGTAATTAAGTTCCTTTAATTTTTGGGAATTAATTGATTCTTTTAAAATTATCATTTCTAATTTTGAATTTATAATTTATATGAAAATGAGTACTTTATGATATCTTTTAAATTTTTCTTAGAAAAATAATTAATTTTGCTATCAATAATTCAATAAAGTTTTAAAAAAAATAATATGAATTTTATAAAGAATTTGACCAGAAGAAGAAAAAGAAGATTAAAAAAAAGGGAGTAGGGCTCAATTTGACATGGGGTGTAGGAGGTGAAGAAAAAAAATAATGGAGGAATGATTCACTTGAAAGTGGGAGGTGGGAGATGAAGTGAAATTTAAGATAAATCAAAAAGTCAAAAAGTAAGAGAGAGAGATAAAGTTTTAACAAAAAAGATAAAGGAAAAAACTTAAGATAAAAAAAATGCATTTTAAATTAAATTAACATGTGTCATATAATGATTGGTGTGTGAACACACTTGCTTCTTAAAACTTGGGGTTGATCGAAAAATGGTATAGTAATATATGTTCGAAATTGTTTAGTAGGGATATTAGGACAGTTGCAAAGTTAAAGTGTCTTTTTGCAAATCCAAGACAATATCAGTAGTGACTTTATGTCTTTTCTCATGGATAAACTAGACAAACTAGGCACCATCTTTTGTAGGTTGGATAAACTTGGATGTCCTAAATGTTTGTGAATTAGGGTTAGAATATATGTAACGGAGCATGATGTGAAAGAATTTGAAGAGGTAAGATAGTATTGTTCCTGTGATTCATGTGTTGTGCCGATCATTTGTCCCGTACTATGGTCTTGCATGAGAAAAAATCATCAAAAAAAGTTTTGACACAATGTAGGACATATGTCAAATGACTAGCAGATGCTAGATTAAAAGGAGAACCGGGAACTTAAAGAACATAGTCTAGAGGGACAGAAGAGAGGGTTTGGTTTTTCCAACCCCCTTTGGTTTTATTTGGCTCTCATTGGCCAGAGCAATAGTAGAAATAGATTGTGATTAAACAATATTAGAAAAGGTGATTTGTTACCAGAAATATGATCAAAAGTGGCCGAGTCCATGAGCCATGATCTAAGAGTACTAGATTGTGAAACACAAGTATAAGATTAATCCGTAACATGAACATTAGGCTGAGTAACCGAGGCTACTTGTGGAGATGTTTGCTTACTTGATCGATACTGAAGGAACTCATCATATTCTACTTGAGCAATATGAGCATTATTGGGTGGTTGATCAGACAAAGCAACAAATGCTACTTGTGGAGATATTTGCTTGCTTGCTTAATTTCGAAGGGACTCATTATATTCCTTTGTAGCAGTAGGAAGCTTATGACAATAACTATACTTGGATCGAGATGTTTCGAAATGACCTATTCCTCATCAATTCTGCATAGGCTGATATGTTCGTTTGTCTATGGTTTGAGATGCTAAAATAAAGAAGTTAATGATGGATGATGAAACTATTTGGTTACTAGCAGGCGCGGCTTGAATAAGTAGAGGAGAGATTAATTCATCAATTATAGAATAGCAGGACTTGCTAAAATCTGATTATGCACTGAATCATGGTCGGAGGAAGTCCAACAAGCGTCAGAACTAGAAACTATGTTTGTCAATGCTCTTGTTGTTTGTTTACATTCGTAGTGACTGTCATCAATATATCTGGCACGAGCCTTTTCCCAAAATGAATAACATGTATGTGATGGGTAAATAAGGACATTAACTTAGAATCGATAGATTGACATACGAACTACATAATTGAGCATCAACTTTCTCCTATTGTGCTTTGGCTTTATCATTAGCCTCAATAGCCTTTGCCTTTTCATCTACCACACAAGCATTGTTGGTTAAGTGATCTTGGATGTCTTGACCCTTGCACCACAATTGTCGAAAAAGCCAAGCTAAATAGTTTGAGCTTTCTGTTAATGGTTCTGATCATAGCACTCAAACATCCTATATTCTTAGAGCCAAAAAATAGTGATCCCAAACGACATAGTGTGAAATTAGAATATTCTCACAAAATTATAATAATAAGAAAAAGAATATTAGGGCCAGAATTCGACTGCTAGAATGGATGGAACTGCTGAAAATAGATCGTCTTGGTAAAAAAAGGGATCTGATCACCAAAACCTGATAGGAATCAGGAAAAAATTATATGGTCAGCCTTGAAATTAAGAGGCCACCCCACAGGAAAAAGAAAATTCCTTAAAAAATGGTTGGAAGACGACGCATGCTTGGTGCATAAATATGACTCGCTCGCCAAAAGTTCACTTCTAGTGGCACATGAAGGCACGTGTGAGACAATTTTTTTGCGAATCTGACTGGGGTTTGCTCATTGGAGGATTTCAAACCTAGTGGTTGTTTTGGTTTTTGAAAAATACTGACATAATTTTATCTTCTCAGACAGTAGTTAGGTTACCGAAAAATTGCATAGTGACGGCTGAATTAATTTTATAATAATTGCTCTGATACCATGCGAGAAATATATTATGAAAATATATATCTACATTATTATATTTATACTTAGTTATTTTCTTCCATGGCTATAGTCGGGTTCTATTACGGCTAGAAAGTTCATTGGGTTATATATGAAGTAATAATACATCATCGAAATTTATCTAAGAAAATTGTCTTTAAAGGCGAGCCCAACAACCGATGCCTTAACTTGTCCGAGTGAAACCACTACTGTGAAATGAGACATATACGAGATAAAATGGGTACGCAGATTCATAAAATAAGCCTTTCAAGAAAATTTTCATTCATAAAGCATATTAGTCATTAAAAGAAATAATTTCCATTAATGAAGTTGGATTTGCAAAGTATGATGATGCTAAGGTCAAAACTGAATACAGAACATAAATCTAGGCATTAACTCTAATCTGTCTATGAAATCTCTAATATAATTTGAGTATCAATGTTTACTAGTACAGGTCCCCAACATGCCCATAAGTAGAAAGTTGAAAGTAATACTTGTGGCCTAAGAGAAATGTAGGACTCACCAATAGTCGAGAGATGAAAATTCATACAGGATAGCTTGATCATGATGCATATCTACACGTGAAGTATATATAAAGTAGTACTCGTATGTAACATAACATGGAATGAATCATAATAGGGACTTAAAATAGAAAGGCAACCAAAGAACATGACATAGAGTGTAATCAAAGGACTTAAATCATGGAGTTGACCTTATTGTTTTCATCTTTCGTCATTATTAAATTCATTATAGGAATTTCTTAGCATAACCATGGAGTTTAATATCTTCCCGATCAGCTAAGTCTTCCATTACCTTGTCGGGGTATAGTACATACATTACATGTTTGCTATCAAGGATCCATAAAAATGCCACATCAGGGTATCATATGTATTTGCGTGACGCGATAGAATGCTCCAAAACATATGTTGGCATATGTAGTTTCGGGCACTTGTTATATATAGTCATGCCTTCCTGCATTAACACTGCTACTCCTCGTTCATTAAATGAAATAGTCTATCTCAAAAACTCATGAATCATAATTATCTTGAAAGCTCATAAATAATGGTATGTGTTGTGCATCATATTGCAAAATTCACAAGTTTCATAATCTTGGTCCAGAAATCGAAGTCATGTTAATCATGTCATAATATCATAAAGTTCATATTTTGATGAACAATTATGGTTTATACGATGTAATAATTTGATAGAAATATCATGGGGTTCATGGGTTTCGATCATGAAGAGAATTTAGAATGATCATAATGAGTTCATGAAATTCGTAATGAGTTAACATGAGCAAGAAAGTAAGCTTTCATAACTTGGCCTACTCATTCATTAAGGAGAACTTATAGAAAGGAAGAATATTGTGTGGGGAGAACAATGATGTTCCCGCACATAGAAGATAACCTTACATTTCTTAATATGTCTTGAACCATGGATAAAATTCCAAACTTGGTGAAGAACGTCCAATAATTCTACATTTGAGCCTATAAGAAGGGTTTATTTAAAAGACCTTATGATCTTAAAGTGGAATCGTGTTACGAAATTCATATATACAGGTGTTAGAAACACTACAAAATACATATGGTGTGGGAGAACTTATCTTGTTGTGGGGAGTGTTGAGTGGAGAAGAGAGTCATTGTAGGACTCTAAATATATGGAACATCGCAGAATCAAGAGATAAGTCGACATTGAACAAGAAAGTTGCTGAAAAATTGATCGAAACTCACGCACTAGCAAGTGGTACTGACATGTTCGTTACAACCCTAGATCTAGTCACGCATGAGGGATCTGCGATAGATGAACTTGGTTGGACTTTGGTCGTCAAAGGTTGTTGGACCTTGTGGTGGTGTTGGATTTTTCACAACACGAACAGTAATAGAGGTAGCTACGACTAGTCACCAGAATTTGCACAATGACAGTTAATTTTGTTGGAACGATGCACAATGATACTTTTGAAAAAAAAAGGACCAGGAAGAGGCTCACGCGCTTGGTGGATGGTGTATATCTCGCTGGAGAAATATGTTTCCAACGGTGGTGGGGGTATGTGGAATGTTTTTTGCTGGTTGAATTTGTGGGTTTTAGTCATGAGAGGTTGGGGAACCCGAGGTGGTGGTGGTTTCCACACAACACTGATGAATACACTATGCTCTATCTATATACACTACATTATACTCCTTAGTCAAGTTGGATTCTTTGTCCTGTGACCCTCTGTCAAATGATGTGAACATGTACTCCATGCAACTGAACTATGTCATGGATGTAGATACTTGTTAAATGCTCCAATGTGCGAGTAGGCTGTATCGAAAAGAAAAATTCAAAGTTTGTGAGACTGGCTACAAATACCCAAACAGACTAATGCTTCCTCAAAGCATATCACAAGCCTACCACAAAGTTTATAGTGATCCTATCCAATTTACACTCAGGATTAACCAGGTTTTGCCCTATCCCCCTAGGTTTCAGATTTTCATACTTTACTTGCTGACGAATCAAGCAACAAGTTACATGGTCAGATATGCTTGTTTTCATCCTTCTTCACCAGAAATGCCTCTTCAAGTCTTGAAACATCTTTGTAACCCCTAGATAGATTGATTCGCGGGAACTATGAGCTTTCCCACAATAGTCCATATCAAATCCCTATATTGGGCACACAAAATCTACCATCAAATCTCATTAACCCATCAGGTTAGAGAATTACCTTATTAACCTCTCCGCAGTCCACTTTCTACTTGAGCTTAAACAAATGGGGATCCTCAAAAGATAAGCTTTGATCCATTCATATCATGCACACAAGCGTACCCCTAACAGTGAAGCATCAAGTTTAACCCCTTGGTTAGTCCAGAGCAAAAAATCAATAGCCAAGGGTTGAACAGAAGCTTATGGGAAGCCAAACTACTCGTGGACTTCCTACTTTAGGTATCTTCCACCACGTTTGCTTTCCCTGGATGGTACGAGATAGTCATGTCAAAATCCTTAGGTGACTCAAGCCAGCTTCCTTACCTCAAGTTTTGATCTTTCTACTTGAAGATAGGTAGTTTTTTCTCGTGATTCTTAAGTTGTCTACAGGCTATGTAATCACCCTACCTCCGTGCATCAAAACCCTCCAAAGCCTATACGAGAGACATCACAATACATTGTATAACAACCTCCCTCCCTATTAGGCAAAGTCAACGTTGGTGCTGTAGTCAAAGATGTAACTATAGCTACTGAAATGAATTCATTTGTAATTTGAAATGTATTTATCATGAGAAGTGTTTTTCCTGAAGTTTACTGTATAGCATGATATGATATAAAGTCAAACAAACTTTATTGTTTTGAAAATGTTGATATGTGGTTACTTTGTAACTAAAGAAAAGCAGTTGGAGATCAGAGTTTGACAAATCTTGTAGTTAATGATGAGTTCGTTTGAGCTAGTGCACCTAGCTTTTGTCTCTTTATTACAATTATGTTCATTGTTAGAGGAAAGTCTTAAATCAGTATACCGTTATTGATAATTCTCCGAGTGGGGATCACTGTCATGATTAAACTCTCACAGAGGGGTCCATACAACTTATATTGGTTCTCTCTCATGGTAGGGAACCAATCATTTAGATTGTAACACCGCATCTTGTAGAGTTTGTAATCGTGAATTTGACGATGGGTCTACGATGATGTTCAGTTATTTGTTGCAGTGTTTGTATGATGGTTTATCACTATTGCAATAAAGCATTACCACTATGTTTTATGAATACTATCTACTTGCATGTTTCCCTACTATCCCCTTTATAGAGTAGCTATTGGGAAGCGTTATCAATTCACTAAGCTAGCTAACTCACTTTTATGTTATTATTGTTTGACAGAGACAACTATTGACATAGATGAGAACCCCCAGCTAGAGCTTTCGAAGTTGATAGTATTGGTGAATCTCACATTGGTTCAAGGGGTTCTTTATCATTTATTGCGTCTCAACTCATAATATTGCTCCATTCATTAGTTTCATGTGTACTTTGTTCATCATGCGTTAAAATTTCTTATTGATAGACCTTGGTCTATTGTCTGACAAGTAGGAAGTTAGTACGATGAAGAATGGATTAATCGAATGAGAATACACAGATGGAGGAATATGGACATACATTTCATGTCAAAATAGATTGACCTTTTTCTATTTTTCTCCTTTCAAACAAATAAAAATTATTGAAGTTCTCTTCAATGCATGATATTGAGAATGCGCATTGGTGATGACCTTTTTTTTTGTAGTGCTTCTTGTGTTATATGATTCTAGCTGAGACAGGTAAATTTGGATAGCCCTAGAAACAGGGGAAACTCTGTCCAATTTTTTTTTACGATGTTTTACCCGTTAGCAAAGCTTTTGTGATAAAACAACTGATGATGTTGTGGATGCAGGGTGTTTCTAGTGGACTACTCTTCCATCATCTGTTACAAATTCCATAATGCTTTATTTATCCAACTAATTTTGGTTGTTCTGGTAAAAAAGGATTATACTTGTGGTGTGATGCCATGCAACATTATTTCTTATAAAGGTCCTGCCTGCATTTTGTAAATGAAGCAGCCCAAAACCGTTGGTTGTTTTAAAAAAATGAGAATTTTGTTATGTCATTTTTTCAAGAAAAATTGCGAGGCAATATGTAATGAAAGAGGCATTTACCTCAATGCAATGCACTATTACTGCCTGAATGTTTTTGCTTGCCCTATTCTTCCCTGAATAAGACACCTCTTCTCTGTTTTCTTTGAAAAATGGTGGAATATTTGGCTTAATCACTCTACTAGTCTTTGGTCATTATTAGTACAAAAAACTGTAATGATAATCTAGTCTTGCCCCAGGCTATTCATTGTACAACGCATACATCACTTTTATACTCTCTTTTGATTTTTTGGATTTCATTAATCAAATATCTCAAACTTAAATATCATTCTTAGCAGAAAATATCCTTTGAGTATTTAAAAGTGAACAATTTTCATTTTTCTATTTGAACTTATCAGAAAAACTAACACATTCTACAAAATCAAGTTAACCTTCATAATATTATTCTTAGATACGCTAAAATACTATCGTAAACTTTTTCGGTAGTTGAGTTTAGCATTATGCAAAATCTTCTAAATTGATAATTTTTTATTTACTTATTTTTCATTTAATTTGTATTAAAAATATTAGTAGCTGAAATATATTTCTTCTCAATTGAATATGCTAGAAGCGATATTTGTTGGAGACATCCTCTTAATAATGTAGAATGAAACTCAAATACGAGACGTAATCAATATATATTTTGATGACTTCTACATCAGATTTTCCCAAAGATTTATTGATCTATATACATTTCGTTTATGAAAAAAAATAAAGATAATTAAGTTTCAACTTCTTTCCACTATCAAATGAGAAAAAGAGCTAATAATGTATTCTCACACCTTTCTTATTTTTTGTTTCAGTAAGCAATAATGTCTAACATTTTAAATATATATTTATTTAGGAACTTCTTATAGCATATGACGAAATCATACAAGAATTTTTTTTTACAGTCACATGAACTGCTAGAAGGATGAAAATTGTTTACTTTTAAATATTTGAAGGATGCTTTCGGTTAAAAATGAAACTTTAAGAATATAATTTAAGTTTGAGATATAGTTTAAGAATATTTTTGGCAAAATTTTTTACTTAATTATCTGAATCTATCTACTAAAATTATGTGTTCTTATTAAAAGAGAACTTTATTTTGTTATTTTGAATTAAAACTTTATTTTGTTATTTTGAATTGTTAGAGTGATCAAACTCTAGCCCAATTAATTGTTCATGTATTTTAGATGTAAAATGGCATTTTGTCTCTTGTGTACCATTTAACTATTTCATTGGTTTAACTTTGTATTACTTTTGTAATCTTACAGGAGTACTTGGTATTTAGATTATTTTAATGCTATGTACAAGTATCTTGCCCCAATTCTGTCCTTATGGTTTGAAATTTCAAACTTTAGATTGCAAGTACACGTATAAGAAAAACCATTCAATCACTCAAATTTCAAGTTCACTGAATTCCTTCGATAAAAAAATAATTACTCCTTCTGTTCAAAAAAAAAATTAACCTAGTTTGATTTGGAATAGAGTTTAAAATAAAAAAATTTTTGAATTTTTTTATTCTAAATTAAAGTTGTGTCAAATATATCAAAATGTTCTTTAATCTTGTTGTCTTAAACATATCACGTGAAAAGTTTAAGTTAAAGTGTTGCCAAAAAAGAAAAACGGTCAATCTTCTCAAATAAACTAAAAAGAAAATATGGACATTCTTTTTTAATCGAATGAAGTACATTTTATATAGGGAAAGGAGTCAAAAATACCTTTAAATTATAGGAAAAGGTTTAAAAATATCCTTCATCTATCTTTTAATCTAAAAATACATTTCCATTCATCTTTTTGACTCACTTATTGCCTTGAAACTAACAATTCTCTCTTTATTCTTTATTTTTTAAAAAAATATTTATCATGTGTCATTCTCCTATTGGACAATATAAAGAACCCACATCAATTAGATATATATTACTCCTTTCGTTTAAAAAAGAATGACCTTATTTTCTTTTTAATGCCTTTCAAAAAGAATGACCCCCCTTTCTTTTTCGGACAATATTTTAACTTTAACTTTTCACATGACATGTTTAAGATCACAAAACTAAATGACATTTTGATACATTTGACATAACTTTAATTTAGGACCAAAAGATTTAAAAATGTTCTTTCTTTTTTTGAACTCCGTTCTAAGTCAAACTAGGTCATCCTTTTTAAAATGGAGAGAGTATTATTTATCAAAATCAAAGCAATATACTTCTTCGACTCCCCGATTCTTTTTTTTTAAAAAAAAATCATAATTTTTGGTTATTTTTGGATTCAACTTCTCTCCATTTCCTCAATTTTTATTTTTGAATTGAAAACTCATGACAAAAGAAAAATTAATGGCTAATATTTAATTAATTAAATCAAGATTCTAAACATGATATAGGTGATAAGTATTTTATTTTAAAAAAAATCTATTATGTCATACTCATAACAATATATTATTTTTTCTACAAATACATTAAACAAATTTTCTCTATTTTCCTAATTAAATTTTCCCTATGGCTACGATCATCCACCTGCTTTTTTTTTTTTAATTTTTTTAATAATTTAATCTTTTAAGTAAAATTGTTTGTGGAATTTTTTCTTTAAAAAGTAGTTATCACATATTATCAAAAAATATTAAGTTATAAGAAATGGTGAGAATTCTTGATCTCTCTCAATTCGAAAATCCAGTATTTGAATTGATGTCCTCTCATTGATTCCTCCTAAATTTAAAGTTTTCTATTTATTTATTTTGAAAAAAAGAAGATAGATATTGTGGTACTATTAATATTTTTTTAATATATTATTATTTTTTAAAAAAACTTTTTTTGAATAATAAATTAGAGAAAATACAAAAATTAATAGATTTTAAAAAATTGAGATCTTAAAGAGGTGTATATATATATATATATATATATATATATATATATATATATATATATATATAAAATTTAAATAGATTATGGGGAAATAATTAATAAAGATCACATTTTTATTTAATACTAGTATTTGTGCTCGGTTGCTGCGCGAATTTTTAAATTCAGATCAACTAATAAAATTGCTATGCACTGATATGTATATTTTTAAAAACAATTATACAAATCAATGAACTTAATCATTTGTGCATATTACGATATTATTATTATTATTATTACACAATTTAATACTTATATCATTAAAATTAAAATATGTTGTTTATATTTATATAGTAATTAGCAACATTTTAGTTTTTTAAAAATATTTTGTTGAAATTTTAATAAAGATAGTAGTATTAATTTTTTGTTTATTTTAGTTTGATTCAGAAAAAGCAAATACTTTATTTGTTTTTACATGTTTGGTCTACTACTGAGGATAATGTTTTAATTGAAATAATATTATATTATTGTTAGTAATTAGTGATGTTCGAATCAAGCCATTTATATGATACACATATCATACTTTGATATTTAAAATAAAATACCATAAATCATACATTGGAAGAATTAAATACACAACTATTTTTATTTATTTTTAATTATATATAACCTTAAAAGAAAAAGTAAGGCCAAACACAATTTTAATAAATAAATAAATATACATTCCTAAATTTTAGGCCTACAAATATTTTGTAAAAAGAAAAGGACAAAAATGCAATGGAAGAAGAATCCATAATTATACTTGATTAATTATTATTTTCTGATTTTATCTTCTTTTTTTTTTTTATCGAAATCGAAAATATCCCTCCTCTTTTATAAAGATTTTTAGATTTAAAATACTTAAATTAGATTTTAGATTTTAGATTTTAAATTTTAAAAAAGGACTCCATCGTTAGCCATGCATGTAAAAACAGTTAGTCAACATTTTTTTTTAACTTTTATGATTTTATCTTTAATCATTTTTTTGGGGTTTAAATTAAAAAGTATTTCAATCTTTTGAATTTTTTTTATTTTTTGATACAACCAAATTTCATATTAGGTATGAAAATGAAATCGAACATATCACTTTCATTATCATGTATGATAGTTACCTTTAAAATAATTTTAAATTTTAAATTTTAATTTCAACTTTTAAAATAGTAATATTAATTAAATATAAATTGTCTTTTAAAAGACTTCATCATGCATGGAATAGTTAGTATAGCCCCATATTTATGGTTCCTTTTCTGATTTTATGTTCTTGTTTTTTTTTTTGTTTAAAATGAAAGGTAATTTTATCTTTTAAATAGATATCTGAATTTGAATATTTCATATTTTATATAAATATTTTAAATCAATATAATAATGATTCAATTTTATGGTAAATCTCAAATTAAAAAAAAACTTACATGTTGTTATGGAAACTATATGAAATTAGAAGACGAATAAAGTAGGGAGAAGAGAAAGATTTCTTATTCATCTTGAAGTATATTCAAGATTCATAGATTTTTCACAAATCTTTTTTACAATGAAGAAAAACCCTTTATTTATAGGGAAAACCTTACTTGGTCTCTAAGTAGGATTCCTAAACATATCCTACAAGGACTCCAGATAATTAGACATTCACTATAATACAAATTGTTTATAACACTCCCCCTTGAATGTAGGTAGATTATGTGACTCGTTAAAACCTTACTACATAAAATCCAGTGGGAAAAAAATCTAGTGAAGGAAAAAGAGTACACATATCTAATAATACGCATTATGGATGCCTCATTAAAAACTTTATAAAGAAAACCCAATGGGACAAAACCTTGTGAGAAAAAAAGAGTACATAGTGTATTAACTCCCCCTGATGACAACATCAATTCAGAGACTATAATCTTCGTTTTTCAAGCTTGTACACCATCTTTTTGAAAGTTATAGTTGGTAGAGACTTGGTGAATAAATCAACAATAATATTGCTTGATCATACCTCTTGCATGTTGGTAGCACCATTCTTGGGAGTTTATGAGTGTAGAATAACCTTGACGATATGCTTTCTTCTATTTCCTTTTATGAATCTTTCTTTCAGGATCAAAGATTTCTGCAAGTTCCTTACTTTGACTTCTTTAAGCAAATAATTTATTGCCTTTTGAAAACTCTTCAAGAGTTTCAATTGTAGTTAACAACTAGCATAACAATACTTGTATATGCTCTATGCATTTTGAATCTACTTAATCCTTATGAGGATGATAGACAAGATCTCCAAAAACTTGTATAAGCTATAAATTTGAACCCATTGTATATTTTCATATCAATTTTGTCAAGTGACAACATTCAATATTAGATGTATGACATCTTCTAGTGCTTAGATTGCAAGTCAAATAAGCTTTACGCTTACCAAGATGCATCATTCCACTTTTCACTTGATAATTATTTCTACACAAGTATACTTTAATAGATGTAGAATTCATATCCTCATAATCTTTTACAATATTACACGCTATTGTATCAAAGATATCGTCAATGATATATACTTTTGTATCGATTCACAATACGACAAAACTTATTGAGATCTCATCATTTCATTATTTTTAGGTAGCTACCCCTCTCATGAGGTTTCATAAAGTGTTATGTCGTAGGCTCTCCAAGAGCACATTGTCTCCTTATTATGATCATTTTGATTCTTTGATTCTCCACCCTTTTCAAGTATTATATTTAGAATTGATTAGTCTATCATGCTCCATGCATGTCGTAGACTCTATCTTTATGGCACATTCAATAGGAGTATTTATAACTTTTGTGTTGCTTCTAATCTCCCCCTTATGTAAGACAAACTAACATATATCTCAATCTTTTGGAGAATCTATCTTTGTGCATCATAGTATATTCATTTATCATATATTGCACATCAAAATTATCGGATGAAAACTATTTGATCCCTGACCATAAATCAATTAACAGAAAAATTGATCATAACTTATTGGTTTGATTCATACAATTATGTTTCTATGTAATATCATATTTCATATCAACATATGAAACTTTATTTTCATAAACAATGATTTTACTATTTGAGACATTTAGTGTCACATTATCTTGAGTATTTATCAATATTATCAAGATAAATTGTCTTGATTACATATTTTGAAATTGTGTTCTTAACTCAATTATTTTTGCACAAACAATTTTGTGAATGTCAAACTACATGTTGACAACAAAATACATGTGATTATCTTATAGTTGCATCTTTTTATCATATCACATAATAGGTGAACGGGCTTATATTCACCTTTTATACTTTTCAGAATTTAGGGATTTAGTCTCAACTTTAGTTGATCCAATCAACTTTATCACGAGAACAAGCAACGTAAAGAATTTTTGAAGAATCTTCTAGTTTTTCAATGTATGTCCATTAATCAATATGCACATCTTTGGGATGACCAAATTATTCATGCCAACTAATAAAATTAGTAGTACTCATAAACTCCATGTTTACTACGCCATGTGCCTTTTGCTTTAGTAAATTTCTGATTTACTATTATATGAGTTAATTTCAATTTTATTACTCCAAGAGTAATTTTTTAGATTTATTTATTCTCAATTAATTTACCCTTTAGGTGAGTCGTGATCCCATCATTGAATGAACTAATCTGAAGAAAATTGTGCATGTAACATATTATTTGTGCCAACATTTTTACAAACATCAAGTTGCGAGATAATAATAGGCACACATGAGACCATATAGAAGAAGGACCATTAAATATCTAAACAATCCACTAAGTGGATGACTAGGTCCACAAATATCTGTATACGCTCCTATAATGCAGAAAATTCAATTTCAACTTTCGTTTATGGTGGTCTCACAATTAGCTCGCCTTGCTAACAAGTAGTATAAGAAAATTCACCATTTAGAAGAATTTTTAGTTTCTTACATGAAAGTCTATTTTTATTTTCCATAATTAGTCTAAACATTATAGACTAACGATGTCCCAGACAATTGTGTCAAACTAAGAAAGTAGTGAAATTAGTAAACTTCTTATTTACCATAGAATATGCCTCAACTACATTAATTCTTGTCCAATACAAGCTCGAAGATGAAACATGAAATTTTTCTATAGTACATGTTTTCTTAGAGACATTCTTGGTGATACCACATCATTGACCAAGGTCGGAATCTTTCTCGTGCCTAGCATGGTGACTTACACCTCATTCCCTTTAGAGAATGTATCCATATTTTAGCATTTATCAAAAGTTCTCATTCTTCATGAATGGAACACAAACATGTGAGCTTATCAAATTATGATAGCTAGTACCTCATTCCATATTTATGTGGATTATTCAATCACCTGTCTTCTTTCAGACATATTATGCACTAATACAACATTCACTTTTGTAATGGATTAAATTCAGTAAATTTCATGACTCTTCATCTAAAACACATTAATTTTTCTTTAGTCATCATTATATCATCAATATGGTGCATTAAGACTCAAATTCAATGTTTATCCATATAAAAGTGTCTTAGGTCATAAATCGACGGGTCTTGAACCCAATATCTTATCATCATAGTGCATCAGGATTTTGACCCAATGTCTTATCCTCTTTGTGCGATTAGACATAAATTCATCGTCTTATTCTTTTGGTGTGATAAAACTTAAAATCTAACCCACAATGGGGCTCAACCTCAAGCCTTCAAAATAATTTAATTTGATCACTTTTGATGATCATTAATATGATCGTAAATTATAATTACACCCAGAATTGAGATTATTGATTTCTTATAATCAACATTAATAGTTAATAAATATAGCTTAATAGATCACATACCTCATATAAAGGTTGAAAACATACCTTTCACTAAATTGTGTTTATTTAATAATTAAAATAATTAGAAAGTCGACAAGTCTTTTTAAATACTTAATTTAGATGGTACCTCCAGATTTGTTACTTAAATAATTATAACATAAAGATAAATCATACCATGAAGATATAAGAACCTTATTGCATAAGATCTCTTTTGCACTTTTTCCGTCTTCTTCATAATTCTTTAAGAATAGAACAATCGTGCTGATAACGTGTTATGAAACTATATGAAATTAGAAGAAGAAGAAAGTAGGGAGAAGAGAAAAAACTTCTTATTCATCTTGAAGTATATTCAGGATTCATAGATCTTTCACAAATCTTCTTTACAATGAAGGAAAACCTTTATTTATAGGGAAAACCTTACTTGGTCTCCAAGTAGGATTCCTAACCATATCCTACAAGGACTCCACATAATTAGACATTCACTATAATACAAATTGTTTATAACACATGTAAATATTTTATTGTGGATTCTCTTAATATTCATAAAATGATAAAAATAAAATAAATTATGATAATGATTGAATTACAAATCTCCTAAACACTGAAAGATAATTCATAAGTTATAAATTCTATTTAAATGAATTATTTCATATGCAAATTGCAATGATAATGACATAAATCAGAATTGCAATAAATAATAAATAAGTGCATTTTCCTCCTTTGGTAAATCATTTGCAATGAAATGAAGAAAAATACGAAAGAAAGTTCATAACTCATAATTATGTTTAAATTAATTATTTTATTGCAAATTGAACTGTTACGTCCTGCTTGATGACTTCAACACCAACAACACATTGAATATTACATATTTTAGATCTATATAATAAAATTCAATTTTATGGTAAATCCCAGAATAAAAAAAAACTTACATGTAATTTTTTTTTGTGGATTTGTCTTAATATTCATAAAATAATAAAAATAAAAATAAAATATGATAATGATTGGATTACTATCTCCTTAATACGAAAGATAATTGATAAGTCATTAATTCTGCTTAAATAAATTATTTCATTGCAAATCGCAATGATAATGACATAAATCAGAATTGAACCAACAAAATGACCGATTTTTTCTTATTTCGTAAATCATCTGCAGTGAAATCTATTACGTTAATGGTAGAAATTGTGAGACATTTACTTCTTAACAACACTATTCACTTTGATATAAACATAATTTAACTTTCAACCTATTTGAGAATTTTAAAAATTAGAGATTAAATTGATATCAAATCATGATATTAAAACAATCAAAATATGAGATTTGTTTAAAAAATAATTACCTGATTCGATGATGATCTTGGAGAAAGAAGAAAAAAAAATTTCTTGTTGAGGCAAATTTGTATAATCTATTTTGTAAACAACTTGTCTAATGAAGTTTATGATTTTAAAGAAACTAATATATAGAAGTGGGCAAGAAAAATGGAAAGTTTGATAAACGTAAACTTTATTAGGTTTATATATTTTAATTTTTGAAAAATTGCAACTCTTTTTGAAACCGTTTTAAATTTCTATCTTGTTTTTCAATTAATTAAAAATTAATATTAATATTTTATTAATTTTTTTTAGAGTTTGTATATAAGTGAGAATGTAATACTCATAGGAAGTTTTAAAACTAGTTATTTAAATTTTATGTGTGAATTAAATATATCATTATTATTAATGTATTATTATTATTATTACCGTGTTTTACAATTAAATATATTATTATTATTATTATTATTATTATTATTATTAGTATTACTATTAGTATTAATATAATATTATTTTTTTACGTGTTTTACAATTTCTTTCTAGGTTTTCAGTTTTGATTAATCAACAAAAGTCAGAAATAATCAATTACTGAAATTAATTGAAGACTAAAGATTCTCCAAAAGTGTAACAATAATCACTAAATCTAATCCACAGAAAAAGCTCAAATAATCAAGAGTCTAACCCCAAAAACGAGGTTTTTCGAACTATTTATAAAAAAAAATAAAAACCTAATTAAATAAGGACTCTATTTGCTGGAAATCTGTCAAAACGCAGCTGGATCGACGGACCTCGCGATGGATCGTTGTGGTCACGACGGGCCGTCATGGACTCCGTCGTCCCATACTAGTGCAATTTCTTCTGCTGCTCTCTTCATTACCCTCGACGGAAGGTATGACGGATCATCACAGGCACAACGGTCCGTCGAGGGTCTCCGTTCCAAAACACTTGAACTCTTGGAATTTGGGTACTGGGACTACTTCTCTTATCTTCATAACGAACCAGCAGGATGGACCGTCATGGCTACGACGGTCCGTCACACACTCCGTAACCCCACACTTGGTCAAAATTTCCCATCTTCCTCCAGCAGCTGCACTACGATGCCACCTACGGACCGTCACGAGCACGACGAACTGTCACAAGCTCCGTAGGTGGTACTTTTCTGTAATTCTTGCTAAAAAATCCACCGCATTCATATTTTAGACAAATTTCCTGCAAGTAAAGAGAAACTTACATAAAAATTAGTACAAAAAGTTTTTGGACACACTAAACTTAAGGAAAAAGTATTAAAAATACCGTGAAACCACGGTTTATCAATACCCTCAACTTAAATTCGTTGCTTGTCCTCAAGCGATGCACTATGACTCAATACAAAATCTTTGTACAATAGTATCCACGTTTTATCTTTCACAATCATTTGGCTATCAATCCCGATCAGTCTCATCATGTTTTCGCATGTTATCACTAATAGGCTTGAATTATGTGGAATCATACCATGACACAGACTCACCATGCACTAACACCTATCCTCTCAATTTCTCACAGAGGTGCTAATATTTTCGGTATTGCAACTAGTATCCTCACTTCAAAACAAAATCTTCATTTTTCAACACAATGATTTCAGTTTGAGTATAAGGATTACTTTTCAACACTAACTCACAGAACAAATTCACACTCATTCATACATATTGCCATAAGCTTGCCCTTATTTTCACTGCTTTAAGTTTGCTATACAGCTCTTAGGAGCACGATAAGACTTTCTTAGCTTGTAACATAGGATCAGGGTCAGGTAGGGTATATTTAGGTATACTTTAGTGACTTTTTTCCCTCCTTGACTGTCACGACCCAAATCCGGGCCGCGACTGGCACCCACACTTACCCTCCTATGTGAGCGAACCAACCAATCTAAACCTTAACATTTCAATGTAATAACGGCAGAAAATAATGCGGAAGACTTAGCTCATTAGTAAAATCAATTCAATAACTATCAATATTCACATCTATTATTCCCAAAACCTGGAAGTCATCATCACAAGAACATCTACTTTAAACTACTAATTCTAAGAGTTTCTAAAATCTAAAAACACATAAGAAGCTAGTCCATGCCGGAGGTTCAAGGCATCAAGACATGAAGGAGAAGATCCAGTCCAAGCTAGACGCATTAGCTCACCCTGAAGATCCGATGTGACGAAGACTGGCTTGAGTTACTATTGAGTCGAAGATGACGGCACGTTTGCTGCACTCCACAAATAACAAGAAGAAAACAATAAAAGTAGGAGTCAGTACAAAGCACGGGTACTGAGTAGATATCATCGGCCAACTCAAAATAGGAAACAGTATATATCAAGTAACATCATAAAAGCAACTATGATACTCAATCATGTAGCAACAACAAGCACTATATCATTAGCAATTACCGTCAAGTTCACACATGAGGACTCAAGCCCCAATACCATACTCATTTGGGAATCATGTTCGATAGATTGAGTATATTAACATCTTTCAAGATTCATTATCTTTATTTCTCTTGTGTCGGTACGTGACACTCCGCTCCCTCATATTCATTATTCCTCTTGTGTCGGTACGTGACACTCCGATTCCTCATATTCATTATTCCTCTTGTGTCGGTACGTGACACTCCGATCCCCTAAATCTACGTGTCGGTTCGTGACACCCGATCCCCTAAATCTACGTGTCGGTTCGTGACACCCGATCCCCTAATTCTACGTGTCGGTTCGTGACACCCGATCCCCTAAATCTATGTGTCGGTTCGTGACACCCGATACCCTAATTCTACGTGTCGGTTCGTGACACCCGATCCCCTAATTCTACGTGTCGGTTCGTGACACCCGATCCACTAATATCATTCTGTAAATCATCAAGCCTTCTTCTATACCAAGGCATCATCAATCCCATTGCTTTAATTCATCAAGCCTTCTTCTATACCAAGGCATCATCATTAATAATGTATATTAAGGTTTCCTTTCAAGATTTGGGATTCAATATTTTCATCATGCTTATCTTATCACAATCACATAATCATATTCATGCAAGCATATAATTAAGCATATAGCAGGGTTTACAATATTATCAATACATATCATTCTCTATTAAGAGTTTACTACGAATATCTTAAGGGAAACCATAACCTACCTCCACCGAAGAATTGGAATCAACAAGCAATCTCCCAGGCTTTGATATTCTTCTTCCTCGTTCGACTCTTTCTCTCTCAATCGATCAATCTATCTCTCACTTTTCTTTTCTCTTTTCTTATTCAAAACACTCTTTCTTTTACCCCAAATTAGTATATAATTAAGAATAAAAGATGGTAATAATACCCCACTAATTAACTTAGGGTTACCTCTTTTAACCCCTCAAGAATTTGAGTTATTAATATAAACCCACGAACTTTATAATTAAGGCAAGAATAGTCAAAAACGTCCCTTAAAACTTAACCAGAAATCCGACTCTGCCTGGGACTTGCGCAACCTGTGACGGGCCGTCGTGCCTGCGACGGTCCGTCCTGCAGGTCGTCGCAGAGTTCAGAGACCCAATTTCCACCAAGGGTCTGTGACGGTCCGTCCTGCCTTTCCGTCACAAAGTTCAGAGAGTCGATTTTTAGTACCCAATTTCAGATTTTCTAAGTGTTTTGAAACGAGACCCTGCGACGGTCCGTCGTGCCCTTGACGGTCCGTCGTGGGGTCCGTCGCTTCTGTCAGTTTTTCCAGAATTGAAGTCTGTTGCTCAAAATGACTAAACGGGTCGTTACATTAGATACCAATTTACCCATCGTTCGTCCCCGAACGATCAAAAGAAGGAAAACAAGGGCGAAAAGGAGTACCTGAATCTGTAAACAGATGTGGGTATTTTTCTCGCATATCCGCCTCCTTCTCCCAAGTGGCTTCTTCAACCGGTCGATTCTTACATTGCACCTTGATGGATGCAATCTCTCTTGACCTCAACTTACGAACTTCTCTATCTAAAATAGCAATAGGCTTCTCTTCATAAGACAAGTTCTCATCAAGCAAAACTGAATCCCAACGGATAATGTAGTTTCCATCCCCATGGTATCTTTTCAACATCGACACATGAAATACCGGATGCACTCCGGACAGCCCTGGAGGCAAGGCTAACTCATAAGCCACCTCTCCTACTCGCTTAAGTACTTCAAATGGTCCAATGTATCTTGGACTTAGTTTACCCCTTTTTCCAAACCGCATCACCCCTTTCATTGGTGAAACTTTCAACAAGACTTGTTCACCCTCCATGAACTCTAAGTCTCTAACCTTTCGATCTGCATATTCTTTTTATCTACTTTGCGCCGCTAGAAGCTTTTCTTGAATAGACTTCACTTTTTCCCTTGAATCCCTCAAGAGATCAGTACCCCAAGGTCTGACCTCGAACGCATCAAACCAACCAATGGGAGACCTACATCTCCTACCATACAATGCTTCAAATGGGGCCATATCAATGCTTGAGTGATAGCTATTATTGTATGAAAACTCCGCTAAGGGTAAGAAGCTATCCCAATGACCACCAAACTCTATCACACACGCACGAAGCATATCTTCCAACACTTGAATCGTTCGCTCAGACTGACCATCGGTCTGGGGATGGAACGCAGTACTAAGGTCCAACCTAGTACCCAATTCTGCATGCAATATTTTCCAAAACTTAGAAGTAAACTGCGTACCTCTATCTGATATGATGGATAGTGGAACCCCATGCAATCGCACCACTTCCGAGATGTAAAGTTTGACTAACTTTTCTGCATTGTAAGTCACCTTGACCGGAATGAAATGAGCAGATTTAGTTAACCTATCAACAATCACCCAAATGGAGTCATACTTACCCATTGTCTTCGGAAGACCAACCACAAAATCCATTGCAATTCTTTCCCACTTCCATTCCGGAATGGGCATTCTCTGAAGTGTTCCTCCGGGCCTTTGGTGTTCATACTTTACTTGTTGACAGTTTGGACATTTGGCAATAAAATCCACAATGTCACGCTTCATTCTAATCCACCAAAAGTGTTGCTTTAGGTCACGATACATCTTGGTTGCGCCCGGATGTATAGAATACCTTGAACTATGAGTCTCTGTCAGAATAGTATTGATCAAATCATCGATGCGGGGTACACATACCCTTCTCTTGATTCTCAAAACACCTTCCTCATCGATTTGTGCTTCCTTAGCCTCTCCTCGCAATACTTTATCTTGAATTCTGCGCAGTTTCTCATCATCAGACTGTTTTCCCTTAATTTTGTCAAGAAAGGAAGATCTTGCCTCCACAGAAGCCAACAATCCTCCCCTCTCATTTACTTCTAATCTCATCAAGTCATTAGCTAGAGTTTGGACCTCTCTAGCCAGTGGGCGTCTAGAAGCTTGCAAGTGAGATAGGCTTCCCATGCTTCCCGCCTTCCTACTTAAAGCATCCGCTACAACATTCGCCTTCCCCGGATGATACAAGATAGTGATATCGTAGTCCTTTAGTAACTCCATCCATCTCCTCTATCTTAAGTTCAAATCTTTCTGAGTAAAGACATACTGAAGGCTACGATGATCCGTGTAGACCTCACACTTAACCCCATATAAATAGTGTCTCCATTGCTTTAATGGAAACACTACCGCAGCCAATTCCAAATCATGAGTTGGATAGTTACGTTCATGCACCTTTAGTTGCCTTGAAGCATAAGCAATCACACTCTTCTCTTGCATTAGTACTGCACCCAAACCAGAATAGGATGCATCACAATAAACAATGAAGTTCTTACCCTCTACTGGCAAGGTAAGGATAGGTGCGGTAGTCAACAAAGTCTTGAGCTTCTGAAAGCTTTCCTCACATTCATCCGACCATACAAATGGGACATTCTGCTTAGTCAAGTTCGTCAATTGGGAAGCGATAGAAGAGAATCCCTTGACGAATCGGCGGTAGTAGCTAGCTAACCCAACAAAGCTCCTTATTTCTGACACATTAGTGGGTCTTACCCAATTCTTCACTGTCTCAATCTTAGAAGGATCCACCATCACTCCATCCTTAGAAACCACGTGTCCCAAGAAGGACACTGCATCTAGCCAAAACTCACACTTAGAGAACTTGGCATAAAGCTTCTTCTCCCTCAACATTTCCAATACCATTCTCAAATGCTCTTCATGTTCCTTCTTTCTCTTTGAGTATACCAATATATCATCAATAAATACGATCACGAAGAGGTCCAAATATGGCTTAAAAATCCCATTCATCAAGCTCATGAACGCAGCAGGGGCATTCGTAAGACCAAAGGACATCACTACAAATTCATAATGCCCATACCTCGTTCGAAAAGCAGTCTTTGGCACATCCGTTGCCCGTATTTTCAATTGGTGATAACCGGATCTCAAATCAATCTTAGAGAAGACACAAGCACCTTGTAACTGATCGAACAAGTCATCAATGCGGGGAAGAGGATACTTGTTCTTTATGGTTACCTTGTTTAGTTGTCTGTAGTCTATACACATTCGAAAACTCCCATCCTTCTTCTTTACAAACAAAACTGGAGCACCCCAAGGGGATGCACTTGGTCTAATGATGCCTTTGTTCAATAACTCTTGAAGTTGTGGTTTTAACTCTCTTAACTCCGCGGGAGCCATTCTATAAGGGGGTATAGAAATGGGGCGAGTACCGGGTTCAAGATCAATACAGAAGTCAATATCCCTATCCGGTGGCATACCAGGAAGATCTGCAGGGAACACATCCAGAAACTCACGAACTACTGAAACCGAGTCAATCGAAGGTACTTGGGTAGTGTCATCCTTGAGATGTGCCAAGAAAGCTAAACACCCTTTACTAATCATTTTCTTAGCACGAAGAAAGGAGACGATGCGGACCGGATTGGAAGTGTAGTCACCCTCCCACACTAACGGGTCTGTCCCAGGCTTGGCTAACGTCACCGTTTTAGCATTACAATCCAAGATTGCAAATTGCGGAGAAAGCCAAGTCATACCCAGAATCACATCAAAATCGTCCATTTCTAAGATAACCAAATCTACATAGGTGTTGCTCCCCACAAAGTTCACCAAACAAGACCTATACACCTTTTCAACTACCACAGACTCACCCACCGGAGTAGAAACACGAATAGACATATCAAGTAATTCACAATGTAAATTTAGACCATTAGCAAATGATGAAGATACATAAGAAAACGTGGATCCAGGATCAAACAATACAGAAGCCATGCAATCACAAACCAAAAGATTACCTGTGATGACAGCATCAGATGCCTCCGCTTCAGACCGCCCAGGGAAAGCGTAACAATGGGCCCTATCGTTCGTCTGTCCGTTGCCCCTACCATGTTGTGATGTAGTGGCCCCAGTTTGCCCATTACCTCTGCCGTTTTGGTGACCACTATTACCTCGACCACCACGCCCTCCAGAAAAACGGCCTCTACCATGACCACCTCTACCTCTAGCTATTGGGGGTCTGTAACTTGGTCTGGGACAATTTCTCCTAATATGTCCAATCTCCCCACATCCATAACATTCTTTGGAGTCGATCATATGCCCCTCGGAGAAGTGTTGATTGGTCTGAGGTGGTCCCCCAACTACAGTCTGTAGTGAAGACTGAATTGGTCGGACTGAGTAACTTCCCGAACCTTGTCCTCTAGTGTAAGAACCATTAAACTCACCTCCCTTTCGAAGCCTTTTTGATGTCGATGTTGTGGTGAAGTCGTCTGGCTTCACTCCTTCCACTTCTATCACAAAGTCTACCACCTCTTGGAAGGATTTTGCCGTTGTCGCTATCTGTAAGGCCGAAATCCGCAATTCTGACCTCAACCCTTTCACAAACCGGCGAATCCGCTCTTGAGGACTGAAACAGAGTTGAGTGGCATATCTGGATAGTGCACGAAACTTAGCCTCATAAGCATTAACCGACGTCCTACCTTGCTCTAGGCTCAAGAACTCATCCCTTTTCCGATCCCTCAAAGTCCGGGGGATATACTTCTCCATAAACAAACTAGAGAATGAGGCCCAAGTCATAGGTGGTGCCTCTATTGGTTGACACTCGATATGTGACCGCCACCACATTTTGGCGTTCCCTTGAAACTGATAAGTCACAAACTCCACACCAAACCGTTCTACTATACCCATCTTGTGTAGTAACTCGTGACAGTCAACCAAAAAATCATAGGCATCCTCCGATTTAGCACCCTTGAAGACCGGAGGTTTCAATTTCAAGAACTTACTGAAAAATTCATGCTGATCATTTGTCATTATAGGCCCAGTAGTCAGACGTGGAAACGTGCCTATTTCCAATAGAACATCCATGCGGGGAGCCATAGTAGCCGCATGTTGTACTTCTGAAACCGGAGGTGTTGGTGCAGAAAACACTGGAGGTGCCTGACCTTGATCAGATAACCCGCTAAGATAAGCCAGAACCTGATTGATCATCTCTGGGGTAGGTTGGGGTGGCGTTTCCTCATTTTGCACTTGTTCGGTTTCCCCAACCTCTCCTTCTCTTATTACTTCCTCAGTCGGTGTTCGTCCTCTCCCTCTAGAGGACGTCCTCCCACGACCTCTACCACGGCCACTCGCCGCTGTTCTTCCTCGAGCCACAGCCCCAGTGGTTGGCTCCGTTGTTTCTTGTCTGGCCGATGTTGGTGTTGGCGTAGTCGTTGCTCTAGTTCTAACCATCTGCGAAAGAGAGTGAAGATGGTCAAATACCAATTCGTATCGCCCAGATACCAATTGGACTCAAGTAGTAGCACGAAAGAAAGAATGAAAGAGTGAAATTTTTCCTAAAGTCTTATAGCCTCTCAAGGAAAAGTAAAGGCATCCCCCTACCGTTCCTTAAGACTCTACTAGACCTGTTCTTGTGTGATGAGACCAACGAACCTAATGCTCTGATACCAAGTTTGTCACGACCCAAATCCGGGCCGCGACTGGCACCCACACTTACCCTCCTATGTGAGCGAACCAACCAATCTAAACCTTAACATTTCAATGTAATAACGGCAGAAAATAATGCGGAAGACTTAGCTCATTAGTAAAATCAATTCAATAACTATCAATATTCACATCTATTATTCCCAAAACCTGGAAGTCATCATCACAAGAACATCTACTTTAAACTACTAATTCTAAGAGTTTCTAAAATCTAAAAACACATAAGAAGCTAGTCCATGCCGGAGGTTCAAGGCATCAAGACATGAAGTAGAAGATCCAGTCCAAGCTAGACGTATTAGCTCACCCTGAAGATCCGATGTGACGAAGACTGGCTTGAGTTACTATTGAGTCGAAGATGACGGCACGTTTGCTGCACTCCACAAATAACAAGAAGAAAACAATAAAAGTAGGAGTCAGTACAAAGCACGGGTACTGAGTAGATATCATCGGCCAACTCAAAATAGGAAACAGTATATATCAAGTAATATCATAAAAGCAACTATGATACTCAATCATGTAGCAACAACAAGCACTATATCATTAGCAATTACCGTCAAGTTCACACATGAGGACTCAAGCCCCAATACCATACTCATTTGGGAATCATGTTCGATAGATTGAGTATATTAACATCTTTCAAGATTCATTATCTTTATTTCTCTTGTGTCGGTACGTGACACTCCGCTCCCTCATATTCATTATTCCTCTTGTGTCGGTACGTGACACTCCGATCCCTCATATTTATTATTCCTCTTGTGTCGGTACGTGACACTCCGATCCCCTAAATCTACGTGTCGGTTCGTGACACCCGATCCCCTAAATTTACGTGTCGGTTCATGACACCCGATCCCCTAATTCTACGTGTCGGTTCGTGACACCCGATCCCCTAAATCTACGTTTCGGTTCGTGACACCCGATCCCCTAATTCTGCGTGTCGATTCGTGACACCCGATCCCCTAATTCTACATGTCGGTTCGTGACACCCGATCCCCTAATTCTACGTGTCGGTTCGTGACACCCGATCCACTAATATCATTCTGTAAATCATCAAGCCTTCTTCTATACCAAGGCATCATCAACCCCATTGCTTTAATTCATCAAGCCTTCTTCTATACCAAGGCATCATCATTAATAATGTATATTAAGGTTTCCTTTCAAGATTTGGGATTCAATATTTTCATCATGCTTATCTTATCACAATCACATAATCATATTCATGCAAGCATATAATTAAGCATATAGCAGGGTTTACAATATTATCAATACATATCATTCTCTATTAAGAGTTTACTACGAATATCGTAAGGGAAACCATAACCTACCTCCACTGAAGAATTGGAATCAACAAGCAATCTCCTAGGCTTTGATATTCTTCTTCCTCGTTCGACTCTTTCTCTCTCAATCGATCAATCTATCTCTCACTTTTCTTTTCTCTTTTCTTATTCAAAACCCTCTTTCTTTTACCCCAAATTAGTATATAATTAAGAATAAAAGATGGTAATAATACCCCACTAATTAACTTAGGGTTACCTATTTTAACCCCTCAAGAATTTGAGTTATTAATATAAACCCACGAACTTTATAATTAAGGCAAGAATAGTCAAAAACGTCCCTTAAAACTTAACTAGAAATCCGACTCTGCCTGGGACTTGCGCAACCTGTGACGGGCCGTCGTGCCTGAAACGGTCCGTCCTGCAGGTCGTCGAAGAGTTCAGAGACCCAAATTTCCACCAAGGGTCTGTGACGGTCCGTCACACCTGTGACGGTCCGTCCTGCCTTTCCGTCACAAAGTTCAGAGAGTCGATTTTTAGTACCCAATTTCAGATTTTCTAAGTGTTTTGAAATGAGACCCTGCGACGGTCCGTCGTGCCCTTGACGGTCCGTCGTGGGGTCCGTCGCTTCTGCCAGTTTTTCCAGAATTGAAGTCTGTTGCTCAAAACGACTAAACGGGTCGTTACATTGACATATTGGCTAAACATACCATTTTCTATCATTTTATTTTGCCCAATTTCTCATATTCTTTCACCTTACTATTTTCCCTTCTTTCTTCATTTGTATAAGTGACTCTCTTCTTTTCTTGCTTGTATTTCTTGTATATATATATATATATATATATATATATATATATATATATATATATATATATATATATATATATATATATATATATATATTTCAACTAATTCTTGAGTCATTTTACTTTTGTTCTTTCTCTCTCTTCGTTCTTTTAACCCCACTTTCCAGAGTATTCCTCATAATAGCCACCCTCAACTCATGTCTTTGCCATGAGTCAAAGTACACAATACCCAAAGTTGGGTCAGAGTCATAAAAAGGGTTGTTTACTTCATTAGCCACCCTCAACTTATGCTTTTGGCGTAAGCTGAGGTGCACATGTCCAAGGAGGGACCAGGGCCAACACATTATTCTTAGAAAAGATTAGTTGGGGTGAAAAAGACAGGTCTAGTTTAAGATAAAATCATTTGGATCAAAGAAGGATTAATTTCATTTGGTTTTCTTTTATTTAGGCTAAAAATGGGATATATTGAACAAGGGCCTATGATCCTTTCCTAATTGTCTATTACAGCTTACCTTTAGCAGGACTAACCAGACAAGTTCTAGCTCTGTACAAAAAGTGGACTATTAAAATCATTCTCACACTCACTTGACATCTCATTACTCTACAAGATTATCAGACACCTAGTTCGAATATTAGACTTAGGGTCATGCAGTGGTGTACCTCTATGTCATGCTTAGAGCCACACATTTATCAATTACTATGCCTAGTCATGCATCATTTTCATTTTATCAGGATATCATTTTAGCCATCATGCTTCAGAATTAAACTATGTACACAAGATATAGACATGACGGTTCAATAGAAAAAATAATCAGTCTCTTGGGGAAAAAGAACACAGGCAAGAAAACCCCAAAAGAGGATAGTGAATTGGGCTACTCAGACTTCACCCTAGCACTCACTTTCCATTTACCCCACCCCCAACAAAAAGACATGCAATTGTCCCCAATGCATAAAAAAATTGAAATACAAGAGAGATAGGTGAAGCAAACCTGGGGCACAAAGCGCCGACGATCAGCAAGCTAGTGGGTTTGGTTCCCTGAAACCCACTACCTCTATAATCTAGATACCCTCAATAGTGTCCTCAACATAAACAACACTATCATTAGTGACTCCCACTATCTCCACATTTCTTTAGCTAGACGCCCCAGCAGCTAACTTTACTGCTCTCATATGACGCGCCTCCTCATAAGCAAGTGAGGCTCTCCTCGCAGCCTCCATTTCATGGCGCTTCTTCTTACGTGCTCGAGCTTCATCCTCCTCTCGACCCCTATGCCTCTTGGCATATTCTCGAGAGGGAGGTGGTGGAATCTCTGAAGTGGCGAATAGGGCTGCCATCACTGTGTCTTCAGCAAGATCTGTAGAAGAGGCCTCAGAGTCAGGCACCCTAGCCTCTAAGATCATATCGATGTCTGCACGAAGACTGTCAACCGCAGCCTGAAGGGTCGACACATCCACCTGAGGGGCTGGCCGAGCTAGCACCCGCAACTCAAAAGCGTCCAAGCACTGATGAACCTCAGCGATCTTCCGCTCTGTGTGCTGGACAATTCTCCGCTCCAAGCGCTCTTCTGCCTCAGCAATAGACCTCTGCATTCAAGGCTGGATGTGATGCAGAAGTATAGTCATCTGTGCCTCTAATTTCAAGACCCTAGCAAGTGGGACCAGAGCGGGGAAAGGGGTTGAGCGACCGGGGTAGTGTCAGTGGAAGCCGCCTGCGTAGCCGTGTAGGCCTGTGCTACCGTATCAGCCAGATTGTCACCAAGTGGAGGCAACTCTGGATGGGGCCTTCTGCGTGGAGCCAACTCATTGGCCTCATCCCTAATGAGGCCAATATCAACAGTGCCCAGCGGGGTCTTGACCTGATCAACGTGCCATATAGGCACACCTGCGGACCTGCATAGAGAAAATATCATGCACGGGAAAGGGTAAGTAGTTGTGACCTTAAAAGCCCTCTCGTGTATGACCGCCTGTAGAAGCCAAGTAAAATCCACCTCAAACCCGGCTATCATCGCTGCCATCAGTACTGCATGATCCCATGTGACTATATTATCAGCTGTTGTGGGGGAAAGGCAGTGGGAGACAATCAACCACAAAAACTTCACCGTGATGGTCAGGTTAGCCTTCTTGATGGCTCCCTTCGGCTCAGTCACCCAGTCAGCACCCTCTCTATCAATGGACAAGTGCAGGGCCATCCACCTCTTGGTGGTCTCTCTCAGCGATGGTCACGCAGGAATTGGCCATCTTTGCCAATTTGCCACAGATAGTCAAACTCGGCGGTGAGAGGGGTACGGTTGGCATCAACATCCTCGCCGTATAAATACCGGTGGATGGCAGAAAGGGAGATATCAACCCAAATGCCACGTACTCGGACCTGCTCCAGTGGAGCCTGTTTGGTGGGGGCAGCCCGCCGATCAATCTGGTGATCTGAGAGTCGCTACGTAGGAGGCATAGAACTCTCGGACCAACTCTTCACTATAACGTCCCAACAGACGCGCTGTACACTCCAGTCGATGTTTGGTGAAGAGATTGTGGATCTCAGGCATCGTCGTGAGACTTCCCGTAAGGACCCGCCACTCTAATGTAAATGTCTGTGTCATGACTCCTTTGTCATTCAGGAACTTTGTGTTTGAATATACTTGATACTGCCCGTCGACACACCACCGGTTGGGCTGGTCGGTAACCGGGGTGAGAGCACGATTTGGTGAACCGAGTGTGGATTCCAACTGTCAGCCTTATCAGACGAGGCAGACGGTGCAGCGGTGGTGGGTGCAGGAACCTCAGCAGATCCGGAGGCTTCCTCCGACCACGAAACTCCTAAGGAGCTAGACGCTCCTTCTTCATTAGTAGTTGACCCAGAAGGTGTGTCGGTCAGTGTGCGCTCCTCATCAGACTGGGAGGTAGTGACTACGCCGGACGCCGCCTTTTTGGGTGTGGCTCTGGCAGCACGTGCATCTCGGGATGGGGTGGAAGTGCCTGGGGGCACGTACTCGGGGTCACGCTCATCATCAGAGCCAATGACGGGGCAGGCAGACGGGGCGACAGACTTCGATCGCCCGCGTGCGTAAACTCGATCTTGTTTTGGTGCCACAATAGATAATACCTGTAAAGAATCATTATTAGTACTAGAAGGAGCAAACAAGACAAGCAAAACGACACAAAATAAATAAAAGAGTTAAGATGTAATGACATTTCTATAGTAACATTGAGAACCTTATGTATGTGGAGAACCTTGATGTAAAGTCTTTGACAAGTATGACAGTATATGCAGGACGGACCGTTGCGACTATGACGGTCCATCGTGGGACATTTGGAAAAAAAATAGAGACCCTTAGAAGAAGGGTCTCTGACCGTCATGATGGTTATGCAGGACGGATCGTAGAAGGTATGACGGTCCGTCGTAGATGACCGTTGGAGGACACTTAGAAAAAGTGAGAGATCCTTAGGAACAAGGACTCTGACAACACAACGGTTGTGCAGGATGGATCGTCATGGTAATGACAGTCCGTCGCATGTGTCCGTAGGAGGACAATTAGAAAAATTGAGAGACTCTTAGTAACAGGGTCTCTGACAACCAGAACGATTGTGCAGGACGGACCGTTGTGGTAACGACGGTCCGTTGCATGTGTCCATTGGTGGACACTTGGAGAAAATTGGTCAGTGGGGTGTTAGGGATGTTAGAACGTTCCCTATGAAGGTCCGTCGTGGGTACGGTGGTCCGTCATCGGTACGACGGTCCGTCATCGAGGTCTCGTGGTGTCATTCAATGACAGATCTGGGATTCTCATTCTTCCACTATGACCCAAATGAAATTGTTAGTGTTTTAACCTGCATTTATCTAACCCAACTACCTAGTAAACTAGAAATTCTTAAGTACCTATTTTTAGAGTTTTAACAAGACAATTTTGCGGATTCTCAATCTAGGTCAGACAGAATTTTATTAAAGAATGAAACCATCAAGAAGAACTAGGCTAATACTAATTAATAAACAAAAATTTAATGTAAATGGGTAGAAATCAGAGACACATACTAGAGAATTTGAGAAAAATAAGCGAGGAAGGTACTTGGTGATCAAGTAAAGAACCACAACGGCAGATTCTGACTAGTAGATAGTGAATTTTAGGAATTGAAGAATTTGGGAAAATGATCGGTTGTAAGAGAGGGGTTATGAACTTGGAAGTTGAGGGAGGGAAATGGGAGGAAGAGAGAAGTAATGGGGTGAAATAAAGGGGGTGGGGTTTTTAAATGTTAAGAATTTTTAAAAAACCCAGCCGGGTCGGGTCGGGTACGCTTCATTAATAACGCGATGAGTCCCCGACGACGGTCCGTCATCGGTTCCGTCGCATGTGCGACGGTCTGTCATTGGTTCCGTTGCATGTGTCCTAGTTTTGAAAGTAACAGAAAGATGTACCTGGCACGACGAATTCAAGCGATGGTCCGTCGCGGTCATTAAGGGTCGTCGATGTATCTGTCAGTGACTGCTGCAGAGTGATTTTCTGCAGAATTTCCTGGTGATGTGCCTGCAAATTTAAAACCCATTAATAGAAAATGCTATCATTAATAAAAACAAAAAAACTATAAGTATTGGGTTGCCTCCCAACAAGCGTGTGATTTAACGTCGCGGCACGATTGAGGGCACTTGATTACTCAGCCTTCATCAAGATGGTATGCCTCTATGACTTCATTCACCGATGCAATATTCCCAAAATAGAGCTTTATTCATTCTCCATTCACCTTAAACCTCAATCCCTCCTTGATTTCTAACTCAACTGCTCCATGAGGGAATACTTGGGTAATCAAGTAAGGGCCAGTCCGTTTGGACTTGAGCTTGCCCGGAAGCAAACTCAACCTAGAACTGTCTAAAAGCACCAAATCCCCAACCATAAACTCTCGTTTTTCACTTTTTAGTTCATTATCCTTCTTCATCTTTTCTTTGTGGGATATTAAAGATACTGATTGAAAATCACCACTCTGCCTCATGGACCTACAAATGTTGAAGGTCACTTCTTCATTGTTCAACCAAAATTTCATCTGCCCTTTTTCCATATCAACTAAGGCTCTACCCATATCAAGGACTGACCTCTCAAGAATAATAGGCACTTCAAAATCCACTTCACAATCAAGAATAACAAAATCTGTCGGAAATATGAACGACTCCACTTTTATTAGCACATTGTGGAGTATCCCTATTGGCCTTTTCACTGTTCGATCAACCATCAGTAGCTGCATGAGATTTATGCTTGCCCCAGATCACATAATGCTTTCGCAACATGTAATGACCCGTCTGTACAAGGAATAGTGAACGCACTCGGATCTTCTTTCTTTTGTAACCAGATCTTTCATAAACTTGGCATAACCGGGCATTTGTTCCAGAGCTTCTACCAAAGGGACATTGATAGAAAGCTTCTTCAGCATCCATCCTCGACCTTTTTTACTGATCTCTGAGGAAAGGGTAGTGGTGGTTTAGGCATGGGAATTACCTCTATAGGGACTTCTGCATCTTTTCCAGTGCTATCTTATACTTCACCACTACCTTCTACCACCTTATCATTATCCTTTCTCACATTTTCCTCATTAGACGGCATAGTTGAGTCAATGGTTTGCTTACCACCCCGAGAAATGATTGCCATACATTATGCATCATTTTTCGGATTTTGGATATTGTTGCTAGAATGAGTGCCCGGTTGCCGTGTGTTCACAGTCGCAGATAATTGGGTCATTTGTAACTCGATCTGCTTAATCGATATTGCATGTGTATCAACTTTTTTCCCTATACCCGCTAAATCACTCCTTAACTCTTTAATGTGTTCATCACAAGCATCGAACCTCCTAATCATTTTGTGCAACATATCCTCCACTCGCGCAATACTATCTCCACCATCTCTAGGAGTAACTTCACGATTTCGAGGAGGGACATAGGGCCCATTCCTATCATTTTTGTTACCATAGTTACCCATGTTGAAGTTGTTGTCGCGGTTGTAGTTTCCATCTTGAACATAATGACTCTCAAGGTTATAGTTACCATAGATCCGACCTTGGTTCCCTTGACCTTGGCGCCAATTATTCTGATTTAAGCCTTTGGCAGTCGGTCGGAAACTCCTCGTCTGCTCATTACCGCGTAGGAATCCTTCTCATAATAACACTCATCATTTTGTGGCGGTGGTTTCGACAAGTAGTTGACTGCATTTATCTTTTATGCACCCTAGTGACATGTTTTAGTACCAACCCAAGCTCAGTTCTCATCTGAGCCATTTTTTCACGAATCTCATCTGTGGCTGGGTTGTGAGTGGACTGCACAGCGAAGGTATTTCTTCCGGTATCTGACTTCCTAGTACTCCAAGCTTTGTTGTTCCGGGAGATTTTCTCTAATTTTTCAGCAATCTCAGCATAAGGACACTCCCCATAAGATTCACCTGCTATAGTGTCCAACAACAATTTATTATTATCATCCTGTCCCCAACAAAAGTATTCCTTCAGTGACTCATCATCCATAAGGTGATTTGGGATGCTTCTAAAAAACGAGGTGAATCTATCCCAAGAACTACTAACTGACTCTCCTGGTAGTGTCACAAAGTTGTTCACTCTGTCTTTGTGGTTTAGTTTCTTGGAGACCGGATAGTAGCGTGCTAAGGAAACGTCCCTTAGTTGGTTTCAAGCGAAAATTGAGTTGCAAGGGAGCTCAGTGAACCATATAGCAGCCTAATCCGTCGGTGAGGAAACACTCTTAGACCTATTACATCTAAGACCAAGTCAGACCTCCCTACACAACTTTTACACACTGCCCTAACCTTAGCTATATGGGCATGTGGATCCTCACAAGGTAGCCCTGAAAACAAATCTCTGGCAGTGAGCATTTGCATCAGGCTACTAGTTACCACAAAGGTGTGGCCTGGTGGTAGAGGGGGAAAGACAAGTGACCAATCAGAGTCTGCTATATTGTCATAGCCTTTGTAGTATTCTTGGTGCCGTGGAGCAGGATTTTGTCCCCTATGTTGGTGTTCACCCGGAGCATCGGGTGACAACTGGACATGAACATCAACGGAGCTGGTATGTTCTGGTTTGGATCATCATCATTAATTCTCAAGTTTGGATTCATGTTGCATAGTGTACGCTCTAATTCGTGATCGTAGGGAAACAAGGGTTCCTTTCCTCTCCGTGTATTTGGCATAGAGGGAGGATGATTTCACAAGAATCAAAAACAATAAAACAAGGTAAAATCAAGAAAACATTGACTAAACTATAATAAAAGTTTAAATTAATCTAAAAGCTACTTTCCCCGGCAGCGGCGCCAAAATTTGATACGCTCAAAACTTACTTCTCTAATAAGAAGTAAAACGGTCGTGTCAAGTAAATAACCCAACTAATGAGGTTGGATCGTTCCCACGAGGAAAATAGTTTAGACTTAACTTCAATCTATTATTACTATTGTTAGTCAATTATTTCCTTGGAAAGCAAAAATGATAAAAGGGGGTTTTCTATTTCTAAATAAATGAAAATAACTAGCGAAATTAAAGGAGACAATCAACAACTTCGAATGTTGGAGTTTAATCAATTAATCAATGTAACTAGGGTTTATGTGTTCCCCACAGGTTCATAAGTTGATAATTCTAACTATAACAATTCTTTCCTAGTATCTTGCATGCAAAGTGATAAGTTATGTATTTCTAAATCCTTGGTCCGGCATCTAGAAAATTTCACTCCGCACCATGGTCCGGCTACGTGTGTTGCTATACTAACCCTTACCTTTACCTCATATTAAGCATCATATTCGATATTTGACTAAGTTATTACCTCGTACCAATCAATACTAGCCTATTAGATAGTATACACTAAATCTTGTTGATAATTCTTTTCCTATTATCTACGTACTTGGCCTGGCAGGTAGCATTATGATGAAATCTAACGTTGGCCATACGTTAAAGATACTTCTAAGCGAAAGAATTATCAATACATGCAAGACACTATTCTAGAATTGTTATTTTAGTTAGGTTTTGCCTCATTATTCACCTATGGTTCCCACAACCCTAGTTATGGAGTTTAGTTACCCATAATCATAATCACAATATTCAAATAGGTAATATAAGAATTCATGCACTTACTTCAATGAGAAAGAATAAAATCCAAAAGTTCACTTGATTAATCAACAAAAGTCACCAATAATCATTACTGAAATTAATTGAAGACTAAAGATTCTCCAAAAGTGTAACAATAATTACCAAATCTAATCCACAAAAGAAGCTCAAATAATCAAGAGTCTAACCCTAAAAACGAGGTTTTTTAACTATTTATAAAAAATAAAAACCTAATTAAATAAGGATTCTATTTGCTGGAAATCTGTAAAAACGCGGCTGGGTCGACGGACCTCGCAACGGATCGTCGTGGTCACGACGGGCCGTTATGGACTCCGTTGTCCCATACTTGTGCAATTTCTTCTGTTGCTCTCTTCATTAACCTCGACGGCTGGTATGACGGATCGTCATAGGCACAACGGTCCGTCGAGGGTCTCCGTTTCAAAACACTTGAACTCTTGAAATTAGGGTACTGAGACTACTTCTCTGATGTTCATGACGAACTAGCAGGACGGACCGTCATGGCTACGATGGTCCATCACGCACTCCGTAACCCCACACTTGGTCAGAATTTCCCATCTTCCTTAAGCAGCTGCACTACGATGCCACCTACGGACCGTCACGAGCACGACGAACGTCACAAGCTCCATAGGTGGTACTTTTCTGTATTTCTTGCTCAAAACCTCCGCATTCATCTTTTAGACAGATTTCTTGCAAATAAAGAGAAACTTACATAAAAATTAGTACAAAAAGGCTTTTGGACACACTAAACTTAAGGAAAAATTATTTAAAATACCGTGAAACCATGGTATATCAGATATTATGTTTTTTAAAATAATGTATTTAATATTAGAACACACACATAATAATTTATTTTGGCAAAACACATAAGCGGCTCCTTGCACTTGTCAAAATTTTCCGTATAAACACCTTAACAAGAGCTCCTTCCTATTGAACACTTAAACCACTTAAAAAGTGTACCTATCAAAAACACTTTGTTGACTTGACACCTGTTGTTTGAAGCATTTATTTTAAGATGGAGCGCGTGACATTACACACCTCCTACGTGGAAAATCTAATCTATGTGGTAATACACATAACAAAACACCGAACACCTCAGTCATTTCCCTAAATCCCCAAAATTCATTTTGAATAAACCCTAGATTTTCTTTCACGATTCCCGTTAAATGTGGTCGATTCTCTAAGTAAACCTTGCAGTCATCTTTTGAATCTTCATGTATTCTTCTTATGCGTGCTCGATTGAAGAAAATAATTGTTATTGTTGTGTTCTACGGCTGATTCGAGAAAGCTAAGGCATTTGAAGAAGTTAAAATCGACAAATTGGATAATTCTTTTATTGTGAAGAAGATAAATGAAGAAATATTTTAATTTTCGACAACAATGGTGAGATATGGAGAAGAAAGAGATGAGAAATAAAACAAGTGGGAAAATCTAGGGTTGGATAAATAAAAGGGAAAGATTTGGACCGTTAAGTGTGCCAATCTGACACATCACTTTTTTTTTTCACTTTACCCGCTCAAAAGGCGTGCCTAAACGACAGGTGACAAGTCAGTCAGGTGTGTTTGATAGGTACACTTGTTGAGTGGTTTAAGTGTTCAATAGGAAGGAGCTCTTGTTAAGGTGTCTATACGAAAAATCTTGACAAATTTAAGAGGCCACTTATGTGTTCTGCCAATTATTTTTATATCTGTTCATTATTTATCAACCAAATGGGCCAATTATTTTTATATCTGTTCATTATTTATCAACCAAATGCACATATACTTACCTTTTTAAAAGGTATAACTTAAATTTTATATTTTACTTCTAGGGTCGTTTGGATGAATATAAAAGAGTCAATCCCAATTTTAAATAAATACTTTCCCCGTCCGATATTGTTTGTCATAATTTCTATTTTTAGAGTCAAATTATATAAACTCTGACTAATATTTTAAGATGTATTTTTTCATCATATTAATATGAAAAAAAATTGCAATTTATAGTACTTTTCATATAGTTTTAGAATATCTAATTTTTTTTTGTTTAAAATATCGAATTAATATGGTCTAATTTAACTTTGAATATTAATCAAATTGACTTTCGAAAAGCGCAATATGACAAATAATTCCGGACTGAAAGAGTAGTATTTACTGATGATATTAAAAATACCCACGTCAAATTGTGTGATAATTTATATATAATTCTATTCGGTAATTAAAAAAAATCTATGGATCATATAATTTAACGACAAAAATACTCAATAATTAATTCAAATATAATAATTTTTAGTATTATTTATCATCACCTAAATAATTTGTGCTGTATAACCTTCCACATAATTAGTATATGAATTAAACGATCTCTTAATGATGTGCTCTTTTAGTGATATAGCATATTTAAGTCACGAAATCTCGTACTTTCTCCAATTTAAAATAATGGTCTAATTTAATTTTATATAAAATTTAAAATAATAGAAATATTTTTTATGCTTATTATCCTAAATTTAAGTTATTACATGTATATATACTAAATACTTTGTACTTTTATGATCTTAAATATGTGATAATAAAAATTAAAATTAAAGTGTTATAAAAAAGAAAATAAGTCATTTTTTTTTATTCTTTTTGAAAAGAAAAAAAGTAATAATTTTAATTTGTACTAGAACATTTCATTTTTTTTTTATGTCCATATAAAAAACTTAGAACCATCAATAAAGACTAGACCCGTTGGGTCGATCTAGTCTAACTTAGCCAGTCTTGAATAAGTCATTGATTTATGGGGCTTGAGAAATATAGATAGGATTGGCCCGCGGATTAATAAAAAATAATTAAAAAATATAATATAATATTAAAATTTAAAATTAAACAAATTCAAAACTCAAAACAATTTGATTAATATTTTTATTTAGATATTTATACTTTTACTTGAAAAAAATTTAATAAATATCATAAAGATAATTTTATTTGTAGATTTGGTTACAACGGAGTAATATTAACATCGTGTAACATTGTTTTGTCGATATTTATGATAACAATTTTAAATTATAATTTATAATTTAATTTAGTAATTATAAAATAATATAAATTTTAAAAAAATGAAGTTACATGATAAACCTTTAACTCACATACTTGTAAGTTGGGTCGATCACTTTCTCGCTTTCTGGCCTACATAAAAAATAAACTAGCCCAACTTAACCCATAAAATATCAAAGCTTATATGAATTAATCTGAATGTATGGGGTAGCCCATATTGATAACTCTAAAAAGAAAAAATATATTATTATTCGTGAGATGAAAGAAAAAACCTCGAACCACAAGAGTTCATTATAATTTAATGCTCATTATATCGCATAATATAAAATAATAAATAAATATATTTTCATAAGAAAATCTTTTACTGCACTAATTATTGTTAGTATTACTATAACCAAAGTGAAACATTTACCAGATGCAAAAATATTCAAGAACAATCTTATTATGATTAAAGTAATCAAATAAGTATTTCTTTTTTGAAAGAGCATAAAATTTTCTAAAAACATCTAATACTATTTAAAGAATGAGAAGGCGTTTGGTTATGATAATTTATCATCTTTTTGTCGTTGAATTTCGGAAATTACTCTTTTAACATTTTATTAATGCCCCATAAATAGGGACATAGAAAATAATTTATATTATCTGGAACTATATAAAAATTATTATAAAACATAATAATCAATAATAAAAATTTAGAGAACTTAATTCTTTAAGTGATTTTCGAAATTTTATTATGTCATATAAATTAGGATAAATAAAGTAAAATATATTATTTAAAAAATTACATAAAAAATATTATAAATCATGATAATTAATAAATTAAAATATAGAAAAAAATTAATTGACTCTCGAAATTTTATAATTAGAACAGGGGAATACATATATACTTTGAAAATAACGTCATACTTTAAAAAGCCAATAACTAACAATTTAAAATTTAAAAGACACATTAAAATTTAATTAGCTCAAGAAACTTTATGGGATATAAAAATAATATAATATATAATTTTCTTTTAAAAAAACATAAAAAGTATTCTAAAATGCAATATTTAACAATTCAAATAATAATCAAAAATTAATTTTAATCTATCTTTATATCACATAAATTTAAAGGGATGGTAAAAGTGATTTTAATAAATTAATTGACTCTGGAAATTCTATAATTTGAATAGGGGAATACAAATATTCTTTAAAAATAACGTAATACTTTAAAAAGCAAATAACTATCAATTTAAAATTTAAAAAACACATAAAAATTTAATTAGCTCAAGAAAAATTATGTGTTACGTAAAATTGGGATGTAAAAATAATATAATATATAATTTTCTTAAAAAAACATAAGAAGTATTCTAAATGCAATATTTAACAATTCAAATAATAATCCAAAATTAATTTTAATTTATCTTTATTACATAAGTTGAATGGAGACAAGTGTTTTAGCCACAGAGAATACAATGCCACTACTCAGCTCAATAAACTATTTTTTTTCTTTTTATTTTCCCCAGAAAAACAAAATAGGCTTTTCATTAAGCTTGACAAAATTGACACTCAAACCAGCCATAGCGATAGGAGAGAAGTACGGCGATAATGGAGTTATCAGTCTTGTTGCTTCAGCTTCCGGAAATTAGACGCATGTTAGCTTCGTTCTGCTACTAGAATTCTCAATGGGTACGTAATTCTATTTTTTGTTAAATTGTGTTGCTACAACAATCGTTAAAAGGTACGCAGTTCTATGTGGTAGCTTACTTCTCTTTTTTTTTTTTGAATTTTATTTGTCATGGAGTACATATTTGATTGCTTTCATGTGTCTTTTATTTTAATAGGGCACAAAATTTTAGAAGGTGAATGAATTTGTTATTAAATTAAATGAATATTTAAACAAACTAAAATATAAGACATATCAATTGAGGTGTACGCCCAGCATTCATTAGGGGCGATTAGAGACTTTTATGATAGAGTTGAAGTACAGTGGGAAGAGACTTGAAACATTTTGAAGTCGTGATGAGGTTGCACCGAAGATCGACTTTTGGGTCATTTTATTAGTTTTGGTGATGGATGAATTAACACAACATATTCTAAGGGAAGTGCAATGGTGTATGACATTCGCAGAAGACGTATTGATCAATGAGACATGCGATGAAATTGGATATGCTCGAACCATACCGCATCTCGATTTACACATAGATAATCTACTGTATTACTCAAAAGAGTCATACTCATAAATAATTGACGATAAGTTGGAGGTTTGGCGACAAATCCTAAAGTCTAAAGGGTTTAAAGTTGTGACTTATTTTAGTGTTTCTACACCAAAATAAACTCTTAAGCACTTTTAAAGTGTTTGAGTAAATTTACAAAGTGCTTATAAGTACTTGATTTTAAGCTAAAATGGTAAAAATAATCCAAAAGTCATAAGTTAGAATTTTTAGCTTATGACTTTTGGCTTGTAAGTTAAAAGTCAAAAGTCAATCCAAACAGACTCATGACAAAGAACACGAGTAGCAAGTTCAACAACATAACTCATGAAGCATATATTAAAGTGAGGATTGATACACAATTCATCTCAAGTGAGTAAGTTTCATTTATGTTAGGTCAATAATAAAAAAAAGTGGGGAGATTGACAATGATGTTACACATTATATTCGAGTTGGGTGGATGAAATGAAAACTCAGATTCTATGTTTTCTAAGATAATAATGTCCCACCAAGATTTAATGGTATGTTTTATAGAGCGGTTGTCAGACCAACTTTGTTGTATCATACGAAGTGTGGACCAATTAATAACTCGCGCATTCAAAAGATGAAAGTAATGAAAATGACGACGTTGAGATATAGTGTGAGCATATTTAAAAAAGAATAGTTAGGATTGAATATACTTGTGATTTGGTGATAATGGCCTCTACGGTGAACAAGATGGAAGTGAAGGTTGAGATGGTTTAAGCATGTGAAGAAGAGTTGCATTTCAATGAGCAAGTGTGAGAGGTTGACTATGGTTGATCTGAGAGAGAGAGGTGGACTGAAGAAGTATTGCAAAGAGATAATTAGACTAGACATGAGAATCTTGTAGCTTACCAAGGAGATAACCCTAAACAGGAGGATATATAGGTCAAAGATTCTAATAGAAAATTAGTAGGTACTCGAGCATTGTATATTTTACACGATCCATATAATTATTACTTGTTATTTCCTTTTACGTTATCGTATTATTTATTGTTGATGCTATTTCTTTTTCCATTACTTTCAACATGACTTCTTTATTATTGTATTTTCTTTTCATACATCTTTTGATATGACTTACCTTAGCTGAGGATTAATCGAAAGTAAAATTTTTATGAGATAGAGTAAGGTTGCTTACACATCACCTTCTCTTGGCCTTACTTATGAGACTATACTAGATATGTTATAATTGTTTTTGTACACTTGAACACTAGGAATTGTGGGGGATATTCCCCCCCCCCCCCCCCCCCCGGCACACAAATTTTATTAGCTTACCTCCATTGTAGATTCCAAACCCGGATAAAGGGGAAGATTACTAGTAGGCTAGCTTCCACCATAAAACTAACCAATTTCAATTAGAAACTCTCATATAATAGAAATCATTAACTTGCTCACTTAGGCACGCGTTACATTCACCGAAGTGATGAGAAATAAATAAGGGGTTTCATCACATTGTTTCCTAGTTGTGAGAGATTAAGACAAGGGTTCTATCAGGAACGAGTGTGGTGGGAAAGAAGTTAGTCTTATCTCATCAACATCTAAATATTGTGTAAAGTTGAAAGGCCACACATTTGGATGGGTGTGGATAAATAAAGCAATCCGATCACATCAACATTGTGATGTAGTGCAAATTAAGAAACGATTATCGTATTGTGAATGTGTTATGGATCTTAGGGGAAGTATCGATTCACAGAGCCATATATAAATCAGCACGTTAAAGGAGGCTGAAACCTTAAAATTCATTAGAAGAGCGCTCTGATCTCTTGTTTGTTGAATTATGACTTACTGATTTATTCATCAAAAGCCCCTTTAAATAGGAGTCTTATTACATTAATAGAAAATCTAATTCTTATGTAAGTAGGAGACCTAAATCTTATTCTAAACTAATAACTATAACTTAACATCATCCTTATAAAACTATGAAATATAAACCCTATTCTAGAATAATAAATAAAGTTACTAAATAAATAATTAAATACTTAAATTAATGACTTCCAACGCATCCCTAATATTATACCCCCTCCCTTACGTTGAAAGAACTTTTCCTCAAGCTCAATTTTCCAATTGCAGCCTAGCTTGATGTTGACGTTGATAAATTTCACCTCTATTAATTTGCTGAAGCTTGACTAATTCTCCTATATAGTTGCCATATTCATGAGATCCAAATCGCTCAAGAAATTGTTCACAACGATATGCCCAAATTAATGAGTTGTTGATATCATTAAAAGTAGGAAAATTCATCTTTGCATAACTTGGTATTGTCGAATTGGAATTACCACTAGTTTGATGATTATGATCAACTGGTTGAATATGCAGTGTATTGCTTCTAGGAGCTGGATTTTTTGATTTACCAATTGTCTGGGCATTACTTGATTCTTCCCCATGGTCTAATGGTTTTTGCAGAGCCAATTCCTAGGCTAGAAAATTATTGTCGTATGACCTGGACAATTCTATTAGAGAGATGTTGTTCTATAGCTGCACGTTTAGAGTCTATTAGTATTTCTGTAATCACATGTTCTTCTTGAAACCTGGTATTGATCTCATGACACATTGTGTTAGGATCTGATACCAAATTGTTATGGATCTTAGGGTAAGAATTGTTCACAGGGCGAAATACAAAATCAGCTCGTTAAAAGGAGACTGAAACCTTAGAATTCATTAGAAGAGAGAACTCTGATCTCTTGATTTTTGTTGAATTATGAGTAACTCATTTATTCATCAAAAGTCCCTAAAATAGGAGTCTTAAAATATAGTTTTTATGAAAATAGAAGAACTAAATCCTATTCCAAACTAGTATTTATAACTTAACCTCATCCTTATAAAACTATGAAGTATAAATCCTATTCTAGAGTAATAAATAAAGCTACTAAATGAATAATTAAATACTTAAACTAATGACTTCCAACGCATCCCTAACAGAATAGATTAGGATAGTCTTGAAAAGAAAAATTGAGGTAGGTATCTAGAACATAGACTTGACAAAAATTAATGGAAACCTAAACAATAGGAGAGTTAATATTGTATCCTTATTTAAGATTATCTCGTTTACTTTTGATGGTAAAATGGAAAAACCAATTTATTTATTTTTTGAGATGAGGGTAACAGTGTATTTTCAAAATTCTCATCATCAAATAATGATGAGCATAGGTTACTTACAATCTCATCAGAGCATATCAAAACTTACCCCTAGGGAGATTCAATTTGCCTATGAAATCGAGAAAAAGATATATATGCCCCCTTATATTCGATTTACACCAAAAGTATAAAAGTTTAGCGCGATTCATCCTTATCTTCTCGATGTTGTTACTTTTATTCTCAAATCATCTAGCATTTCTTTGTTTCCACAAAGACCACCAAATGCAAACTGATATTAACTCCCACCAGTTTCAGTAGAATGTCTTCTTCCTTTTTTCTTTTAGCAGTCTAGCATAACCTTAGTGGTCTGTGGAGTTACCCAGCCTACACCAAGGACGTAGAAAAACATATTCCATAGGTTGGTAAATGCCTTGCATTGTAGGAACAATTGTCTGTTGACTTCAACATCTTGATCACACATAACACATCTTGAACAAATATGTCTTCCTTTTTTTTCCTGAAATACTTCATGTGTTAGACATGCCCTTAAACACGATATTTTTAGAGGTATTTTTATCTTCCAAATTTGTTTCCAAATTCTATTTCTTTTTTCAGTTTCAAAAAAATTCTGTTTTTTCTTTGACCAACATTTTCACTCCAGTAGCAAGAGTTCATTGTGAACACTTTTGCTGTCTATAATTTCCATATAAGCTTGTTAGGGTCATTAGAGGTGCCTCGGAAGGTTTTTAGGATTGAAATAAAACATTGATTCTCTCTATTTCCCGGTCATTAAGGGCTCTTCTAAACAAGAAATTCTTTCCCCGAGGGATCCACATCGGAGAAATTGTGTCGTTGTTGTGTTGGTTGAGTATAACCAAATCTTGAAATACACATTCTTCTCCAATCTATAAATCTTTTTTCTTTGAAATAGGTAAGTTTGTATTCTTAAGCATTAAGGATATGCTGGCCCATCAAAAAGTTAAACTATAGACTCCCTATCAGATCTATAATCTGATTAGTATTTTCTATACATAATTGTTTACACCAAAAGAGTAAAGATACAATACAATTCCATTTGACTTTATGAATGAGATTGAACCTATCTTCGAAACATCTGACATTTCTCCCCCTCCAAACTGACCACCATATACATGAGGGAATCAATCTTCACCATTCTCCAATCCATAAATCATTTGAGAAATTAAGTTTTCTTCCATTTCCCACCTTAAGTGATATGGTATCCTTAAATTATGGCCATAATCTTCTTATGGTCCTCCACAAACTACACCCAAAAGTTCCAACAAACTCCTCCTCAGTAAACTAATGACCGAGTAGTCCATATTTGTCAATGATGACTCTCTTCCATAGTGATAGCGCTTCAGTGCAAAATCTCCACAACCATTTCTTTAGAAGGCAAGAGTTCTGGTGATTAGATTTTTTATGTCCAATCACCTATGCTTCCTACTAAGAGTAACAATATCCCACTTGACTAGATTGTAACCTCTATTTTCTCTATTTCCATTCAAAAGAAAACATTTTTAAGTTTTTAGATCTTTTTCTCAATGCTCTTTGGAATAGAGAAAAGACCTATCATGTAGGAAGAGTCTAGGACTGACTTGACCATGGTCAATCTCGAGGTAATGATTGTTCCACCTTGCAAGTTTCTCATCACATTTCTCCTAAACATCATTCCACACTCCTATGTCCTGTTTTTGTGCTCTCAAACGAATTCCCAAATACTTTGTGGGAAGAGTAGCTATTTGGCAACAAAGATTGCTACTAGCAAGCCCATGTTACTTGCACGATTTACTGGATAGGGGAAACTCTTTTGCCAATTAACGTGGAGCCCAAAAACACCTTCAAAAGTAGTGAACTACTCTGATGTGTCTAATTTAGGTTGTGTCTAATTTAGGTCACGTCAACCTCACAAAAAATCAAAGAGTCATTTGCATAAAGTAAATGAGTAACCCCCAACTCATTCTCCATATTTCCATGCAGTTGATCTTTAAAACCTATTAACCATCCATTGACATTTGCTTTCGTTATCATTTGGTTGAGGTCTTCCATGATAAGAATGAATAAAAAGAGTGAGAGGAAGTCCCCCTACCTTAAACCCCTTTGGGACGGGAAGAAACCTGTAGAGTTACCATTTATAATTAGTGAGAACTTAACAATAGATATCCATAAGCTTATCTAGTTAATCCACTTCCTTCAAAACCCACGTCCTTCAAGATTTCTAGTAGAAAAGACCAATTAACACGATCATATGCCTTTTTTATATCCACCTTACACAACCAAACCTTTTTTGTTTGACTTTGGAGTTCACCAGCTCATTAGCAACAAGTGAGGCATTCATAATTTGCCTTCCTTTTAGGAAAACCGTTTGATGTACATTAACCTATCTCCTTATTATTGTCTTCAACCTCTCGGTGATTAGTTCGAAAATAATCTTATATACTCCCCCTATTAAGATAATAGGTTTGAAATCTTTTAACTCCCCTGCCCTAGCTTTTTTAGGAATCAATGCTATAAAAGTGGCATTAAAAGCTTTTCCAAATACTTCCTTTTGGTGAAAATTGTGAATGTGGAACATCAAATTTTAATGTTCCCCAACACGACTTGAAGAAACTCACTGTGAAACCATAAAGACCTGAAGCTTTATCTCTATCATATTGTTTTAAGCATCCCAGGACCTCCTTCTTGGTCTTTGCATCCAAGTCTGTTCCTCCTGAATTATAGTTGGACAATCCAAGAAATCAAATCTTGGTTTGCAATTTTCAGATTCAGTGTAGAGCATTCTATAAAAACATAGTGTTTCTGAATTCTATAGGGTCTTGTACAATCTCTCCTTTGTCTGTCAACTTGTCAATGGTGTTGTTCCTCTTGTGTAATGTTACCATTTTTTTGGAAAAACCTTGTATTATTATCCCCGTGTTTCAGCCATAACACTCTGGATTTCTATCTCTACCTTGATTCGTCATTGTTTGCCAACTCTTTCAACTCCACTATATGGTGCCTCTTTATCATCATTTCATCTTCAGTCAAATATCTTGTTCTCGAAAACGCATCAATTTCAGCCAAGATGTTCCAGTAAGTTGTTCTTCTTATTTACTATTTTCCCAAAGTTAGATTTGATCCATTCTTTGAGTTTTTCCTTGAGTATTTTCAGCTTAATATTGAGACTATAGTCTAAACATCATTTCACCTTGAGCCACTAGTTCTCGAACTTGAAGTTTGAACTTTTCTTCTTCCAATGTCCACCTTCTAACATGTTAGGGCAATGATCAGAGATGAATCATGTAGTAGCTTGTTGATTTGTAAATATTTAAATGTGATTTTATATATCTTTTAGGATTTAAATTGATATGATAAAATCATATTTGGTATGGTATTGCATAGGTTATGATATTAGATCAATAAGATCATTCTTGATTCTCAAATCTGCCAGAATCAAGGGATTTGATTGTGAGAAGTTTGGTTTTATATATTTTAAATTTTTATCTCTATGAATGAATAAAAGACTACAACTTTGGTACCAAAACTTACATGGTAGCAGAGCAAATCCATTCTTGTGTTAGTTATGACTAAAACATCATTTACTAGGTTACGTCACTCAGCGACACCAATAGAAGTTAACAAAGCTCCAATGAACCAAGACAACAATTCTTGTCATTTTTCTTTTTAGCTTACTTCTCATGAGATGAATTGGAAAGAATTATTTGGAATGGTCACAATTTTCCGTTTTGAAATTGTTGGCCGAGGAAAACTTGGACACCTGATTGGAGAAACGAGAAAGCCTGAACCAGGAGACCCCAAAATAAACGCCTGGAGATCAGAAAACTTGATGGTATTCACTTGGCTACTAAACTCCATGGATTCTGCCATAGGTAAGCCATATTTGTTTCTTCCCACTGCTAGGGATGTTTGGGAGGCTGTTAGAGACTTATTCTAATTTAATGCCTCTCAGATTTTTGAGTTAAAAATTAAATTGTTGAAAGCTAGATAGTGGGAAGAGATGGTACTATTTATTACAATGAGATGGTTTTCCTATGGCAAGAATTAGATCAATGCTATAATGATGGATGTGACTGTCCTAAGGATAGCGTGAACGCAATGAAAAGGGAAGAAAATGAAAGGGTTTATCTATTTCTAGCTGGGTTAAACCAAGAATTCGATGAGCTTCGCTCTCAAATTCTTGAAAAAAAACCACTACCCACCTTGAGGGGAACTTTTTCTGAGATTAGGCGAGAAGAAACAAGGAGGAATGTTATTCTAAAAATAGATCCCAATTTGGAAACTAAAAATAAACATTTTTCTTCTCTAGTTGTTGCGAAAAATGAAAATGACAGGTTAAAGAAGCCATGGTGTGATTTTGCAAAAAATATTGGCACACCTGTGAGACTTGTTGGGAAATCCATGGGAAACCGTCTAATTTGAATATATAATAGGAACAATAGGAATTTCAAAAAGGTAGAAAACCATGGAAACCATGTCTTTCAATGTAACAACAAAGAATCAGGGATGAAATATTCTCTCGAAATGCCACCATTCACCAAGGAACAATTGGAGCTACTGCACAAAATTCTCCAATCTCAACCAAATCAATAAACCTGATCCTCCTACTTGTTCTTTTTCCCAAGAAGGTAATGTACCTTTAGTTTTTTTGAGTACAAATTCTACTGGTATTAGTTCTTGGATCATAGATTCAGGGACAAGTGATCACATGACATGGAATTCCCATTTTTTCTCGACTTACATTCTATCGCAGGAAATAAAAAAGTCAGTTGCTGATGGTTCCTTCTCATCAATTGTTGGAAAAGAGAAGTCAAAATTAACCCCTTTTTTGACTCTTGTTGATGTCCTTCGTGTTCCAAAATTGTCTCATAATCTTTTTTCCATTAGCAAATTGACTCAAAACCTTAATTATCGTGCTATCTTTGACTCTATTTCATGTGTATTTCAGGGTAAGGTCTCAGGAAGGATGATTGGCAATGCTAGAGAGTTTGAAGGTTGCTATTTTCTTGAAGATGGTGATAATTCAATAAATCTAAGTTCAACTTGTTTGAACACTGTTCTAGTTGATAATAAAAACATGTTATGGCACAATAGACTTGGTCATCCTAGTTTTCATTATTTGCAACTCTTGTTACCCCAGTTGTTTATGAATAAAAGTGCATCCTCCTTTGAGTGTGAAATTTGTGAAATGGCTAAACATAGACGTTCATCTTTTTCTTCCAAAAATATCATGCAACAAAACCTTTTAAGTTGATCCATAATGATGTTTGGGGACCTTCTAAGGGAGCAAATGTAAATGGAAAAAGATGGTTTGTAAGTTTCATTGATGATCACACTATACTAACATGGGTGTACCCACTGAAAGACAAAGGGGAAGTAAAACATATGTTTGAGGCTTTATATGTTATGGTAGAGACATAATTTTAAAAGAATATTTAAATATTTCGGAGTGATAATGGTAGAGCGTTTTTCAATGACAAACTAGGTAGTTTTTCACTTCTAAGGGAATAGTACCAAAGTTCATGTCCGAATACACCCCAACAAAATGGAGTAGCTTAGAGAAAAAATAGGCATCTTATGTAAGTAACTAGAGCCTTAATGTTTTCAAGTGAAGTCCCTAAATTTCTTTAGGGAGAAGCTCTTCTAACATCCACCCGTCTTATTAATATGCCTTCCCATGTTCTAGGTTTTAAAACCCTTTTCAGTACGTTTAAGACATATTATCCTAATTCTAGATTGACTCCTAATTCTAGATTGACTGCTGGCCTATCCTTGAGAGTCTTTAGGTGTAGTGTATTTGATCATATTCATGATCATTATAGGAGTAAACTTGACCCACTTGCTAAGAAATGTGTTTTTGTTGGCTACGCCCCTAGTCAAAAGGGATACAACTGTTATGACCAAATACTAGGAAGGTTATTGTCACAATGGATGCCACATTTTTTGAATCTCAATGGTTTTTTTGAACTCATCTTCAACGAAGAAACATAGAGAAGATTCGAGGGATAATAAGGATCCTCTTGACCTTTCATGTAACAAAAAAATTATCTAAGTTTCATGATAGATAGGGGAACTAGTATTTTTTGTACTAACCTAGATAAGGTAAGAGATCCCAACTTAAATATTGGAAATAAGAAAACAGAGACAATACAACTTAGTCATGATACAATAAATGACAAGAACAGGGAACAAACAAAGGAATTACAGGTTTACATGAAAAGAACCAAAACCAAGAAAAAGAGATCAAGGACTCTCGTCAGAACCAAATTTCCACCCCTCAAGATCTCACGGATACACAACGTAATTCTATAGAACCTAATTGTGATTTGCCCCTTGTTACTTTAGACCTTGATATTCCAATTGCCAAGCGTAAAGGGGTAGGAAAAGTCACTAACCATCCCATGTAAAATTGTGTCATATAGAAACTTGTCCCTTTCCTATATAACCTTCCTTTCTGAATTATCTGGAATGGAGATATCGAGAAATGTATAGGATGATTTGAATGTTCCCAAGTGGAAAAGGCAATTCTAGAGGAGATGGATGCTTTTGATAGAAATGAAACCTGGTAAGGTGGAACTGCCACGTGGAAAGAAAACAGTGGGTTGCAAATGGGTGTTCACAATCAAATTTAAATCAGATGGGTCCGTGGAGAGGTATAAGACAAATTTGGTAGCAAAAGGGTTCACTCATACCTATGAGATTGACTATCTTAAGACATTCGCTCTAGTTGCGAAGTTGAATTCAATCAGGGTTCTCCTGACCATTGTTGCCAATCTTGATTGGACCCTTCAACAACTAGATGTCAAGAATGCATTACTGAACGCAAGTACGGAACACTTGAAGAAGAAGTCTACATGAGTCCTCCTCCGGGTTTTGAAGAGAGTATGGAACTAAAGTGTGCAAGCTAAAGAAATCTCTCTACGGGCTCAAACAATCTCCAAGAGCTTGGTTTGAGAGATTTACTCAGTTTGTAAAAAAACAAGGGTACACTCAAGGGCAAACAATCATGCCTTGTTCATCAGACACTCTGTTGAGGGAAAGACAACTATTCTAATAGTGTATGTCGATGATGTCATACTTAGCAAAGATGACTTGCCAGAAATGAAAATTTTTAAAAACAGTTGGCCTTAAAGTTCAAGATCAAAGATTTTGGTCAATTGAAATATTTTCTTGGCATGGAAGTATCAAGATCAAAAGAAGGCTCTATGGTGTCACAAAGGAAGCATATACTAGATTTTCTAAAAGAGACACATATGAGTGGTTGTCGTCCAGCTAAAACACTTATTGATCCAAATATGAAATTCGGAAACAAAGAAGGAAATTCAGTTGAGCAAAGACGATATCAGAGACTAGTGGGAGAATTGATCTACTTATCACACACTCGTCCTGATATATCTTTTGTTGTAAGCTTAGTGAGTCAATTTATGCACTCTCCAATGGAAGAGCACCAAGAAGATGTCTACAAAATTCGAAGATATTTGAAAAGTTAACCAGTGAAAGGTTTGTTTTTAAAAAATGGACAAGATAGGGGTATTGAAAGCTTTACAAATGCGGATTGGGTAGGTTCTACTACTGATAGGAGGTCTACATCAAGATATTTTACGTTTATATGGGGAAATCTAGTGAGTTGGAGAAGTAAAAAGCAAAATGTTGTAGCTCGTAAGTGCTGAAGCTGAATATCGATCTATGGCCCATGGGATCTGTGAAATGATTTGGCTCAAGAAGATGATGGAAGAACTAAAAAATTATTTGTATGACCAGTGAAGTTGTACTGTGACAACAAAGTCATAGCTGCCATAAGTATTTCGCACAATCCAGTTCAATGTGACAGAACAAAGCATATTGAAGTGGACAAGCACTTTATAAAAAGAGAAAATTGAAGAAGGAAACGTGTGCATGCCTTTCATCTCAACAAATCAGCAAATTGCGGATATTTTCACAAAAGGCTTGTTTAAACCAAAGTTTGAAATTTTTGTAAGCAAGTTAGGCATGACAAATATTTACATGCCAACTTGATGGGGAGTGTTGATTTGTAAATATCTAAGTGTGATCAGATATGATTTTGTAGGATTTAAATTGATCTTATAAAATCATATCTGATATGCTATTGAATAGGTTAGGATATTAGATCAATACGATCATCCTTGATTCTCAAATCTGCCAGAGTTAAGGGTACTATAAATTTGTATTTCTATGGATGAATAAAAGAGTACAACTTTGGTACCAAAACTTACAGAATTCATTCCACCTTGAGCCACTAGTTCTCGAACTTGAAGTTTGACCTTTTCTTCTTCCAATTTTGACATTCTACCGTGATAATGCAATGATCAGAGATGACTCTAGGTAGTATCTTTTGCTTGATATTTTTGAATTGTTCTTCCCATTCCATAAAGAATAGCAATCTCTCTAGCCTAGCTACACTTGGGTGATTGAGGCTTCCGAATCACGTGGAAACTCCACCATGTAGCTACACTTGAGATTATGGTCATGTAATTCCATCTCATGTATCCAATTGGAGAATTTAGACATAATAAAAGAGGTTCTGTTACACCATTTTCTATGGTTCTAGTGTTAAAATCTCTACATATGACCCAAGGACTATCACAAATGGATTTAACAACAGTTCGTTCCTCCCAGCAAATTAACTTCTCATTCATGGTATGAGGAGCATACGCTCCAGTGAGGTACCAGGTATAGAGATTATGAGTTGAGACAAACTCATAAGTAATGGAATATTGAACAACTTCAACTGTCCCACACCATAAGGGCCCCCACTGGTTCCTACAACTTCCAGGTAACCATAGTTCATCCATCCGCATGATCATAATTGCTTAGCCATTACTTCAACCTCCTTGGTGAGCTTTGTTTATTGAAAACAGTAAACATCTGCTTCCATTTTTGCATTAGACTCTTCACCATTGTTTTCTTTTTTGTTCATTTAACCCCCTTACATTCTATGTCTATTTTTTAGTGCTTATACTCTACAAATTGGATTGAATGTTAAAGATGAAACTAAATTTCGGGAATATATGACACATTGATTCAAGTGACTATGTGCAACGAAAAAATTCTTGATAAAAGTTGTGTAAAGTCGAAAGGCCACACATCTTGGATGGGTGTGGATAAACAAAGCATTCCAATCACATCAATATTTAGATGCAATGCAAACTAAGAAATTATTCTTGTATTGTGAATGGATTAGGATTTTAAAAAAAGCTAGTCTAGAAAGGACAAATTAGGTAGGTAGCTAGAACATAGACTTGACAAAAATTAATGGAAACCCTAAAAAGAGGAGAGTTAATATTGTATGCCTATGGAAAACTAAATGAAATGTGCAAAAGGCTAGAGAGATAGGCAACATAGAATATTGATTATAGTTTTTTCAGATTTATAAAACTAAGAATATTGTTGGTAGTAAGATTATATCGTTTACTCTTGTTGGTAAAATGGAAAAAACAATACTATTAGTGCTTATACTCTACAAATTGGATTTGATGCTAAAGGGAAAACTAAACTTTGGGAAGATATTGACACCTAGATTCAATTGATTCTATGCAACGAACAAATTCTTCATATGGGAGATCTAAATAGGCATGTGGATAATGATAGTTATGATTTTGATCAAGTTCACATGAAATAAGGTTATGACATTAGGAATGATGAAGGAAATGTTGTTAAATGTTAGCTTTAATGTATCATTTAATTGTAGCTAACAAATGTTGTAAGAAGAGATATTCTCACTTAATAGCAGTTAGAGGTAGTGAAAAATTGTCGAATAAAGTTTATTTATACTAGAAGACATGATATAACTAAATATAAAGAGTGTTAAGGTTATACTGGGAGAAACAATAACCATCCAACATGGATTGTTGATCTTGGACGAAAAATGTAGGAGAAAGCGAGAAAAAGACAACCTGTTAGTAATCAATAATTCAATAGTGTACACTGAAGGCGCCAACTAGCTAGCGATTCAAAAAGAATTATAAAAGAAGTAATATGGGACTTTGACGTTGTCATAGATGTCCGATGGAAGGAAATGACATGTTCTATTAAAAAAAGTAGCAAACAAAGTGTAGGGTGTATCTAAAGGTGTAGGACGTTGATCTCAAGATCATGGTGATAGAATGAGGAAGTGGAAGGAGTGAGTTATACTACAGCTAAAAGAAAGTGCTATAGGAACAAAAGCAAAAGATAGACAAACTTTCACAAGTACGAGAGAGTTAAGAGGGAAGCTAAGAAATTTATTATTAAGGCACGAGGGGATTCCTAAATTACTAAACCAAAAGCGAGGAAATGAGACGAGGAGAAAGAAATGATTAGAATTTCACAATGGAGATAAGAGAATCAAGAAAGTAAATAAGGTACCGATTCTTAATAAGTGTTGATGAGAGATAATGAGATCAAACTATAGATTGAGAGGATATTCTGATCCATTGTTTTATTCCATCTACGATAATAACATTCTTAATCTCCAAACCTCATAGAATAAGTCAAACAAATACGAGATACCATGAGAAATATGAGTAAATAAAGACAGTGGTCTAGATAGTATCTATATTTTAGTTTAGAAGCGTCTCAGAGAAGTTGGCATAGGATGACATACAACTACTTAACTCTATACTATGAAGTGGCTAACTCCCTGATGGGTGGAGAAAGTGTACCATGATTCTAATTTATAAAAACAAAGGAGACATACAAAGTTGTGAGAACTATCATGACATTAAGCATTCAAACAGAATCCACTAGTAATTTAACCAATCTATTATTCTCTTTGTCTAAGGTAGTATATAATGACTTTCTCTAGTATAAGGCAAGTAAGAACACATCGACCCATATTAGTAATCTTGTTGCTTACATCTCACATTCCACCACATTTGGCCCTAGGATCATGGATTGGGCGGTTCTGACCACATTTCTGCTAAAAATTCTTTGTTGTCTAATATTACTTACTCTCTGCCACTTCCAATAGTTATGTTAGCTAATGGTTCTCAAACCATGACAACCACAGTTGGTCAAGACAGTTCCTTACCTTCCTTGACTCTAAATAATGTTCTTTTTGGCCTTGGTTATCCTTTAGCCTCTTGTTAATAAACAACTTGACTAAGCCTTTAAATTGTTTAATGTCATGCTTTAATGACTTCTTTGTTATACATGACCTCAATATCATAAGGTTAATTAGTGAAGGGCATGAGTTAGATGGACTTTATTATATCAATTCTTATTGATGATCCATTATAGTTGTTTAGTCTCCAACTCTTCGAATCTAATCCACAAACGATTGGGGCACCCTAATTTGTCCAAACTTCAAAAGATAGCACCTAGCTTTTCCAAATTTTCTAAGTTATATTGCGAGTCATGTCAACTCAGGAAGCACACCAGAGCTACTTAATCCACAATCTAAATAATTATGCAGTCTTTTTTCATTTAGTTCATTATGATATTGGGGTCCTAGTAGAGGTAGTTCTTCTATATTAGGGTTCAAGTATTTTGATACTTTTATTGATGATTACTCAAGGTGAACTTGGATGTCCTTAATGAAAGATTGTTCACTATTCTGATTATTTTTCATGTTTCAAACTTTTTATGCTGAAATAAAAAAAAATGGTGTTTCTATTTACACTTTTCGTAGCGATGATGCACGTTGTTGAAACAGAAGTATGGAGTAATTTCAAATATATTATCCAAAGAATACAATGATTTAAATACAAGTAAACAAAAGACTAACTAAGGTAACTAAATATCTAAATCCCTAAGAATCAACTTAGAATATTATATACAAGGAAACATATAATTTATCATTCTCTAACACTCCCCCTCACGCAGGAGCATAGATATTGATCATGCCCAGCTTGTTACAAAGGTAATCAACTCGAGTTCCATTCAACGCTTTTGTCAACAAATCAGCTAGTTGCTCTCCTGTCTTCACCTAGCCAGTGGGAATAAATTTTTCCTGAATTTTCTCACGAATAAAATGACAATCAACTTCAATATGTTTAGTTATTTCATGATACACCGAATTTGAGGCAATATGTAGAACAACTTGATTATCGCACCAATGTTTTGCTGGTGTATGATGCTTTAACCCAATTTCAGTTAAGAGATGATATATCTACATAATTTCATACATGGATTGCGACATAGCTCTGTACTCGAATTCTTCACACGATCGAGATACAACACCTTGCTTCTTACTCCTCCATGATACTAGGTTTCCTCCAACAAAGACACAATAGCTTGTTGTAGATCTTCTATCAATTTTGGATTCATCCCAGTCAGCATCTACAAAACACTCCACACAAGTATGACCATGATTGTTATACAATATGCCAAGTCCAGGAGCTCATTTTAAGTAACATAGAATATGCTCCACAACCTTCCAATGTTTGACCGTAGTGCGTACATGAACTGACTAACAACACTTACCGCAAAAGCAATATCTGGACGAGTCACAGATAATTTTACTTCCCAACCAACCTTCTATATCTTTCTGGATCATCAAAAGGATCACCATCATCTTTGATAAGATGTACATTGGGTACCACCATTAGAGTGTTGCAGGCTTTAGCTGCCAACTTTCCAGTGTTTGCAAGTAGGTCAAGAATATACTTTCTCTGAGACGGAAAAATTTCCTTCTTGCTTCACTTCTACTCCCAAGAAGTATTTCAACTGGCCCAGGTCCTTTGTATGAAATCTAGTATGCATAAAAGACTTGAGGGAAGAAACCCCTGCATAATCGCTTCTTCTGATAACAATGTCATCAACATATACAACAAGGAGGATAATGTATGTTGTTGATTGTTGGTAGAAGATTGAGGGATAACATTTGCTCATTTTCAACCCAAAATCCTGAATACCCTGGCTGAACTTGCCAAACCAAGCCCGGGGACTTCGTTTCAAGCCATACAAGAACTTTTTCAAATGACAGACTTTCACATACTCCTCCTGAGCAACAAAACCAGGTGGTTGCTCCATATACCTTCCTCCTTAAGATCACCATGAAGGAATGCATTCTTAATATCTAACTGATGTAAATGTCAATTCTGAGAAGCAGCTAGAGAAATGAACAAGCGAACAGAAGTGAGTTTGGCAACCGAAGAGAAAGTTTCTTAATAATCTACCCCATAGGTTTGAGCATATCCTTTAGCCACAAGTTTAGCCTTAAGTCTTGCTATAGACCTATCCGAATTAACTTTAACTGTGAGTACCCACTTACATCCCACTTTCTTTCCCTTGGGTAAATCCACCAAATCCCATGTGTGATTTTTCTCTAAAGCATGTATTTCATCAGACTATCCAGGATAATTGAAAGCCTCTTTCACTATTTGGGTACAAAGAATAGAGTCTAGAGAAGCAGAGGATAAGCCATCATAGGAAAGAAAATTAGCAATAGAATATGTGGATTCGCAACAACAAGTACCTTTGTGAAGAGCAATAGGGAGGTCAAGATTTTCAGCAGGTTTTGCTGGCAAATGGATTATTGTAAAACATGTATCATTGATCTCTCGCCTCCTCTATTAAACTTGAACAATTGGTGGTATTTCTACCGCTGATGAAGTAGGAACTGACGGGAGAATAGTTGATTGATCCTCAATAAAAGAACTGGGATATGGAGAGATAACATTTGATTCTTTCGTCAAAACATGTGTAACCTGATAGACTAACCACTCATCTTTCTCCTCATGACTTGTAGAAATTGAGGTGCATAGAAGAATGGTGTAGACTTTGAAAAGGCCACATCAATTGACGCCAAGTATCTGCCAAGTTCAGTAGAATAACACCTTACCACTTTTGGAGGCGAGAATAACCTAGGAAAACACACTTCAAGGTCTTGGGATCAAACTTGGTAACAAATGGTCGAACATCTCGAACATAACATGTGCATCCAAATACCTTAGGTTCCACCAGAAAAAGTGACTCGTTTGGAAAGAGAACAGTGTAAGGCATATTACCAGCAAGAACATTAGACGACATGCGATTAATAAGAAAGCAAGCCGTAGAGACTGCATCATCCCAAAACTGTTTAGAAACCTTCATTCGGAATATAATTGTTCGGGCTGTCTCTAGTATATGTCCATTCTTTCTCTCAGCAACTCCATTTTGAGAGGGTGTATCAAAACACAAGAAGATTAATGAAGAATATCGTGTTGTGTCATATATGACTGATATATTTCTGACACTTATTCTTTAGCATTATCACTTCTTAGAATACATATTGAAGAAGCGAATTGAGTTTTGATTTCAGCACAAAAGGCACAAAAGTGAGTAAAAACTTCTGTCCGACTCTTCATAAAGTAAATCCAAGTCATCCGAGAGAAATCATCCACAAAAGTAATAAAGTACTTATGGTCAGTTTTAGAAATGATAGGACATGGTTCCCAAACATCAGAATATATTAAATCAAAAGTTGACCCAACCGCTTATTTACCCTTGGACTTAATGATGTGCGATGATGTTTTGCAAAGTGACAAGATTCACATTCCAATGAAGAAATATTCTGAGACTGAGGAAACAACTTTTTTAATAAATGAAGGGAAGGATGTACTAATCGACAAGGAGCATCATATGGAGACACGACACTAGAGCAAACACCAGACTGAGATTCCCACTCATCAAGGATGTAAAGATCATCACATACATGTCCTTTACCAATAACTTGATTTGTCTTAAGATCACGAAATAAGCAATGATCAGGAAAAAATGAAATATAACAATTAACGTCTTTGGTAAGTTTACTAACAGAGATAAAATTAAAATTAAAAGATAATTTTGATAGACTTAACACATATGATAGATGATAGAGTAATAGAATAGGTTGGCTTAACAGTTCCAAATCCAACACTCGTACAAGTAGACCCATCAGCTACAATGACTGGAGAGGGAGCTTTGTGTGATTAAAAGCTAGAAAAAATATTAGAATTACCAGTCATGTGATTTGTGGCACCTGAATCAATTATCCATTTGTGGTAACACATATTTCATCTAGTTTAGCAAATGTAGTAGCTGAAGTGAATTTCTTCAATGATTCTGGATATTGAGATAATTTTGCAAACTTATGTGTGGGAATCGAAATCATTTTATCAAAATATGAACTGCCAATAGCATCAACACTAATCCCCAACAAATATTTTCCAAATGAAAACAAATTCAGTAATGGAACTTCTTAAAATAGAGCAAATAGAACCTGGACGTAATAAAAGTCAAATGCAGATCTTTGACCAATGGAACAAAACTTGGTGCTTTCGCAATGCCTAGCTGAAACTTCAAGCAGACACAAACAGCACAATAAAGACGGAAGTCCATATGCAAGCTGGAAGAAAGAGTGGTACAATAACCATATTCTTTTTAGCCAGAAACACGTGTGTTCTTCTCAAAAGTTGGTCTTCACGCACTTGCCAGAAAAGTGTGAACTAAATGGAGTAACTGGAACGTGAGACTCACGAGGTTAATTTTAATGAAACAATGACCACACAATCACTATTAACTTCTAGCTAAACAACAATGCCTCCTGGCTCTAGAGATGACTCAACTCTTATTACGCAAGGCTAACTCATTAGAAGCTACAAGCTTTGCTCTGATACCATGTTGAAACAAAAGTATGGAGTAATTTCAATGTATATTACCCAAAGAAGACAGTGATTTAAACACAAGTAAAGAAAAGACTAAATAAGGTAACTAAATATCTAAATCCCTAAGAATCAACTTAGAATATTATACACAAGGAAACATATAATTTATTATTTTCTAACACACGTAAATATTTATCATCTCAATTTAAACAATTTATGTCTTCTCGTGAAATTATTCAGACATCTTGTCCTTACACTGCACAATAAGATGGGGTTGCAGAGAGAATGGGCATGTTCTGGAGATTGCACACTCTTCTCATATAAGCAAATGTTCCATTTGTTTTTTGAGGGACACAATCCTCACCTTTTGTTGTATGATTAACCGTATGCCTTCCTTTTTTTGTTCAAAATAAGGTACCGCTCTTTGTTTTGTTTCCTTTTTAACCTTATTCTCTCTTCCACCATGCATATTTAGAAGCACGTGCTTTGTTCATATACTCACTTCAAGAAAAAAACAAATTTGATCCATGTGCTCTTTAAATGTGTCTTTTTCGGTTATTCAAGGGTACATAAGGGATGTCGAGGCTTCTCACCTAACCTACAGTGATACCTTATGGACACTAATGCTACTTCTTTTAAGGCTAGACCTAAGTTACATCCTCTTTGAATAATTAGGCATTTATGAGGTTTTACGAGTTCCATCTTTGAGGAATCCCGTCATAGGTTGCCCTTCCATGTCATCTCCTACAACTCCATCTTCCCCCTCTTTACGTACACCACTATTGGCCTATCATTATTTTCTGTGCCCAAATGATTCACGCCCCACCCCTACTTGAATTCTTTCCTTTTGAGGACTTGTCTACACAGTCTTTCTATTACCACTCAAAAAGTTAATTGCTCTACTAATAACCCTCACCCCATTTATATTTGTTTGAGATATCATCATTTTACATCAACCCATTCTACCTTTGTATCATAACTATCATTTGTTTCTATTCCAAGCTAGATATAAGTTATGGTTGAGGAGATATGTGTTTTGCACTCTAGTGATACTTTGGAGCTTATTCCTTAACCTCTAGATAAATCTACATTTGGTTGTCGTTGGGTAAATATAGTGAGGGTTGGATTTGATGGACAAATTCATTGCCCAAGAGATCGACTAGCGACTAAGGGTTATACAAAGATTTTTGGTCTCGATTATGGTGATACCTTCTCTCTTAGTGGCCAAGATTTCTTCCATCTGTTTATCTATCCATGGTTGTTATTCGTCATCGGCCTATTTATCAATTAGATATTAAAAATGTCCTCCTTCAAAAGGAGAACTTGAATATGAAGTATCTATGAAGCAACCATCTGGTTTTGTTTCTCAGGAGAAGTCTAGTAACATTGTGTGTAGACTACAACGAACACTCTATGGTCTGAAGCTATATCCTCAAGTAGGTTTGGGAAGTATAGCATGGTTATCCAAGAGTTTGGAATGGTACTAAGTGAAGGTGATCATTTTGTGTTCTATTGTTACTTTACACTAGGTTTGTGCATCTATTTGGTAGTGTACATTGATGATATAGTTATCCCATGTAATGATGATGAAGGAATTAACAAATTGAAACATCACATTTTTCAGCACTTTCAGACTAAGGGTCTTGACTGATTGAGGTACTTCTTGGGCGTTGAGGTATTGCTTATTCCATAGGTGAAATTGTCATTCACAAAGAAAGTATGCAATATTTTTGAAGAGGTGGGGATGACAGATTGCAGGCCTATTGATTCTCCGATGGATTCAAATGTTAAGCTCCTACTAGGTCAAGGGGAGCCTAGTAGTGATCCAAGATGATATAGAAGCCTTGTAGCAATGTTGAATTATCTCACAGTGACTCGACCTAATATTACCTTCTCAGTTAGTTTTGATAAAGGACATGAGAAAATTATTAGATATTTGGATGCAGAGTGTGCAGGATCATCATTTGACAGACAGTCCACTTCTGGATATTGTAATCTAGTTGGGGAAAATTTAGTGTCCTTAAAAGTAACAAACAAAATTGCTAGATCCAGTGCAGACCCATTTTGAAGTAAGGCAACGATTTCCGTGAGGACCCATTTTGAAGTAAGGCAACAGTTTTCGTGTGCTATAGCAAACCATTTTTTGGATGATCCGGATGAAGACATCAAAAATTTCAATATTTTTTGTGGAAGTCCGTCAATACCTTGGATATGCATACAGTTGTCCATCATGGCCAATCCAACTCATTTTCAAGGTTAGACGAGCCCCGAAGCGAGCATACCCCAATTTCGACGATTTTCGTAAGCAACAGCAAAATATCGAAGTAAGGCAACTAATGGCGAAGTTGATTTCCACTTCACATTGCATCGCACTGAGTATTTCAGGAGAGGACAGAACACAGAAAGATGGATCGTCATTTTGTTAGAAAAGGTGCTCTCCGGACATATGCACAAGGTTTGTGTGGTCAAGTGATAAACTTGCGCCTTGAAGACAATTCACAAAGTCCCTAATTAGTGTTGGAACAAGTTATATACGTAACAAGCTTTATACATATAACTTGTATGCACTAGCTACAGGGAGTGCTAGAATCCTAGGAATATTTTATAGCATATGTATAAATATAGAAGGTAGCTTGATTTACTCCCATTTTAATTATCTATTGATTTCCTTTCCTTTTTAGGACATGTATACGTAGCTATTTAAACCCTAATAGATTGTGAGAATAATCCAGTTGAGTTCACTCTCAAACTCGTGTCTTCTCACAGATTTCATAGACTCAATAGCCCTTACATGTTGTGTTCATAATATTGCTTAAATAGTCTTGCATCTTTGTATTAAATCAAATTCACATGGTCTATGTGATATCTCAAAGCAGACTCCCATGATTCCTAAATCTCGCATCTTAACTGTGCAATAATAACACTACATATATAAGGAGAGAGAAAAACTAACACGCTAAAGGCATATCAATGTTTAAAATATGATTTATGTGAATACGGAGAAAAAACAGTTCTATCTAGCGTATAACTAGTTTGAATACATCACAATGCATATATCTCATGATCAATTCATCAAAATACGAATATAGGATACAAATTCACAAATAAGGATTTAAGTACTTCCCCCACTATTACTATCAGGAGTCACGACCCAAGACTACCCCTAGATGTGACAACCTATAATCCCGAAAGACTCTAAGCTAACCACATGACACTAAGAAAATATACATAACTTAAATAACATGTTCAGTGGAATAAGTCTCAATGATAATTTCAACATAATAGAGAAATCTAAATAGAACGACTCATAAGTGAAAGTATTAATGTCTGAAATAGCTTGTTATAATAAGTGAGTAGCTAGGATAAGCTTAGCTCACTCAAACATCTGAAACTAAAATAAAGTCTGAAATGATCATAAGAAAACATGAGTGGTATGTCCCAAAACCATGAGGACTCGCCAATACTAACCTAAGCTGATAAGAGTCTATACTAACCATGAGCCTGTACTAACCCGAACCTGATATGGAGCGTCAACACTTGTATTATAAAACTATACAGGCACAAGAATGTATGCGGTAAGTACTCATAATGTATTGAATATGGGAAAAATGCCTGAACATGAAAAAATAGCATGATGGTCTGAAAATATGATAATGTAATGACCGAGTAAATAAAACATGAAGCTGGAAATCCAATTTTGAAAACATAGTACATATTCATGCATTTCTCTTTAAATACTTGATGCTTTGAGGAGGAATTTCTCGTGGGAGGGAAATAATGAAACCAAGAAATTCCACTTGGTAAAGTGAGATACTATGATTAAGAGTAAATAGGCAGGGGGGATGGGGCTACAAAATTTAAAAATTCAAAATCAGTGCCTTATGATGAAGTGGCTATGGATATTTGCTTCCAGTGAGCAAGCTCTGCGGAAAGATGTAAGACGGGCTAAATATGAAATGGAGGATCTCTGGATAACTAAAACGGTCACTAGCACTTACGGATCAAGCAATTGGAGAGCCATCAGAAACCATTGGCCAAAGCTCAGAGAAAACTGCAATATTGAATTGGGGAATGGAAGGAAAAATTCTTTTTGGGAAGATAGATGGCTAGAACAAGGATCTTTAAAAACCTTGTTCCCGGATATTTTCACCCTAAACCAGTAGAAAAGAGCCACTGTAGCAGAGACGTGGTCAAACCAAGGGTGGAATCTGAGCTTTAGAAGACCTCTAAATGACTGGGAGATCCAAAGGTTGGTGGAATTTTACAAGGTTTTAGGGCAGTTCAAAGGAACTATTGATTCACAAGATAGTTTGGTATGGAAGGATCACAACCGGAACAATTTCAGTGTTAGAAGAGCGTACAAAAAACATAATCCTTGTAACAGTCAGGGGAATGGGTGGCCATGGAAGTTGATATGGAAAACTACAATCCCCTTTAAGGTGTCTTGTTTTACTTGGCTCTTCGCTAAGCAGGCAGTTTTGACCCAGAAAAATCTCATGAAAAGACTGAGGCCTAGGTGCCTTCTATGTGGTGAAGAAGAAGTAGAGACTGTCAACCATCTCTTCCTTTACTGTAGAATAACCAACATTTTGTGGAATGTCTTTATCAATCAAAAGGACATGAAATGGGTTATGCCTAGGAAAGTTATGCAGACCCTGAAGTTATGGAGCAGTTATGCAAGCATTTCCGGTCATAAAGAAAGATGGAAAATCATACTGGCTTACATCTGGTGATACGTGTTGAAAGAAAGAAATCTCAGATGCTTCCAAAACAAGAGCAATTCCATCCAGAAGATTAAGATGAACTGCTTAGTTTTGTTTCTTTTTGGTGTAAACAGGAGTACATGGTAGATCTAGAATCAATTAAAGATGTTTTAGGTTCCTTGTAAATTTTGCTAAAGGCTTAAATATATTCCTGGTACTCTCCACAGTTGTAATTAGGAATCTGTAACTTATTTTGGCAGGTTCTGATTTTTGTTTTGGAATAGAATACAAGTTGTTACCGTCTAAAAAAAACATATATGGGAGATACCATTAACCAACATAAATCATTTGAGCTATAACATGAAGCTCAATGTATTGCTCCCACACCAGTCTCCGACTTATCCCCCCAGGTTTCAAATGTTCATAGTTTACGTGCTGACAAGTCATGCAACAAGTTACATGATCAAATATGTTTGTTTTCATTCTTCTCCACCAGAAATGCCTCTTCAAGTCTTGACCCATCTTTGTAGCCCCTAGATAGATTGAATAATGGGAACCATGAGCTTTCTCTATAATAGTCCATCCCAAATTCCCATATAGGGCACACCATGTTCCGAGAATCACCTTCTTATCCTGTCCCTGGTCCACTTTCTACTTGAGCTTAAGCAACGGGGATCCTCAAACTGATAAGCTTTGATCCATTCTAACATTGAAGATTATGCATTTCATGCACACAAGCATAACCCCCACACAGTGAAGCATCAAGTTTAACCCCTTGGTTAGCCAATAGAAAAATATCAATAGCCAAGGGTCGAGTAGAAGCTGATGTGGAAGCTAAACTACCCATGGACTTCCTATTTCAGGTATCTTCCACCACGTTTGCTTTCCCCGGGTGGTACGAGATAGTCATGTCATAATCTTTAGGTAAGTCAGACCAACTCCCCTACCTCAAGTTCAGATCTTTCTACTAGACTATAGGTAGTTCTTCTCATGATTCTTGAGCCGTCTATAGGTTCTGTAACCACCTTGCCTCCGTGCATCAAAATCCTCCCGAGCCTACACAAGAGGCATCACAATACATTGTATAATCTCCCTTCTTTTAGGCAAAGTCACATTGGGACTATAGTCAAAGACGTAAATATAGCTACTAACATGCATTTATTGTAATTTGAAATTTATTTATTATGAAAGGTGTTTAAGCTGAAGTTTACTATAATTTATATAGTACGATATGATATGAATTCAAATAAACTGTATAGTTTTGAAAATGTTTAATATGTAGATACTTTGTATCTAAAGAAGAACAGTTTGAGATAAGAGTTTCGTGTGTAATGAATAACATGCTTGTATCTCTGCATTACAATTATATTCCTTGTTAGAGGAAAGTCTTAAATCATATACGCCACTATCGATATTCCCTGAGTGGGATCACTGTCATGATAAAACTCCTAACAGAGAGGTCCCAACTTATTTTGGTTCTCTCTCGTGGTAGGGAATCAATCATTTAGATTGTAACACTGTATCATACAGAGTTTGTAATCATGAATTTGACGATGGGGCTGCACATTAATTTGTTGCAGTGTTTGTCATATCCATGATGTATTTGTTATAGGATGGTTTATCACTATTGCAAAAAAAAAAAAAACATTACAACTATGTTTATGAATTACTCTCTACTAGGTCTAGCATGTTTCCCAACTTGCCTCTTTATAGAATAGGTATTGGTAAGCGTTATCAATTCACTATGCTAGCTAACTCACTTTTATGTTATTATTGTTTGACAGAGACAACTATTGACATAGATGAGAATCCCCAGCTAGAGCTTTCGAAGTTGATAATATTCGTGAATCTCACATTGGTTCAAGGGGGTCTTTATCATTTATTGTGTCTCAACTCATAATATTGCTCCATTCATTAGTTTCATGTGTACTTTGTTCATCATATTATTAATTATAAGTGTTTCTATTGGTAAATGACTTAGTACTATTGTCTGACAAGTAGAAAGAAAGTAAGATGATATGTAGAATGGATTAATGCAATGAGAATATGGGTCCTCTGAAATGCATAATATTGGTTTGTCGGATGCTACTTGTGTTGTATGATTCTAGCTGAGACAGGTAAATCTGGATAGCTCTAGAAATAGGGGAAACTCTGTCCATTTTTTTTTTTGTAAAATTTGTCTCTTCTCCCCGAATCCCTTTTGGATGTAATGCTGCAAAGGTGAAGAGCAGAGTATTTTTTTACCTGAGTTTGTAGAACATCAAGTTTTTTTGTGATACGACATGATGATTTTGTGGAGGCAAGGACTACCTTATCTGTTACAAATTCTATATTATTTGTGGTGTAACATGAGTTCTCCTGCCTGCATTTTGTAAATGAAGCAGCCCAAAACCATTGGATGTTTTAAAAAAATGAGAATATTTATGTTGTCATTTATTCAAGAAAAATTGTGAGGCAATATGTAATGGAAGAGGCATTTACCTGAATGCAATGCAGTATTACTGCCTGAATGCATTTGCTTGCCTATTCTCTGTTTTCTTTGAGAAAAATGGTGGAATATATGGCTTAATCATTCTATTTCATTCAATGACTTTTTGGCTGGAATGATATGCTAGTTTTGTCACTTAACTATCTGAATCTATTGCTGGGTAATTAATTATTTAATTAGACCTTATTAATCAAATGGTCACTAAACTATCTGAATCTACCATTTAACTGTTTCTTGGGTCACTTGTGTACCAGTTTACTATTTCTTGGGTCAAACTCTACATCACTTCTCCAATCTTGTAGGAGTACTTGATATTTATATTATTTTACTTCTATGGACAAGTGTCTTGCCCTCAACGATCCCAAATACAATGTCCTTCCCATTTGAAATTTCAACTAATTAGATTGCAAGTACAAAATTAATACTACTTATCAAATTCTGCAATACTATTTCAATATCATTATAAAACTTTTTGATTCAGCTTAATAATATATTCTTCCTTTATATTATATTTTTTACATTGTTTATTCTTATTTCATAAGATCTGTGTATATCATATCTTTTCTAGACCTTATTTATTACATTGATTAAGTTATTGCTATTTAATTTATATATCTCAATTAAAAAAATGAGGTCTCCACTAAGCACATTGTAACTTACTGCTTTACGTACAGAAATATTAAATATTAATTTCAATATCTTACTAGTTACTTTTCTTGTACTTTAGATTTCAACTCACACTTAGCTATCTTTGAGTTCGTACTTCACATTATATAGAACGTCAAAACTTAAAGTAACAACCATATTCCTCCTAATTTTTCTTTATGTTACACTTGTATAATTCTTTTCATGTAGTTATTAACATTTTTAGTATGAGCATTTGTAAAGTTATATTGTTATCTTGTCACGTCAAAATAAATTGCTAGAGAAATTGTACATTTATTTTAGAATCATTTTTAATTGTTTAAATCAAAAATCGAATTGACAAAGAACAAAATTGATAAAAAAATAGATTATTAATTTGACTACTAATTTAACATATTTAAAAATTAAAAATTGATAAATTGAATTAATAATACATAAAATCGAACCTATCTGAACAATGCACATCTGCATGACATAAGTTTGTCCCGTGTAAATAATTTTGTTTTCTATAAATATCAAAACAGTTTTTAAAGCTTTATTTGTACTACTACTTTTAAGTATTCTCTGTCCCAACTTCTAAACTCACATATTTGATCCACCTTATCAGTGATCAAATTGAAATTGTGAGCTACCAACTAGTTGAAATTACTGTGGAAATGGTATTAATATTTTTATACAAGTATATTTATTGTTTCTTACGTGCATTTAAAAATTTATCTTCACAATTTTAAATTTGGTTCATCTATATTATAATATATTTTTTTTCGTCAAATATTATTTGAATGAGTGACACATGTCATATTTAAAATTTAAAAATCTAAATTAAATTAATTAAACAAGTCCTTTGACCATAGTTTGAAAAATAAATAAATAAAAAAATCAGTAATTTTAATAAGAAATCTCACCTTTCAATATTTTTGATTCCTACATCATTATTTTCATGATATATGTTTTACATCTCCAGAATATCATTCCCAAATGTTAAGCTAAAAAAGCTCTTGTTTTTTTTTTTTATATCTGAGAAAATAAAAACCAGCAAAATAATTAAGGAAAAAAGAACCAACTTTATTTTTAAACGTAAATTATTCTAAAACATTTTACAATACCATTATATGGCAGTATCTTCTTTTCTTTCCATTTTTCACATGATTTAATTTGTCAACTACTTATCTTTTTACTCAACCAAAAGATAATCTTTTTTCCTATCAACATAGTTTACAAGTTTTTGTTGGTTTTAAAAGGTGTAAACGAAAAATGAAGACTTGTGACTTTTATGAAGAGTTGTGACTTTTATGAAAGGTTGCAACTTTTATGAAAAGTTGTGACTTTATTGAAATGTGACGACCTTTTCGAAAGATTGTAACTTTTTCAAAGGTTTGTGACCTTTCTGGTAAGGCACAATAAAAACATTTTTGCACTACCCTTTGTTTTTTATAAATTGAGGGATTTCCTCTCATTTTAAAAATAGAATTTTCTGAACTTCTTCTACAACTACAAAATCTAATATTCTAAATATATTTTACTGTCGTTGAGTGACTCGCTGACACCATCGTTTTTGGTATCAATACACTAGTGATTGAGATCATTCTACCGTGGGAGGACATATTCCAAATTAAACCTCGGATACTAGAGGAGAATAATTTCCTTAAGGGGATACTATGCATTCAGTGGACTTGATCTTCTTTCTATTTTTCCAGATTCTGGTATGTGTTACAAATTTTAGATTTGTGAATTAATTTCATTTTTTCTTCTTCTTTTTTTTGTTCTTCACTGGTTTGTTAAACTTTGGTAACTTTGTATTTCTGCAAAGATTGTTGGAATCAGTAAGATTCTTTAGACACATATTAACAACAATTCGTCTTTAAGAAAAATATTTCGTATACTTTTTCTGATTTGTTTCTGATACTGGTTTCGCTACTAGTTTTAATTTTTTAGTTGTGAAAATGTTCTTAAACTTTGTTGTCATACAAAGTTCTTCAAAGTTTGTTATAAGTATGTTAGGAATACAAGATATGTTAGGAATACAAGATTGTTAGGAATACAAGATGAACAACAATCTTAAAAAAATTATTATACTGTTAGTATTTCTTGTATTCTACTGATAGAGAGAATTTGATCGTGAAAATAGAAGATAAGTGCATTACTTCTCCATAATTTGTTACTTTGTTTAGCAAGGTCAAGGTGAGAATGTACCATAAAAAATTGGTGGTATTCCGATTAAAGATTACATCGGTAACCTTCTTATTGTTTATCTAAGGAGGAAAATAGTTTCTAAAGGTTGACAATTTTGATATTTATCATGTGTGTATTCCGAAAAAATTCTACAAATCGTATATTTTTTAAATGATTTTTTTAAAAAAAATTAGTGTTGCCTTTAAAATTTACTAGTTTGCAGAATGAGATATGCATATTTTTATTTGATAAATAGTATGTTAAAATTTTATACTTGGAAGACTATTTGAAAAGAAAAATATTTCTATGTGATGGTAAGAATATGTTCTATTCTATTTGGAGAGGGAAAAAAAAGACTTTTGTAGTTTTGTACTCTATGTAAAATGACTAAAAAACTTTTGTAGTTCTCTACTCTAGATAGATTAGACTATGCAATTGGTTTGAAGAATATGAAAACTTCACATAATAAGTCGGTGTTGTACTTTGTTCTATAAACTTCAATGTTATATAGAAATAAATTGTACAATTTTTCCCCTCATTGTTAGTATTTAGAATACTAAGTTGTATATCTATTTGTGATAAAGGAAAATACCAGTCACGTAGAGTTTGTGATTTTATGCCTCTATGGAATGAACTTTAACATTGTGTAAACATTGTCAAAGAGAATTGAAGGAGTATAATTCTTTTGTAGAATAATATTTCTAAAAGAGGTTTCATATTGTCAATGACATTTTGAAAGTCTAGAAAAGTATGTGGAAAAACTATTTTCAAATACTTGAAAAATATTTTTGAGATCACATTTAAAATGTGGGGGTTCTTTGCTTATGATTATACTTGGTGCCTAATTTAACTTTGGAGCAAAAAACATGAAATCCAATGATATTTTTGTTTTATGTTAGACCCACAAAATTCTTGGAGTAAATTTGGTATTGTGATTATTGAGTTTCTCTATTACTAGTGTATAGTGTGACTAGTATGAAAAAAACAAATTATATATATACTTGTTCAAAATAATTGTGTTCTTTTATTTATGAAAAAAAGTGTCACTTAAAATGTTGTGATTTTTCATGAAAAAAATATGTCTGTTATAATAAAAGTATTTGCATAGACATGAATATTGGTGAATAGTCATCTGTTATGTTTTTTTAAAAGTAACATTTGAACTATATTGCCTTTATTAAATCCGATGAAACTTTGTCCATGGATAATTTTGTAACAATCAAATTGAAAGTTATTGAAAGGTCCTTCTGAAAAGGACATTTGATACAAACAATGTTTGTATCACACAAAATTGTTAGAAATAGGAATAAAATATTAGTGAGGAAAAAACTACCTCGCGAAGAGCTTTTCGAACTCAATATTTTTATTTGTTCTTACTTGCTTGAGTCAATGTTTGTGACATGAACACTTGGGACATGTCAATTACGAAATCTTGTAAGAAAAACTGATCAACTTAGAAGTTTTGTCTAACTTTGAGCGCAATAAATATAAAAGTCCAAGTTTCTATTCCTTAAAGAATTAAAATAGGACCTATGACTGTGGACTGTAAAATTAGACTTGAGTAGTCTAGAGAAGGGTCTAAAAGGCCTAGAAAAGGAAAAAGGATAATGTACTTAATAAAGAGATTCAGAGGCTTAGTATATGTCAAAGGACATTTACTTCCTTCGAATATGACTTTGTAACATTTCTTGTGTCTTCTGTAGACTCAACCTTTGAAAAGATGGTGTCAATAGTGAAATTAATGCAATCTTGAACAACCATATTAGAAGTTAATTGATCTTCTTCCAGAAAATAAACCTTTGGGTAAAAAGTGAATCTTTTGAAGGAAAATAACAATTGATGGAACTGTTGAAAAATATAAAGCAAGACTTTGTGTCAAAGGCTTTAGATGAAAACAAGGTTTTGATCTTGTTGATATATATACTCGTGAGTAACTAGAATTACATCCATTCGGATACTAAAATTATTGGTTGTGGTATATGACCTCCAAATTCATCAAATGAATGTGAAAAGAACTTTCTTAAATGTATAATTGGAGGAAGAAGTTTACAAGGAACAACCCGAAGGTTTTGTGGTTCCTGGTAAATAAAAGAAAGTAAGTGAACTTGTTAAGTCACATTATGGACTAATACAACCACCTAAACAATGACATAAAAAAATTTGACAAAACAATGTTGAAAAATAGATTTATGATGATGGAAGTGATAAATGTGTTCACATTAAAATCATAAGGTCGTTGTTTGTTTGTATTTTTTTGTGATATATTGATCATCAATAGAGACACTAATGACATAAATGCTACTAAATGTATGCTAGAAAGCAAGTTTGGAATAAAATATCTTGGAGTTGCTGATGCGATCTTAGGTATAAGAATCCTTAGAACTCCATAATGTTTAGCATTTTCACGGTCTCATTACATTGAAAAGATACTTGAATAGTTCAAATATTTGGATGTTAGTATTGTCAAGTCCCAATAAATGTGAGCTTTGCATTTCAAAAGATTGAAAGTGAAAGTGACTCACAATTGGATTGTGCTAGAATATTGGAAAGTATGATGTATATCATGAAGTGTACGTGATCAGATACAAAATTTGCTATTAATGAACTGAGTCAGTTCACAAGTGATCCCAATAGACTTCATTAGATGACAATAAAGTGTTTTGGAATATATGAGAAATACTTAAAAATATGTCTTGCATTATAACAATATCCGACAGTATTGAAAGGATATAAAGATGCAAATTGGATCACGGACAAATGAAGTAAAATTCACGAGTGGATATGTATTTACTATTGGTAGAGGAGTAGTCTCTTGGAAAGAAACGTGTATCGCTAACTCTACAATGATCTCTGAGCTAGGTGTTCTAGATAAGTTGAAAGACTGAAAATTCTTGATTGATATTTTATTTTGACCCAAACCATTGACATTAATATGCATAAACTTTGACAGTCAAGATGCAATAGATAGTCATGGAACATGATGTATAACGAAAAGTCTCGTTATATATGACATAGACATGATACCATTAGAAAACTATTCTCTAGCGGAATTATAAGAATTGACTATGTAAAGTCAAAGGATAATGTGTCAGATCCACTTACAAAAAGACCTAACTAGAGAGAAAGTTGAAAGATCATCTAAGGAAATGGATTACCGGCTTAGGACAAGTTATCATGGCGGTAAGTCTATCTAGCAGACTGGAGATCCCAAGAGCTAGATTCAAGGAAAAAACAAAGTTATGAATGACGGTTCGACATTGTCAACAAACTCAATCCATTCTTATGATGAAGACAATGCTCAGGGACAAGGATGTTAGGATCGAATTCACGCGCACACACTAGATGAATGAAGAACACAAGAACTTTCAAGAGAAAGACATGAGAGATCTAGAGAGAGAAAGAGAAAATCCAATATTTCATGGTAACACCCCGTAAGTAAACTTCCACGGTGGTGAGATATATTTAAATTAATAAATCAGAGTATTTTTGGTTACAGAGAATAAATAGGAAAGCCTAAATTTTAAACCGCGTAAACATTTATATATATTAATCAGGCTCCACAACCTAACAATTCTCCCACTTGGAGACTGACTCAGTCATCCAAAAAATATACATTTCTCAAAAAAAATATCTCTTCATCATCAACATCTTTACCGCACCGCAACATCTGTAGCAATAACTACAGAAGACCAACCGAGGTTTTACATAACCCCAGTTTCTCAACATCAACACATTTCGTCAACATGTCTGCCGGGTTCTTTGCACCCTCTATATTTTCCAAGCACATATCACCATCCTCCACTGCCTTGCGAGTGAAATAGTATCGCCTTCTGATGTGCTTTGTCTTCGAATGATAGACTGGATTTTTTACCAACTGTATGGCACTCTGGCTATCTGAGTAAAGAATCTTCTCGCTCTACTTCTTGCCCAATTCCTCCAGATAATCTGCCAGCCATATCATCTCTTTCCCAACTTCAGCTATTGCCACATACTAAGCTTCAGTAGATGAAAGAGAAACACACTTCTGAAGCCTGGACATCCAACTCACTGCTGTTCCACCTATGGTGTAAATGTAACCGGATGTACTCTTGCTCGAGTCAACATCCCCACCAAGATCATATCCACAAAACCCTATAGAGTCACCTCGCCTTTTCCAAAACAAAGTGAAGTGCTGGATGTACCTCTCAGATATCTCAGAAGCCACTTCACAGCTTACCAATGCTCTTTCCCAGGGTTCGCCATGTACTTGCTAACAAATCCCACTGCATGTGCTATATCAGGTCTAGTGCAGACCATAGCATACATCAAACTACCAACTATAGAAGCATATGGAACAAGTGCCATGTGATCACGCTCCTCAGCAGTCTTGGGTGACTGCTCCTTTGACAATTTAAAGTGATTTGCCAATGGAGTAATCCTCGGTTTAGCATCATTAACCCTGAATCTGTTCAGCACCTTCTCAATGTACAACTCCTGAGATAGATTTAAAGTGCCAGCAGATCTATCCCGAGAAATCTTCATCCCCAAAATCTGCTTTGCTGGACCCAAATCTTTCATCTCAAACGCTGCAGACAACCTTGTCTTCAGGTTGTTAATCTCCCTCATACTCGATCTTGCAATCAACATATCATCCACATACAAGAGTAGAAAGACATATGAATCAGTGTATTTCTTGAAGTAATAACAAGGATCCTTTTCAGCTTTGCAGAATCCACTCTTGGTCATGAAGGAGTCAAACTTCTTGTACCACTGCCTTGGTGCTTGCTTTAGTCCATACAAGCTCCTGGTGAGGTTGCACGCCATGTGTTTCTTGCCTGGAACCACAAATCCTTCCGGTTGCTGCATATAGATCTCTTTGTCCAGATCTCCATGCAAAAATGTTGTTTTTACATCCATTTGCTCTAGATGCAAATTCTCCGATGCAACAACACTCAACAGAATTCGAATAGAGGTTAACTTCACAACAGGAGAGAATATTTCAGCATAATCAATACCTTTCCTTTGTGAATATCCTTTAACCACTAAAAAAGCCTTGAACCTTCTTTTGCCATCTGGTTCAATCTTGATTCTGAACACCAACTTGTTCAGCAAAGCTATCTTCCCTGCAGGTAACTCAGTCAACACCCATGTGTCATTATTCTCAAGTGACCTCATCTCATCATCCATGGATTACTCCCACTTGATCGAATCCTCCACCTGTAGGGCCTCATCAAAAGACTCTGGTTCCCCCTCATCAGTCAGCAATAGATAGTGTAATGAAGGTGAATACCTATCTTGTGCCTTGATTGATCTGGATGATCTCCTTAACACCTGCTCAGGTGTAACTTGCTCCACTTCAGGTTCTTCAGTAGGAGTTGGTTGAGATTTGCTTCAACATCTCTGAGGTTACTCTTCTCCAACTCAACCTCAACTCCCACTTGCTTTGTAATCTCTAGAACCTTCTTCTCTCTGTCCTTGTAGAGGACAAACTCATCAAATGTCACGTCACAATGTCTCAGGATCTTTCTGTTCTTGTCATCCCTAAGCTTGTAACCAAACAAATTAGAACCATGGCCTATGAAGTAACACTTCACAGCCTTGGCATCAAACTTGTCTCTCTTTTCTGGATCAACATGAACATAAGCAGTGCAACCAAAAGTCCTCAAGTGTGAGTACTTGAGTTCTTTTCCTGTCCACACCTCCTCTGGAATCTTGAACCCTAAAGGAACTGATGGTCCCCTGTTGATCAAGTATGCAGCTGTGCTCACAGCATCAGCCTGAAGTGTTTTGGGTAGGCCACAGTGTATCCTCATACTCCTTGCACGCTCATTCAATGTTTTGTTTATCCTCTCAGCAATTCCATTCTGCCTTGCCTTACCAGGAATTGTTTTCATCAATCTGATTCCCTTAGCTGCACAGAATGCCTTGAACTCTAATTTGTCATACACTCCTCTATTGTCAGACCTTAGGCATTTGACTTTAAAACCGGTCTGATTCGCAACTTCAGCTTTCCACTTCTTGAAATTTTCAAACACATCTGACTTATGCTTCAAGGAGTAAACCCATACCTTCCTACTGAAATCATCAATGAAGGTAACATAGAATCTGGATCCTCCAAGTGATGATACTGGAGATGTTCCCCAAACATCTGTATGGTCCATTTCCAACCGCACTTTCTTTGGCTCTCTAGGAGTCTTTGTGAAGCTTATTCTTTTTTGTTTGCCCATAACACAGCTCTCGCAAAGACCCATATCAACAGACGTCAGACCCTCTAATGCTCCTTTTGCAACCAGCATCCTCATTCCTTTAGTACTCATGTGTCAAAGTCTGTTGTACCACAGACATGAACCGGAAGCACCTTCAGCAACAGCGCCCATGTTTATACACCCTGCAGTGGTGTACAAGTTTCCAGATTTGGTGCCACGAGCTACTACCATAGCACCTTTCACGATCTTCCACGAACCTTTCCCAAACTATGCTGCATATCCCGTGCTATCCAATTGACCAACAGAGATAAGCTTTTTCTTGATCCCAGGAATATATCTGTCATCCTCCAATGTCCACTGGTTTCCCAAGGTGGTCTTTATGCAAACATCCCCCTTTCCTTCAATCTCTAAGGCTTTATTGTCAGCAACATATACTTTTCCAAAATTTTCAAATTTGAAATTTTTGAACAACTCCTTGCTTGGAGAAGAATGGAAAGATGCACAAGAATCCAAAATCCATGATTCAACCAGGCTGTTCACACTAAGGATTAGAGCATCCCCAATGTCCTCTGCTGAATTTACAGAATCATTATCATCTCCAAATTTTTGATTTTGTTTCTTCTTTGGCTTTGTACAGTTCGTCCGAAAGTGCCTTTTTTATCCACAGTTCCAACAAGTCACGTTTGATCTGTTCAAGGATTTTCCTCGATTCTTTGATTTTGATCGACCATGTTGATTTTGGCCTTTTGTCTTACTTCTCCCCCTTCAATCAACGCTGAGAGCACTGCCCGATGAATCTCCCACTTCTTGTTTACGAATACTTCGCTAAGAACAACATCATGGATTTCATCAAACTTCAGTTTCTCAGATCCACGGAAACTGCTAATCGCATCAACAACAGTATCCCAAGACTCGGTCAGAGACGACATCAAAATCAACGCCTTAATTTCATCTTCGAAATTAATATCCACAGAATTGAGTTGACTCACAATCATATTCAACTAGTTTATATGATCAGAAATGGATCCATTCTCAGTCATCTGTAAATTGAACAATCTACGCATCAAATATACCTTGTTCATAGTCGATGGTTTTTCATACATGTTTGACAGTGCCTTCAACAGACCGGATGTAGTCTTCTCCTTCACGATGTTGAACGCCACGTTTCTTAACAAAGTCAACCGGATCAACCCTAGAGCCTGGCGATCCTTGAGTTTTCACTTCTCCTCCATCATGAATACCGGCTCCCTGGTCAACGGTTCGTGAAGATCTTTCTAGTACAGATAATCTTCGATCTGCATCTTCCATAAACTGAAATCAGATCCATCAAACTTCTCGATTCCAAGCTTTGAACTATCCATCTTTAGTGATTGTGTTGAATATCCTTCGCTCTGATACCAGTTGTTAGGATCGAATTCACGCACACACACTAGATGAATGAAGAACACAAGAACTTTAAAGAGAAAGAGATGAGAGATCTAGAGAGAGAAAGAGAAAACCCAATATTTCGTGGTAACACCCCATAAGTAAACTTCCATGGTGGTGAGATATATTTATATTAATAAATCAGAGTATTTTTGGTAACAGAGCATAAATAGAGAATAAATAGGAAAGCCTAAATTTTAAACCGCGTAAACAGTTATATATATTTATCAGGCTCCACAACCTAACAATTCTCCCACTTGGAGACTGACTCAGTCATCCAAAAAAATACATTCTCAAAAAAAATATTTCTTCATCATCAACATCTTTACCGCACCAAACCATCTGTAGCAACAACTACAGAAGACCAACTGAGGTTTTACATAACCCCAGTTTCCCAACATCAAAACATTTCGTCAACATGTCTGCCAGGTTCTTTGCACCCTCTATCTTCTCCAAGCACATATCACCATCCTCCACTGCCTTGCAAGTGAAATGGTATCGCCTTCTGATGTGCTTTGTCTTCGAATGATAGACTAGATTTTTTACCAACTGTATGGCACTCTGGCTATCTGAGTTAAGAATCTTCTCGCTCTACTTCTTGCCCAATTCCTCCAGATAATCTGCCAGCCATATCATCTCTTTCCCAGCTTCAACTATTGCCACATACTGAGCTTCAGTAGATGAAAGAGAAACACACTTCTGAAGCCTGGACATCCAACTCACTGCTGTTCCACCTATGGTGTAAATGTAACCGGATGTACTCTTGTTCGAGTCAACATCCCAACAAAAATCAGCATCTACAAAACCCTATAAAGTCATCTAGCCTTTGCCAAAACAAAGTGAAGTACTGGATGTACATCTCAGATATCTTAGAAGCCACTTTACAGCTTCACAATGCTCTTTCCCAGGGTTCGCCATGTACCTGCTAACAACTCCCACTGCATGCGCTATATCAGGTCTAGTGCAGACCATAGCATACATCAAACTACCAACTGTTGAAGCATATGGAAAAAGTGCCATGTGATCATAATCCTCGGCAGTCTTGGGTGACTGTTTCATTGACAATTTAAAGTGATTTGCCAATGGAGTAGTCCTGGGTATAGCATCATTAACCCTGAATCTACTCAGCACCTTCTTAATGTACAACTCCTGAGATAGATTTAAAGTGCCAGCAGATCTATCCCGAGAAATCTTCATCCCCAAAATCTGCTTTGCTGGACCCAAATCTTTCATCTCAATCGCTGCAGACAACCTTGTCTTCAGATTGATAATCTCCCTCATACTAGATCCTGCAATCAACATATCATCCACATACAAGAGTAGAAAGACATATGAATCAGTGTATTTCTTGAAGTAACAACAAGGATCCTTTTCAGCTTTGCAGAATCAACTCTTGGTCATGAAGGAGTCAAACTTCTTTTACCACTTCCTTGTGCTTTATTTAGTCCATACAAGCTCCTGGTGAGCTTGCACACCATGTGTTCCTTGCCTGGAACCACAAATCCTTCCGGTTGCTGCATATAGATCTCTTTGTCCAAATCTCCATGTAAAAACGTTGTTTTTACATCCATTTGCTCTAGATGCAAATTCTCTGATGAAACAACACTCAATAGAATTCGAATAGAGGTTAACTTCACAACAGGAGAGAATATTTCAACATAATCAATACCTTTCCTTTGTGAATATCCTTTAACCACTAAACGAGCCTTGAACCTTCTTTTGCCATCTGGTTCAATCTTGATTCTGAACACCCACTTGTTCAACAAAGTTGTCTTCCCTGCAGGTAACTCAGTCAACACCCATGTGTCATTCTTCTCAAATGACCTTATCTCATCATCCATGGCTTGCTCCCACTTGATCGAATCCTCCACCTGTAGGGCCTCATCAAAAGACTCTGGTTCCCCCTCATCAGTCAGCAATAGATAGTGTAATGAAGGTGAATACCTATCTGATGCTCTGATGGATCTGGATGATCTCCTTAACACCTGCTCAGGTGTAACTTGCTCCACGTCAGGTTCTTCAGTAGGAGTTGGTTGAGATCTTCTTCGACATCTCTGGGGTTACTCTTCTCCAACTCAACCTCAACTCCCACTTGCTTTGTAATCTCTAGAACCTTTTGCTCTCTGTCCTTGTACAGGACAAACTCATCAAATGTCACGTCACAATGTCTCAAGATCTTTCTGTTCTTGTCATCCCAAAGCCTGTAACCAAACAAATCAGAACTATAGTCTATGAAGTAACACTTCACAGCCTTGGCATCAAGCTTGTCTCTCTTTTCTGGATCAACATGAACATAAGCAGTGCAACCAAAAGTCCTCAAGTGTGAGTACTTGAGTTCTTTTCCAGTACACACCTCCTCTGGAATCTTGAACCCTAAAGGAACTGATGGTCCCTTGTTGATCAAGTATGCAGCTGTGCTCACAGCATCTGCCCAAAGTATTTTGGGTAGGCCACAGTGTATCCTCATTCTCAGACATCTATAAATTGAACAATCTACGCATCAAATATGCCTTGTTCATAGTCGATGGTTTTTCATACACGTTTGACAGTGCCTTCAACAGACCGCACGTAGTCTTCTCCTTCACGATGTTGAACGCCACGTTTCTTAACAAAGTCAACCGGATCAACCCTAGAGCCTGGCGATCTTGAGTTTCCACTTCTCCTCCGTCATGGATTCCGGCTTCACCCCGGTCAACGGTTCGTGAAGATCTTTATAGTACAGATAATATTCGATCTGCATCTTCCAGAAACTGAAATCGAATCCATCAAACTTCTCGATTCCAAGCTTCGAACTATCCATCTTTAGTGATCGTGTTGAATCTCCTTAGCTCTGATACCAGTTGTTAGGATCGAATTTACGCACACACATTAAATGAATGAAGAACACAAGAACTTTCAAGAGAAAGAGATGAGAGATCTAGAGAGAGAAAGAGAAAACCCAATATTTCGTGGTAACATCCCGTAAGTAAACTTCCACGGCGGTGAGGTATATTTATATTAATAAATCAGAGTATTTTGTTACAGAGAATAAATAGAGAATAAATAGGAAAACCTAAATTTTAAACCGCGTAAACAGTTATATATATTTATCAGGCTCCACAACCTAACAAAGGATACAATATTAAGGCTTGTTAATGAGTTATTAATGCTTAATGATTTTAATAATTTGCTAAGTTTGGCAGAGTTGACCAAATAGTGTATCTACGCGATAACACGGTTAGAAATCACCTATGTGAGTGTGAAGTGTAAGCCGCTTCAAAGAATATAATTGTTAAAATTCCATCTCTCTATACACTCATGAAATCAGGAGGTGTTCGTGGCTGAACCGAACACAGCCGTAAGAACCATAAACGGTAAAAGGTTAATTGTGTGGCATATATTTGTCTAGTTATACACCAAAAATCGACGGTTCAAAGATTTCTCATCTACAGATTGATCGAGTATATCCGACATATATTCACCACGGAAAGTCCAAGGGGAAACCTACTTATCCAGATGCAATTAATTATTGCTTGTAAAGTACACATACTTATCCATTTCTTTGTCTTGAAGTCATTTCCCATTAATGCGGGAGATTGTTGGGTTTCAAAAGGTGCGAATGGAAAATGAAGAGTTGCGACTTTTATGAAAGTTTATGACTTTTATGAAAAGTTGTGACTTTTATGAAAGGTGACAACATTTTCGAAAGATTGTGAGTTTTCCAAAGGTTTGTGACCTTTCCGGTAAGGCACAATAAGAACCTTTTTGCACTATCCTGTTTTTTTATAAATTGAGGGATTTCCTCTCATTTTAAAAATAGAATTTTCTGAATTTTTTTAACTTCTACAAAATTTAATATTTTAAGTATACTTTATTGCCGTTGAGTGGCTCGCTCACCAACGTTTTGGGTATCAATACACCCGTGATTGAGATCGTTCTACCCTGGGAGGACATATTCCAAATCAAACCTCGGATACTAGAGGAAAATATTTTTCTTAAGGGGACACTGTGCATTCAGTGGGCTTGATCTTCTTTCTATTTTTCCAGATTCTGGTATGTGTTACAAATTTTAGATTTGTGTATTAATTTCATTTCTTCTATTTTTTTGTTCTTCACTGGTTCATTAAACTTTAGTAACTTTGTGTTTCTGCAAAGTTTGTTGGAATCAGTAAGATTCTTTATACACATATTAACAACAATTCTTTATTTTTTCTAATATGTTTCTGATTCTAATTTCGCTACTAATTTTAATTTTTTAGTTGTGAAAATGTTCTTAAACTTTTTTGTCATACAAAGTTCTTCAAAGTTTGTTCTAAGTAATACAAGATGAACAACAATTTTTAATAAAAAAATATATAATTATATATGATAAAAAGTAATTTAGAAAACATGATTAATTTTGTTATTTTTAATACTAAATATTTGGAGATTATTTTGAGTTCTTTTATTGTATTTGTATCTTCCATGTATTTTTATTAAAAATATTCATGGTCTCATTTGATTAAATTTTAAATAATATTTAAGTTATGTAAAAAAGAAATGAGAAAGTAAATTAAAATGATAATATAAATGAGGAGCCAAAAGTAGTGGAAGTTGAAACTTTCTTACCAAAGTTGGTGAGTTTTCTTAATTTGTTCTTTAATTATGATCAAGTGACTTATTTCATTAAATTTAAATATGACAAGCGTAACTGATCTAAATATTCACTTGAATAAATAAAGAAAAAGTATAACGCAGATGAGCCAAATATACTTGTATAACTTTTGTATACTTGTATAACTATACTTATATAATTTGTATAGCAGTAAATATACTTGTATAGCTTTTGCCTGCCAGGTGTTTGAATTTTTCTTTTCTTTTTATTTAGCCTTAAAACGGGATTAAAAAAAGAATTCCATTTTCCCTGTATCTTTAGCCTTGAATTCTGTATTTTCCATAAGAAAAAATGGATATAAAATACAAAACATTCATGATATTTTGTTTCATAGTTGTAAGTTATATTATGAAAATCGTTTATGATTCGGTTTTATGTAAATAAAATTCCGCGAATAATTTGAAGGATAAAAAAGAATATTTATTTAATTTTATATGATGATATTTGATTCCGTAGCAAAATTTAACAAAGAGCAATTTTTTTACATGCCAAAATTATTAATAATCTTTCGGTCAGAAATATGTGACACTATTTCTATGACTAGTAAAATATGTCATAAAAATATAAAATTTTAAAATAAATGATTCTTCTTAAAACAAATTAAGAAGGAAATGTCATATAAATGCAATAAAGAAAGTAGATGATTCTTTTTCTATATTATAATATGAAATATCTCAGACAAAACGGGCAATATGAATAATATTTAAAAGGGAAAATTGTATATAATAGCAAACTAATAACCTAAATTAAATGGAATAGCTAGGGTTTGATTTAATTGTGCTCCATAGCAAACATTAGCTAAAATTTTCCAGCGTCTCTCTCCCAAAAATCTCGCTCGCCACTCTCCATTCTCGCTCGCCTCTCTCGCTTTATACACAGAAGTGTATAATTCTGTTTTTTTTGTATAAAGCGAGAGAAAATTGTATATACACATGCAAAAATGTATATCTTCGTGTTATACACTTAATTATACAATTTACAAACATTTTACTTCAAATATTGCAGAGAAAAAGGCCAACGAATTATACAATTACGAATTATACAATTGCAGTGAAATACAATTTTCTCTAGCTTTATACAACAGAAGTGTATATATTGTGTTTCTGTTTTTGTATAAAGCGAGAAAAACATATATCTTCTTGCTATACACTTTAATTATGTAATATACATACATTTTAATTCGATTCAATTGTATGCAAAGCGAATTATACAATTGCAGCGAAATAGGCCAGCGAATTATACACTTGTATATGTATAGCGAATTATACAGTTTTTATGTTTGCTATGGAACGCAATTATGCAAAGTTTGCTATAGCATACAAATATGAATTTTTTGTTTGCTATATGTGAAAGTTGCCCTATTTAAAACAAGAGTATATGTTATTTCTCTCTCAATTTATATGGCACGATTTAAATATAAAGAGTTAACTAATTTAATTTAAATTAAAAATTCTCATTTTTGATTTTTTTAGATTAAAATTTATATAAAAATAATAATAATTAATGTTAGTTTATTAGTATTTTAATATAAATATT